>NC_081391.1:21683628-22024628 GCF_030684315.1 Stegostoma tigrinum | reverse complement strand
GATACTTCATTGTATGAAATGTTGGGTTGGTCTACTGTTAACAGTTTTAGTCCCTTTGTCAAAAGAATGTTCACCTGATATTAGAAGTGTTGCAGAGGAGGTTCACTTGGTTGATCCCAAATAGCGAGGGATTTTCAAATAAGGGGAGGTTACATAGGTTGGGCTTGTACTCACTGGAATTAAAGAAAATGAGAATTAACTTCAGTGAAAGATCCTTCGGGGGCTTGACAGGGTAGGTGCAGAGGGATTGTTTCCCCTTGTGCGAGAGAGCATAATCTGACAGTGTAGGATCATCCAATTGGGATAGAGATGAAGTCAGATTTTTTTTTCTCTCAGGTGGTAGTCAATCTATGGGATATTTAACTGCAGAGGTCTGTGGAAGCTAAAGGAATCAAGGGTTAGAAGGAAAAGACAGGAAACTGGTGTTGAGGGAGGCATGGTGGCTCGGTGACTCAGCAGCTAGCCCAGTTGCCTCACAGTGCCAGGGACCCAGGTTCAATTTTACCATCGGGCGACTGTCTCGTGGAGTTTGCATATTCTCCCTGTGTCTGTATGGGTTTCCTCCCACAGTCCAAAAATGTGCAGGCTACATGGCTTGGCTGTGGGGAAATATCAGAGGATGGGTCTGGATGGGATGCTTTTCAGTGGATCAGTGTGGACTTGATGGGCTGGATGGGCTGAATGGCCTGCATCCACACTGTAGGGATTCTGTGGTTATCAGATCTAGTCATGATCTCATTAACTTACAGAGTAAAATTGATGGGTCAAATTGTCTTGAAAGATTTTTGGGTATTGTAACCAGCAGTTGTGATTAAGAAGAGTTGGTATCTATTTGGAACTCATTGAGAGGAGACAGGGAAATGATAGTTGGTGGAGATGACGTGCATGGGAATAAACAGAAAAGATGCTGCTCTGTTGGAATTCTGTAGAATGGGAAGATTATGCTGAGTAGTTATGTTGAGGGAAGTGTCCAAGATTGATAACTCAATACTCAAAGGTATTGAAAAATTGAGTTTTCATTCAAATCCCATTCACATCTCTCACAAAGGTTCCAATGTGCAATAAATTGCAGATATTTGTTATTACGATTTCTGTTGTAATACAAAACTGATGTCAGTTGGTCATCCAGGATTGCAAGGAGGTATCATACTGAGAGCGTCTCTTTAGTCATGACTGATGCCACCACCTGCAAATTCGCTTCCAAACTGCACTGCCATCCTCGCTTGGAAACATATCGCTATCCCTTCACAGATGTTGGGTCCAAATTCTGGAATTCTCTTCCTGATGGCACTTGCTATCCCCATGGACTGCAGCTGTTCAAGAGGGTAGCTCATCATCACCTCCTTATGGGCAGTTAGAGAAGGACAATAAATGATGGGCTTAACTAGCTACACCCATAAACGATAGGAAAGAACACTTTCAGGGTCACTGTGCCATGCGAAATATTTAATGTTGACCATGTACTCAGCCAGTGAAACTCAGGCTCATTGTTGTAAAATACATCTGGAATGGATGGGAACTGAACCAGAGTAGAAAGGCGATAGCCTCCAAGTGACTGGCATTTACAGAACTGGATTTCGATTGACACACACAGGGAACATGGGTGGTAAACAATGATGTCACCATGGCTGTGTCTACGGATACTGAGTGATGGTGATACTTCTTGTAAAACAAATACCTTTCAAACTGGCTCAGTGCGTATAGCACGGGGTTGGTGATGTGTTGGCTGTTGCTAAATTGGCAGCCATCTTGCCTCTGTGTCAGAAAGTCCTGTTTAAATCCCATGCCAGAGAATTGATCGTCTGGGTTGGCACTTCTGGCAATGTGGGTACCATTTTTTGGTTAAAACATTAAATTGAACTCATTGGTTCTCTCCCGTTAAACATTAAAGATCTCACGGTCATTATTTTAAAGAAACGCAGGCTCACGATCCTGGGCCAATTCTCGTGCCTTAATCAGGATTCCTAGAATTAGATAATCTGGTCAGCACCTGGTTGCTCTGTGTGGGAGCTACCTGTGCACAAATTGTCTGCAACTTTTCTTACATTAAAATGTTAACAACATATGACATCCATTTTTGAAATAATTGAGTTTTGATGGCACCTTACAGACTTGATTCAGATGTGCCCGTTAATCATTTTCAGATCAATGTCAAAGCACTGGCTTTGAAAACAAACAAAGCCAGAAAAACAAAATTAGATTTATAACATCTTGCCCTATTTGCAAAAATAATGGCTTGGCATTTATGATGTGTTGTATCAAGACACATACGCCACAGGGAGACAGGGTGGTTAAGAAGGTGTCTAGCATGCTTTGCCTTCATTGCTCAGACTCTTGAGCATAGGAATTGCAATGTCATGTTGAAGTTGTACGGGATATTGGTGAGGTCTGTGCTGGAGCACTGTGTCTAGTTCTGGTCGCCCTGTTGTGGGAAAGGTATTATTAGGCTGGACAGGATTCAGAAAATATATATCAGGATGTTACTGGGAATTTTGAGTTAGAAGGAGAAACTGGATAGGCTAAGATTTTTTTACCGGAGCATCGAAGATTGAGAGCTGACCTTACAGATGTTTATAAGATTATGAGGGGCACAGATAAGGTGAATGGCAGTTGTGTTTTCCCTGGAGGGGGGGTGTTTTCAAGACGATGCAGCACATTTTTAAGGTGAGAAGAGAAAGATTTTAAAAAGACACGAGGGGCATTTTGTTTATAAACAGAGGGTGGTTTGTGTGTGGAATGAACTTCCAGAGGAAGTGGTGGATGTGGGTACAGTTACAACATTTAAAAGGCGTTTGGATAAGTACATGAATAGGAAATGTTCGGAGGGATATGGGCCAAAAGCAGGCAGGTGGAACTAGTTTAGTTTGGGATTATGGTCAGCATGGACTGGTTGGACTGAAGGGACTGTTTCCATGCTGTATGACCCTTAAGACCTCAGAACATCCTGAAATTCCTTTACATCTAAAGGAATACATTTGTAGTGAGGCCATGTGTTTATTCACAGGCTATATACACCAGTCACTCTGGCCCATCTCTTTAACAGGCCCAACTGACTTCAGCCAAAGCAATAAATGTGAAAAAAGGCTTGCATCTCCATAGCACCATCCACATCTGTCAGATGTCCTGAAGTGCTTTACACCCAACGAACTGCTTCTGAAGTATAGTTATTGTTTTGATTCAGGAATTGTGGCATGACATTTGTGCACAGTTTACGTAAACCATGGCTACAAGAACAACTCAGAGGCCAGGAATTCTGTGTCAGGTAATGCACACGGTTTACAAATACTGTGTCTCTGAGTGCAGTTAGAGACTAGGGATACTGCAGTGCATAACCCACCTCCTGACTCCTCGAAACCATCTACAAGGCACAAGCCAGGAGTGTGATGGAGTACTCCCCACTTGCCTGGATGGGAGCAGCCCCAACAACACTCAAGAAGCTTGACACCATCCAGGACAAAGCAACTTGCTTGATTGGCTCCACATCCACCACTTTCAACATTCACTTGTCTATCCAGTGACAGTCCCTCACAGTAAGATGCACCATCTTAGCAATGTTGCTCATGCTTCTTTGGTAATTTCTTCCAAATCTTCTGCCATCTGGAAGGTTGGCAGCAGACCCGTGGGATAGCCATAACTTACAAGATTCCCATCTTACAAAGGAATAAGGAATAAGCATTGTCCTGTACACCAGGAATGCTCCTTGGAATCCAAAGCTTTGTGCTGTTTTTCATAGCAGATGGCAGGTTGTCAAATGTTTTTTCAACAGTTGCACTTTTGAAACATCAATCTCTACATGAAAAAGTGGTCCCTTCTAAATCTTTCCTCTCTCACCTTAACCCTATGCCCTCTAGTTTTGGACACTCCAACCTAGGGAAAAGACCTTTACTATTCATCTTACCTATGTATCTCAAGATTTTGTAAACCTCTGTAAGGTCACTCCCATCAGCCTCCAATGCTCCAGGGAAGAAAGTCACAGCTTATCCAGCCTCTCCTTATAGCTCAAACCCGCCAAGCCCAGTAATATCATTGTAAAGCTATTTTGCACCCTTTGCCAGAGGAAGTGGTAGAGACTGGCACAGTTACAACATTTAGAAGACATTTGGACAGGCGCATGGATAGGAAAGGTTAGGAGAGATATGGGCCAAATATCGGCAAATAGGTTCAATCAGTTTAGGAAACCAGGTTGGCATGGATGAGTTGGGCCAAAGAACCTGTTTCAGTACTATACGACTCTATGACTGTATGTATTGGGACCTTTTACTCAGTGAAAGGTGCTATAACATTTCAAGTTTTTTTGCTGAGATTGCATGACCCAGGACTTGGCCAGTGTTTGCTTTCTTTTCTTCTTTATTCATTCACAAGATGGGCACATTGCTAGCCAGGCAGCATTTATTGCCCATCTCTAATTGCCCAGAGGGAAGTTTAGAGTCAGCCAAATTGCTGTGGGTCTGGAGTTACATGTAGGCCAGACCAGGTAAGGATGGCAGTTACCTTCCCTAAAGGGCATTAGGGAACCAGGTGGGATTTTCCTGATATTCAACAGTGGATTCATGACCATCATTAGACTCTTAATTCCAGATACGTTATTGAATTCAAATTCCACCATCTGCTGTGGCGGGATTCAAATGCAGGTGCCCAGAATGTTATCTGGGTCTCTGGATTAACAGTCCAATGATAATATCAGTAGGCCATCACCATCCCATGCTGTGGTACAGACTGCAGAACTGAACAAGTACAATTGCAAATGGTAACCGTGGTAAGGATCTCTCTGCTGAATTCACCAGCTTAGCAGGAATTCGTAATGTAGATCCACCTGCAAATAAATACTTAACAGGAGTAGGCCATTCAGCCCCTTGATCTTGCCCAGCTAGACTATGGCTGATCTTCTCCCTCAATGCTATTTTCCTGCACTTACCTCCATATCCCTTGATGTTTTTAACACACAATGTCGAGAAATCTATTTCTCTCAGTTTTGACTGAGCTTCTGAGGCGGAGAATTTTGAAAAACTCACCACCCTCTGTGTAAAGAAATTCCTCCTCATCCCTGGCCTAAATGGGCAACCTTCTGAGACTGTGTTCCCCTCGCTCAAGGGCTGCCCCCAGCCAAATAGCAGACCAATAATTCACCAATTAAACTTCCTTCAACCACACCTTCCAAACGTGCGACCTCTTAACACCTCAAAAAATAAGGCCAATTGATACCTGGGGACACCCACAACTGCAAATACCCTTCTGAGCCACTCATCATCATGACTTGGAAATGTATCCCCGTGCCTTCACTGTTGCTGGGTCAAAATCCTGCAATTCCCTCCCTAGTGGCATTATGGATGCCCTGTAACACACAGACTGCAGTGGTTCATGAATATGGCTCACCACCACCTTCTCAAATGGAATTTAGGATGGGCATCAAATGCTGGTCTTTCCAGTGATGTCACCTTCTGAGAATGACATAAAAGCAAAGTAGATTGAGTCCCGCAATAAATTTCCTACACTAGTTACTGAATGATGAGCATTGATAACTTAGATTGAACTGAATACTAGGAGGTTTTGTCCAAAAAATACTGTCCAAAACTTTCCAGAACTGTCTTTTCTCAACAGATATATGAGTAGGTAGAGAATAGAGAGATACGGACAGTGTAGAGGTAAAGGTATTTAGCTTAGAAAGGCATTATGTGTTGGTGAATTCTTGGCGGCTGAAAGTCTGTTCCGGTGCTGTACTTTTCTGTATTCTTTGTTCTTTAAAAAACAACCCTTGCTAGACTCAAGATAACAAAGTGTGAAGCTGGATGAACACAGCAGGCCAAGCAGCATCTTAGGAGCACAAAAGCTGATGTTTCGGGCCCAGACCCTTCAGACCCAAACTGTCACCTTTTGTGCTCCTAAGATGCTGCTTGGCCTGCTGTGTTCATCCAGCTTTACATTTTGTTATCTTGGAATCTCCAGCATCTGCAGTTCCCATTACCTCCTCTCGCTAGACTCATGCAGTCAGTTGCTCGATATGTCAGCTAGTCAATAATGGTGGATGCAATACCCATAATCCCCTTTGCCTGTGGAAATGACTGTATTTAACATGTGGTTGTGACTGATAGCTCAGCAGGTTGCATTCTGGAATTCACATCCTGGCCAGAGCGAAAATGCAAACGGAAGGATTGCCGTGATTTTCCTGTAGCTGATTAATCCTTTAATTCTAATTTCTGGACTGCTTCAGAATGACTTAGGAGGTTAGCAAAATGTAATAAGAACATAAGAAATAGGAGCAGGAGTAGGCCATCAAGCCTGCTGTACAATTCAATAAGACCATGGTTGATCATGTGGGCTCAACTCCACTTAACCGCCCGCTCACCATAATCCTTAATTCCTTTACTGTTAAAAGCTCTGTCTATCTTTCCTCAAAAACATTCAATGAGTTAGCCTCAACTGCTTCATTGGACAGGGAATTCCACATAGTCACAGTCTTTCACATGAAATTCCTCCTCAACTTAGTTCTAAATCTGCTGTCCCTGATTTTGAGGCTATGCTGCTTAGTTCTAGTCTCAACTGCCAATGGAAACAACATCCCTGCTGCTTTCTTATCTATTCCCTTAATAATTTTAAATGTTTTTGAGGTTGTTTGGCTCACCGAGCTGGTTTGTTGTTCTGAAAACGTTTCGTTACCGTGCTTGGTAACATCCTCAGCGTAGCCTCTGATGAAGCATCGGTGTGTTTTCCCGCCTGGTTTTTAAACTCTGGCGTGTATTGCGACGGATTGCCTCGCTTCCAGATTTCCTCCGCAGTGGAATGTATGTGGGGCCGAGTTCAGTGTGTTTATTAATAGCATGCTTCGTGGAGTGCCATGTTTCCAGGAATTCTCATGCTTGTCTCTGCCTGGCCTGTCCCAGAATCTTGGTGTTGTCCAGTCAAAGTGGTGTTTCTCCTTGTCCATGTGGATTGAGATGAGTGAGTATTGGACGTGTCTTTTTGTACCCAGTTGGTGTTCATATACAAAAGAAACTAACAACAAGAGTATATGAACGCCAACTGGCTACAAAAAGACACGTCCAATACTCACTCATCTCAATCCACGTGGACAAGGAGAAACACCACTTTGACTGGGACAACACCAAGATTCTGGGACAGGCCAGGCAGAGACAAGCATGAGAATTCCTGGAAACATGGCACTCCACGAAACATGCTATTAATAAACACACTGAACTCGGCCCCACATACATGCCACTGCGGAGGAAATCTGGAAGCGAGGCAATCCGTCGCAATACACGCCAGAGTTTAAAAACCAGGCGGGAAAACACACCGACGCTTCATCAGAGACTGCGCTGAGGATGTTACCCAGCACGGTAACGAAACGTTTCCAGAGGCAAGCATGTGAATTCCTGGAAGAGTCTAATGATAACCATGAATCTATTGCCAATTGTCAGAAAAAGCCCCATCTGGTTCACTAATGTCCTTGGGGAAGGAAACTGCCATCGTTACCATGGTCTGGCTGACATGTGACTCCAGACCCACAGCAAAGTGGTTGACTGTTAACTGCTGCCTGGGCAATTAGGGATGGGCAACAAATGCTGGCCTAGCCAACGATTCCCCCATCCCATGAATGAATTAAAATTAAAGGATAGGTGGTAGTGGTGGGAAGCTTACTGGCCCTGTGAATACAGAGGCCCTCAGAGACTGTGGGTTGTAATCCCATGTGGACTTTGAATTCAATTATAAACAAAATTAGAAGTTAGTCTATCACAGTGAAAGTCTAATTGTTTCACTAATGTCCTTAAGGGAGGGAAATGTGCCATCTTTAACCCAGTCTGGTCTACATGTGTTTCCAGACCGCCTTGTCTCCAAACCAACTTGAAAAATGGCCACTCAGTTCAAGGGCACTGAAGACTAGGCAATTGCAGGTTGCCAAACCTCCCAAATATAGCCCTAACTAGCAACAGACACATCCTAGACAAGAAGAACAGAAATTCAAGTACTTCAGGCATATATGATGCAGTCCAGCGACAGTTGACAAAATGGCTTCCAGCAGAGTTAATGGCTCCTGAGAAACTAGGAAAGACGTCAGATGAGAAAACAGCAAATATTAAAAAAAAATTGTAGCTGGAGCTGCTTACAGTAGGGGAGACCATGTGATGTGTATAGTGACTTCTCTGAGAGTAAAAACCTGGATTTCTGAAGTAATTTCTCCTCTAATTAGCCTGTGGGGAAAGCCATGATGGCACATTTTTGGAGAGGGTCTAGAGGTTGAGTAATTATTACTGCAGTTTAGAACATGCCTACTCATTGCTAGTGGCAGTAGCAGTTTCCAGGACCGCGATGAGGTGCACATTTACGGGCACAATAATTACAGATGTGCATTTATTTTTGTTGTTGTAAATCTTTAGGCCCAGTGTACTGTCTCAGAACATGGGAGGCTTATTGAAGCCAACATTCCTTATGTGGTTTTGTTATGTTCTAATATAATCATTTTAGTGGGGAAACTCAATATAACAGTATAATAAATTTGAACTGTAGGCCATTTAGCCCTTCAAGTCCATTCTGTCCTCCAGCACAACTGTGGCTGATATTTGGCCTCAAGTCTGCCTTCCGGTCTGCTCCTCATTATCTTGAGGGATCAAAGTCTATCACAAGCTCACCAGCGGATTATCCGCAACTGTTTGGTGGCAGAGAACTTTAAATATTCACGACTATTTGAGTGAAGAAATTTCTCCTCCCATCAGTCCTTAATGATCCTCCGGTTTCCCTAACACTGTGTCCTAGGTTCCTCAACTGGCTGGAAAGAACCTCTCAATGTCCATGGTGGCTGACACCACTCCACCACAGACCCCCCAACTCCCTCCCCCCACTCCCCATCTAGAACCATGTATTTCTCAATGAGATCACCCCTCATCATTCTAAACTCCAGACAATGTAGGTCACAAATAGCTTGTAAATCCAGAGCTGAGATGGGGGTTTCCTGTTATTTAACTATTATTTAAATGGAGAGAAACCAACCAATTGCAAGGTACAGAGGGACCTGGGTGTCCTTGGACATGAATCACTAAACATCAGCCTGCAGATAGGGCAAGTAGTTGGGAAGGCACAGAGAATCTTGGCCTTTGTTACAAGGATGTTGGGACTACAGACGTACGTGACATTGGTAAGGCCACACAGCTTGAACCTTAACTTGAGATCAACGGTTTGGAGCTGGAGGAACACAGCAGACCAGGCAGCATCAGAGGAGCAGGAAAGCTGACTTTTCGGGTTGGGACCCTTCTCCACAGCATTTCTGAAGAAGCGTCCCGACCCGAAACGTCAGCTTTCCCGCTCCTCTGATGCTGCCTGGCCTGCTGTGTTCCTCCAGCTCTGTGCTGTGTTATCTCTGACTCCAGCATTGGCAGTTCTTAGTACTTCTTATACCTTGCTTGGTTTCCTTACTTAAGACATGACTTTACAGAGGTTTATGAAATCATGAGGGGTATAGACAGGGTTAATGATAGGTATCTTTGCCCTAGGATGGAGTATTTCATGATTAGGGGGCACATTTTTAAAGTGAGAGGAGAGAGATTTAATAAAGGCATGGGGGCCAAATTGTGGAATGAACTTCCAGAGGAAGTGGTGGATATGGGAGCAGTTAGCACTGTTTAAAAGACACTTGGGTAAGTTCATTAATGGGAAAGGTTTGGAGAGATATGGGCTGGGTGAGGCAGTGGGACTGATTTAGTTTGTGATTATGTTCAGCATGGACTGGTTGTGCCAAAGGGTCTCTTTCACTGCTGTGTGACTCTATCATTCAAAAACAGAAATTGCTGAGAAAGCAAGGCTTCTGTGAAGTGAGAAACATTTCGGGACCACTGACCCTTCTCAAGAACATTCTGAAGGAGAAGTTTGATAGAAGTTCAGAATTATGTTGATTTGATTTGATTTATTATTCACCTGGGCGCAGTGAAAAGTTCTGTTTTGTGAGCAGTACAAGCAGATCATAACATACAAGGACATACAGATCATATTTTCAATAGAGCGAGGCATACAGGAGGTGTACCAAAGTGAGATCAACATTCAGTTTGAAATTAGACAGGTCCATTCAGCAGTCCAATAATAGCAAGGAAATAGCTGTTCTTGAACCTGTACCTTCTGCCTAACAGAAGAGGTTGGAAAAGTGTATTACTAGGGTGGGGGTGGTCTTTGATGTTGGTTTTAATCCAGTAAACATATTGGAACAATTTCAACTGCCTGTAAGTTATAAAGGTTTAAGATAATTGGTGGATGAAGGGGCATTTTCACCATAAATTGAGACACGATGACTTAGAATAACCTGCCTGGAAATTTTCTAGATGTTGAGTCAATTGCTTTTGAAGAAGAATGAAATGTATAGTTAAAAAGGAGAGATTTTCAGGGCTGTGGGGAGAGGAACAGGGAATGCGTTAGATGCTCTTTTGAAGAGCTGATATGAAGATGATCTGAGCAGTGCTGATAAGGTTTGGGCTAGGCATCTAAATCTCAGATAACCTGAGTATCACCATCAGTCTAGAATTCATCCTGTAGCGGGAATCCTTAACGTTACCTACACACATCTAAGTGTTACCATGGTGATATGTGGGTGCTGTTCGTTCTGTGTTTTATTTAACACGCCTGTGTCTTTCTTTCTTTTGTTTTCTTTTCTCGCAGTACGTGGCGTTTGCATCATTGTTCTTCATTTTGATATCTATCACTACTTTTTGCCTTGAGACCCATGAAGCGTTCAACCACCAGGTGAACAGAACAGAGACGATCACCACTGGGAACGTCACCAATGTGGTGGAGGATGTGGAGATTGAGACTGAGGCCTTCCTCACCTACGTGGAGGGCATGTGTGTCATCTGGTTCACCTTCGAGTTCCTGATGCGCATCATGTTCTGCCCGGACAAGAAGGAGTTCATCAAGAACACCCTCAACATCATTGACTTTGTGGCCATCCTTCCTTTCTACCTGGAGGTTGGCCTGAGCGGACTCTCGTCCAAGGCCGCCAAGGATGTCCTGGGCTTCCTGCGCGTTGTCCGCTTTGTCCGAATACTCCGCATCTTCAAGCTTACCCGTCACTTCATTGGCCTGAGGGTCCTGGGCCACACGCTGAGGGCAAGCACAAATGAGTTCCTCCTGCTCATCATCTTCCTCGCTCTCGGGGTCCTGATCTTCGCCACTATGATCTACTATGCGGAGAGGATAGGGGCTGACCCCGAAGACATAACGGGTAGCAAACACACCAGCTTCAAGAACATCCCCATTGGCTTCTGGTGGGCAGTGGTCACCATGACCACCCTGGGCTACGGGGATATGTATCCGGAGACCTGGTCGGGGATGTTGGTGGGAGCTCTCTGTGCTTTGGCTGGTGTGTTGACCATCGCTATGCCTGTCCCCGTTATTGTCAATAACTTTGGCATGTACTATTCCTTGGCTATGGCCAAGCAGAAGTTACCAAAGAAGAAGAACAAACACATCCCCCGAGCTCCTCAGCCAGGGTCTCCAAATTACTGCAAGCCTGACATCAAGTCCCCCCAGCGGAGTGTCCAGGGTGATTCCTGCCCTCTAGCTCAGGAGGAGATCATTGAAATAAACAGGGCAGGTAGGCATTGCTCTGTGGCTAAGAACCTAAATGCTCAGCTTTCAGGAGGCGATGACCTGGTGACATTATCACTGGACTGATAATTCAGAGACCCAGCCAATGGGTCCCTCTTTGTCCAGTGGTTAGGATTTGGGCTCTCATCACTACAGCCTGGGTTGGATTCCCAGTCAGGGAACATTAATTATGGGTGGTACGGTGTCTCAGTGGTTGCCTCACAGCGGCAGGGATCCAGGTTCGATTCCGCCCTCAACTGTCTGTGTGGAGTTTGCACATTCTCCCTGCGTCTGCGTGAGTTTCGTCTGGGTGCTCCGGTCTGCTCCCACAGCCCAAAGGTTAGATGGATTGGCCGTGCTAAACTGTCCATTGTGTCTAGGATTGTGTAGGCTGGGAAATGCGGGGTTGCAGGGATGGGTTGGCATGCTATTCAGAGGATCAAGGATGCTATTCAGGCTGAATGACCTGCTTCCACACTGTAGGGAGTTAATGAAGAATCACTCACCATCCTGACTGGGAAATATATTGTCATTCCTTCAGTGTTGCTGGATCATAATGCTGGACTATCCTTCCCTGAGGTCTTTGTGGGTCTTTCTATACTCCAAAGGACTGCAGTGATTCAGGAAGGCAGCTCAAGCCCACCTTCCCAGGCAGCAGTTCTAATGTTCCAGGGACCTGGCAGACTCTGCTCTGCCATTCAATGAGATCATGACTGATCTGATGACCCTCAGCTCCACTTTTCTGCCTTTTCCCCAGAACTGATACTTTCTCTGACTGATTTAAAAATCTGTCTGTCCCAGTCTTGACTATTCTTAATGATTGAGCCTCACCTGACCTCTGTGGAAAAGAATTCCACAGATTGACTCTTCGAGAACAAGTTTTCCTCATCTCCTTCCTCACTGGACCATCCCTTACCCTGAGATGATCCCCTCCAGTCCAAGACTCCCTCACAGGGGGAAACCATCTTTCTCCTTAGACACGGGTCAAGCCCCCTGACAATCTTGTATGTTTCAATAAGGTTGCCTCTTGTATTCCTAAAACCAATGAGAACAAGCCCCGAATCACCAAACTCTCTTCATAAAATTCTGCATTGCATGAATGAATTGAAGAAAATAATGCACTGGATTAGTAATCCAGAACTCTAGGTCAATGTGCTGGGGGCATGAACTTAGAACATAGAACAGTACAGCACAGAACAGCCCACGATGTTGTGCTGACCATTGATCCTCATGTATGCACCCTCAAATTTCTGTGACCATATGCATGTCCAGCAGTCTCTTAAATGTCCCCAATGACCTTGCTTCCACAACTGCTGCTGGCAACGCGTTCCAAGCTCTCACAACTCTCTGTGTAAAGAACCCGCCTCTGACATCCCCTCTATACTTTCCTCCAACCAGCTTAAAACTATGACCCCTCGTGTTAGCCTTTTCTGCCCTGGGAAATAGTCTCTGGCTATCAACTCTATCTATGCCTCTCATTATCTTGTATACCTCAATTAGGTCCCCTCTCCTCCTCCTTTCCTCCAATGAAGAAAGTCTGAGCTCAGTCGACCTCTCTTCATAAGATAAGCCCTCCAGTCCAGGCAGCATCCTGGTAAACCTCCTCTGAACCCTCTCCAAAGCATCCACATCTTTCCTATAATAGGGCGACCAGAACTGGACGCAGTATTCCAAGTGCGGTCTAACCAAAGTTTTATAGAGCTGCAACAAGATCTCACGACTCTTAAACTCAATTCCCCTGTTAATGAAAGCCAAAACACCATATGCTTTCCTGGTCCACTTGGGTGGAGTTTGAATCCGTCACGACAGATGGCAAATGCTAAATTAAAAAAGAAAATCCAGATCAACCATTGTCGTGAAAGACCATCTGGTTCACTAATATCCTTCAGGGAAGGAAATCTGCCATTGTTATCTGGTCTGGCTTACATGTGACTCCAGACACACAGCAATGTGGTCAACTCTTATGGGTGATTGGGGATGGGTAAGAATTGCTGACCTAGTCAGTGATACCAATGTCCATGGACAAAAGAACAGATAGGTTTGCCTTGTAGAGAGTGTGGTGCTGGTTTGTCAGAATGATGGTTGGACTCAGTTACAGGGATACATGGATGGGGTGTAACTCTCTGAGATATAGAATGTTAAGGGAATGATTTGATCCAAATTTTCAAGACATTAAGGGGAAAAGATAGAGTCGATAGAGAGAAACTACCTCTGCTGGTTAGGGATTAGGGGGTGTAGTTTGCAAATTAAAGACTTTTCAGGAATGGAATTGGAGAAGAGTCTCACTTACATGAGCTAGTAGCAATGTGGAACTCCTTCTTCCAATGTGAATATTGCCGCCACTTCATTTTAAACCCGATCAAAGATAGAATCATAGAATCCCTACAGTGTTGAAGTAGGCCATTCGTCCCATCAGGTCTTCACTGACCTTCCAAAGAGAATCGCACCCAGACCTGTCCCCCCTACCCTATCACTGTAACCCTGCATTTCCCATGGCTAATCCCTGGACATGGTGGCCAATTTAGCATGGCCCTGCACACCTAACCTGCACATCTTTGGACTGATATTGATCATCCTTTTGTTAAAGGTCATAATTGACAGACGAAAATGAGGAAGAATTTCTTCAGTCAGAGGGAGTTGAATCCATGGAACTCATTACCACAGAAGATTGTGGAGGCTAAGTCATTAAATGTATTCAAGACAGAGATGGATAGGTTTTTGATTAGTAAGGGGATCAAAGGCTACAGGGAGAAGGTAGGAGAATGGGGTTTGAGAAACATATTAGCCATGATCAAATGGCGGACAGGAGTTCATGGGCCAAATGGCCTAATTCTGCTTCTAAATATTGAAATCTTCTGTCATTCACGATTGCATTTACTGGTGGAACTGAATCAATGGGGTATCCTCCTCTTCCTAAGTTGCTACAGTGAACTGGTCAGCGCTTTACAGAGGGGTCTGTACGAAGTGGATAGATTGTTACAAAGGGACAATATTTACTGAACAGTAAATTGTATTGATAGTGTGCTACACAGCAGGGAGGTATAAGTACTGAACAGTGTGTTACGCAGGTATTTGTATAGACTGGGCACTGTGTTATATGGGGAACTGAAAGGATTAAATAGTTAGATAGATGATTCATTCACAGTGGTTTACGTTTGGGACTGGTTATCCAATCAGCCTGGACTGATGGTCCCTAGAAGCATTGTCAAATCCTACCAAGATAACTGCAGAAAATGAATTCCATTCATTGAATAAACCTGGAATTGGGATAATGGTGCATCATACATCTGATGCAGAGAAACTAGGAGCAGGAGTAGGCCATTCAGCCCTTCACATTCAGTGTGATCATGGCTGATTCTCTACCTCACTGCCATATTCCTGCCTTCCGTCCATACCCTTCAATGTCTTTAATATCTAAAAATATATCAGTGTCTTGCTTGAATATACTCAGTGATCTGGCCTCTGTGGTAGTGAATTCTATAGGTTGCTCAGCCTCTGTGTGAGGACATCTTTCATCATCTCAGTCCTAAATGGTCCAGCCCATAGCTTGAGGTTGTGTCCCTGTGTTTTAGACCTCTCCCAACCGGGGGTGGGGGGGGGGCATCATCCTCCCTGCATCTAGGCTGTCCAGCTCTGTTCGAATTTTATATGTTTCAATCAGATCTCGCCCTTCATCTTTCTAAACTCGCGTGAACACAGGCTAAATCGAACCAATCTCTCCTCATACTGTACTCCTGCCACATCCGGTATCATCCTAGTGAACCTCCACAGCACTCCCTCTGAGGAGAGTGGAGTCTTAGGTAGGGAAACCCAAACTGCATGCAATGCTCTGGGTGTGATATCACTTAGACCCTGTATAACTGCAGTGAGATTTCCCTACTAATGAACTCAAATCCTCTCACAATGAAGGTCAATATTTCATATGACTTCCTAATTGCTTTCTGCAACTGCCTGGCTACCTTCATTGACTGGTGTGCAAGGACACTCAGATCCCTTTGTGCATCCATACTTCCCAATATGTCACCTTTTCAATAATGCTCTGCCTTTCCTTTCTTCACTTCGAAATGGACAGTTTCAAATTTGTAGTGATTCAGTTTAGGAAAGGAAATAAAGCAGGAGGCACAGTGGCTCAGTGTTTAGCACTGCTGCCTGCTAGCATCAGGGATCCAGGTTTGATTCCACCCTCAGGCGACTGTCTGTGTGGAGTTTGCACATTCTCCCTGTGTCTGCACGGGTTTCCTCCGGATGCTCCAGTTTCCTCCTGCAGTCCAAAGATATGCAGGGTAGTGTGAATTAGCCATGGGAAATGAAGGTTTAAAGGGTAAGGGAGTGGGCCTGGGTGGGATCCTGTTCAGAGTGGTGGTGGGAACTAGATGGGCCAAATGGCCTGTTTCCATACTGTAGGGATTCAGTGAAGTCTGCTATCCTTACCTGGTCTGGCCTACACATGACTCCAACATGTTGACTCTTAACTGCTTTTGCAAGCTGCTAAGACCAAGGGCGTTAGGGATGGGTAATGAATTCCGGCCTTGCCAGTGATGCCCACATCAAATGAATGAAAAATAAAGTCTTATCCTTTTCTCATTCTGATGAAAGGCCATCGAACTGAAATGTTAACTCCGTCTCTCCCACAGATGTTGCATGACTGTATGCAGCATTTCTTTAACTAAACTATTGTACATTGGAGGGAAATGAACTGGAAGATTCTGCTCCTCAGGGAAGTATATAGACTGTGAAATGTGTTTCATGGTGTCCTATATAGTCCCTTTCTGTAAATAAGTGTTGTACACAATGGTATGCATGGGCTGGACAAAGTGTTATTGAGTGGGCTAAGTGCAAAATTGCTTAAAAATATGGGATCACTCTTTCTAAATTAATCTATCCTGTTGGTTTTCTAAGTAAATATTCTCAGTTCCTGGTTTTAGATTTGCCCAAAACTGGAAATTTTCTTTCCACAACCAACTAGTCCAGCTCATTTCTAATATTAAAGATGATGTGAAGATGCTGTTGTTGGATTGGGGTGGACAAAATCAGAAGTCGTATGATACTAGGTTATTGACTGACAGGTTTATTTGAAGTCACATGCTTACGGAGAATGTTTCACTTCACCTGAAAAAGGACCAGCATTCCAAAAGTTTATGGATTATAACCTGGTGTCGTGTGATTTCTGACTCTACTATTAAAGGGCTCAATCAGGACAGCTCTTGTTATATTAAAAAAAATTTGTTCAAAGGTATTTACAGCAAGAACAAGGCCATTCAGCCCATTGTGCTGTGCTGGCTCTTTGGAAGAGCAGCTGGTGCTTAAAAGTTCCACACCTGAACTTTGGGCCTGTAACTCAGGAACTCTCCCTTGCTCAGGTACCGAACCACTTTGCTTTCAAAATTATTTATGGAATTGGCTTCCACCACCTTTGCAGGGAGAGAATTCCAAAGAATTTGGGCTCGCCGGTTCAATTTTCCAACATGGCAGTCAGTGGATTATTCAATTCATGTGATGTGAGATTGAACGCTAGAGCAGGCATCCTGTGTTGACAGTCGGAGAAATTCATCTGGTTCACTTACATGCTTCAGGGAAGGAAATCTGCTGACTTTATCTGGCCTGGCCTACATGTGACTTGAGGGTGGTTGAATCTTAAATGCTCTTCTTGATTGCTCTAATCAGCTCAAGGGCAACTAGGGGTGGGCAACAAATGCTGGCCTCACCAACGATCCCCGCATCCTGTGGGTTAATAAGTTCCTGTCTAGATAGAAATCTCTGTTCAGCCATGGTTTACTCAGTGCCATGTCTAAAGGGAATTCTCGGCTCATCCAATGAGTAATGCTTCTGTGTGTGTGTGTGTGTATGTGTTTCTTTTTATTTTATTGGCATGGAAGATCCAAAGCAAAATGGGGACGCTGCTAATGCTGCTTTGGCCAATGAGGATTGTCCGACCATTGACCAGGCCCTGTCACCGGAGGAGAACCAGCCTGTGACACCCGGAGGGAGGGAGAAATATGCCCGGGACAGAGCCTGCTTCCTGCTGACCACCGGTGACTTTGAACATTCTCCCGACGGAAGTATCCGCAAAGGTACCACATGACGCCCCCAAGTCCAAATGGAAAAGGGATTCAGCAAGGTCCATAATCCGAATACAGATCAGTGGGCGGGGGGGGTGGGGTTTGCACTTGGGATCCTTTGGGTTAACCTCCGTGAGGTCCTTGAGATGACACACAGTGGGTGAGGGAATGGGGAGATCGAGAGGTGGAGGGGGTGGGATCAAGGTGAAGTGCAGGGGCCTTATTGATTCCGATCTGTCTCCCAGCGAAGAAGTGTTCTGAAGGGTTAGTGGTTGTGTTCATCTGATGAACAGACCAAGGAGTGCAAATTCAAAGTTTCACCTTTCTCAATTTGAAATGGATCTCAGTGAGAAACATCTAGGAATTGGAATGTGGCTCCAGTAAAAGTAAAAAGCCACTTGCCCCCATCCTGCCTGGACAGGGATATTTGCTGACCTTTCCAGAACTGGGCCTCTACATGACTCCAGTCCAATCAAAAGGAGGGTCAAGGACCAGTGCACGGTAGCAGCAGTGTGTACCATCCACAAGATGCACTGCAGAGGTTCACCAAGGCTCCTCAGACAGCACCTTCCAAACCCACGACCACTTCCATCTCGAAGGACGAAGGCAGCAGGTACATGGGAACACCACCTCCTTCAAGTTCCCCTCCTATCCACTCACCATCCTGACTTGGAAAGGTATTGTTGTTCCTTCAGTGTCACTGGGTCAAAATCCTGGAACTCAACTCTCTAATGGCATTGTGGGTATCTGCACCATGTGGACTTGTGGTTGTTTAAAAAGCAGCTGACCCACTGTATTAGGTATTAAATGCTGGACTGGCCAGCAACACTCACATCCCATAAAGAATTAAATATCCCTCATTTAAACAAACTGGTTACCGTGATCCCACTTCATTTGTTGGAGAATTGTAGGGAATATTGGCTTCTTTTGTTCCTTTAGTCAGTTTCCTCCTGAAGACACTGACATTTCCTGAGGGTACAGTCACACAGGAATCCTCAACACCTCATCCACATCATATTTAGATTTAGAAAGTGAATTCCTGCAAGCTCTCTGACCATGGATGCAGGCTGGTTAAACCCATCCTTTCAAACAGACAGTGAACACAGCATACCTACCCTCTCACCATCCACACCCCTCCCACACATATGCACGCACACTTCCTCTCTAACACTCTACCACATGTGCACACTGTTACACACATTCTGTCATACACTCTATCACACTTACTCCTCTCTCTCTTACACACATTCTCTCTGTCACACACTCTCTCCCACACAGACTGTCTCTTTCACACTCATGACTTCTTTCTCACACACTCACAAAAACCTTCTTACACACTCTTTATCGTACTCTGTCTCATGCTCACCTTGTCTCTCTCTCTTACACACACTGTCTCAAACACACTCTCACACACACTTTCACACATTCATGCAATGTTTCACGCACACCTTCACACAATCTCATACTGTTTTACACAAATTCTTATCACACGCACTTTCACACAGGCAGACACACGCACTATCTCTCTCACACATACTTTCACACACACGGTCTCTCTCACATACTCTGTCACATGCACTTAGACATACGTACTCTCACATACTTTCTCTCACGTACTCTCACACACTACATATACTTTCTCTCGCACACAGTCACACATACAATCCATCCCTCTCTCTCATTCTCTCTGTATTTCAGACACAAACACACATTCTCCCACACACACACACACACACACACACACACACACAGTCTCATGTGGACTTGCAGAGACACACATACACACGGACTTCTATGTATTCCCACATATACATTCTCATGCATGTGTATGACCACACAGCCGCACATTGCACATCCACATTTGCACACACACAGACAAACATGAACTTCCATTTTCATGGATGCATATACTCTGACATGGTTAGTGGTCAGTGGTCAGCTAGGTGATACCCCCACCCTTTCATTGGGGGATTTAAAGCTACTTTTCGAGAAGTTGCTGCCAGTCTGGCTGAGCAACTGGTTTCAGATGGCACCCTCAGCCCTTGGAGGAGTCCACAGATACTCAGGACTGCCCATCCCACAGTGAGTGCCAGGATGCTGTGGGGTCAAGGAAAGAGAGGTTACCTCATAATCCATTCAGAACCCCTTCTAGATCCCTGCTCCTTGTCTTCCTGGAGACTCCTAACAAAAATCCAGCCCCTTCCCGAGGGTGAAACTGTTGCTGGTCATTCTAGCAACAACTGAAATAAAACTTTGATGCAAATTGGTCATCCTTGGAAGGTTCCAGAATGACCTTTTAAAAATATTGAATCATTTAGAAGTGATGAGGCTTCAGTCCAGGCCTGTAACGCCAAACTGGGCTTCATATTAACTGTTTAGATGATCCTAACTGGGCATCACAGGCTCCCACTTTACTGCCAGGCTTTGAATGCTGTGCCTCCTGGGCCAGGACTTCGTGCACCAGCCAAAACTCCTGACTCCTTAAGCATTGTCCATTTTTGGATGTCTCAAGATCCCTTCCCTTTGGTAGACGCTGTGGAAACCCCCATGCAAGGCAAGAATACTCTCTGAGCCTAATCTGAGTTGCTTCTACCCATCTTCCATCACAAAAGTGGCCAAACTAGGCCAGGACCAATTGGTGAGTTTCCAACACCCTCTTCTTCCACTCCTCTCCTCCTTCTGAAACCGTTGCCATGGGAAACAGCGATAAAGATTTCTGTTGGATCTTGGCCCAGTTTTATCGCAGAGTTTCCAGTGAACGGGCACCATGAAATCTGGTCAAAATGATTGAGACAAAGTTAAAATGACTTTATGAGGAAGGGAGTCAACTGTTGGCGTGTTACTCCCTGTCTCTTGAGTACTGTTTACTGGAATCACACCTGCTAAAATTGCTGAATTTTCTGTAAGACAATTTTGATAGATTATTGACTGTAATTTTTGAACATGTAGTTGCTTCTGATTGGTCCTATTCATTGGACCTGCAAGCTCAAGCAACTGTTACTTTATAAAAAACTAAATCTCTGATTACTACCAATGTTTTATGAAGGTCCAATTTCCTCTCCATCCCACCACTTTGAATTAGGTATTTCTCGATCAGCCCTGAACCAGGTGGTAAACCTCAGATTCAGAACTGATGACATTCCAGTTATATGTTGAAGCTCATCATGAAGGGCTTCTGCCATCAAAATTTGAACCTAGGCCCCAGTCCTTGTTCCCATTAAAAAAAACCTGAACCTAGTCCCCCGTCCTTGACCCTCTGTTAAAAACGTCTGAACCTAGGCCCTAGTCCTTGTCCCTCTGTTAAAAAATTCTGAACCTAGGCCTCAGTTCTTGTCCCTCTGTTAAAAAAATCTGAACCTAGGCCCAAGTCCTTGTCCCTCTGGTAAAAAAAATCTGAACCTAGGACCCAGTCTTCGTCCCTCTGCTAAAAAAATCTGAACCTAGGACTCAGTCCTTGTCCCTGTTCTGAAAAATTTGAACCTGGGACCCAGTCCTTGACCCTGTTACAAAAAATTTGAACCTAGGACCCAGTCCTTGACCCTGTTCTGAAAAATCTTAACCTAGGCCCCAGTCATTGACTGTCTGCTAAAGAAATCTGAACCTGGGTCCCAGTCATAGAATCATAGAAGCCCTTGGGCCTCTGCCACAAAAGCACTCACTGTCTAAGATCTTTGATCTCTGAAACCAGTATTATGATTGGCAATGACACAGAGCTAAAATTAAAATACAGTTTCTTAAAATAAGATGAACATATTTGTGTGGACCGGTCTAACCCTCAGAAACTCGCTGGGGACTTGTTCAAGGGATAATAGATGGTTTCATAACTTACTGACTGTATAGAGAAGGAATGAAAATATTATACCAAACTGTGAATCTAGTCTATCAAAAGGAATCTGGCACATAAAGAACCTTCACTCTGGGGGTCATCACAGAGGAGCTTTGTGGAGGTTAAATGGCCAAAGACGGGCAGCAAAGATAGAGGCTTTCAGCACGTGAGCTGGAATGAAGGCTTTCTTCACTACCCCATCCTTCATATAACCATTAACAATGTTTTGTTTTCTGTGTGGTCTATTTGTCCCATTTCTTGGACTGCGGGAGTAGGAGGGACAGGGGGAATGCGGGAGAAAAGAGGAGGGAGTGTCCATCTGGTTAATGGTCAGAGCAGAGAAGGTGTATGAACCAAAGAGAAGGTTAGATGGCAAGAGGTGGGTGTTACAGTGGAGTGGGAGACTGTGAAGCAGAGCAGGATCCATAGGCCCCAATGAATTGTTGGCATCACAGCCCAGGGAGAAATTCCTGAGTATCTTTATCCACGTGCACTTGTGGATACACTGCCAGGCAGGTTAACTCTTTCCCGGGGAGATCTGAACATCTGCCGTCCAAGTGGTCGGAGATTCAGACTTGACTGGCACTTAAACATAACTTTCCCAATTGAAAGAGCCTCCCCGGAAGTCGCAGGAAAGGATGGGTTAATCCTTTTGGTGGGGGGGGGGGGGCAGTGAAACTGTTTCATCGTCATCTTGGATGCAAGTCGGTTAATCCAACAAGACCCTTGGGGAATAGTCCATTTCTCTATTGAATCATACCTTTGCATGAGGAATGGGAGATAGAATTGGGAGCAGAGGCTAATTGTCATGTTTGGTAGATTTCATTCACAAAACAAGGGACGGACAGCAACAAATTCCCTTATTGAAATAAGATTTCAATACATGCTGTTATTGATGCCCGGGATTGTTGTGCAGCGTTCCTGTCTGTGTTTGTACATCGGTGCCTTCCATGTGCATGTCTGCATTCACTGAGTCAGGTGGCTAGAGCTAGGTTAGCTAGTTAGCTCATCTATTCATTCAGTAGTTAAACTGTGCAACAGTGATTCAGACCAGGATGCCTCTGAAGTGTGCACAGGCTTTCCTGATCTCAGCAAGGGTTGTGGTTGGGTTCACAACAATGAACCTCAGTTTCCAGAGATGAATAGCAGCTATGGTTCCCGTTTCCCGATCAGTATCCGGGGTCCCATTGACAGGGTGTCAGGACGAGGACAGGGTCATGTTCATCTGTGATGACATACAGCAGTCCTCACTGTCTGTCCCAACACTGTGCAGGCTACTGGTGAGGTGTGGTTCAGATGGTTCAGCTAGAGAAGCTTTAGTAATTGGAGGCCAATTTTCTTGCCTTTTGTCTCTGGCACATTTCTATTTTAACTTGCAATACCGCATACACTTCCGGCCTGCTGTATGTTGTTAAACTAGAAAGGGTGCAGAGAAAGAATTTACAAGGATGTTGCCAGGGTTGGAGGGCTTGAGCTATAGGGAGAGGCTGTACAAGCTGGGACTTTATTCCCTGGAGTGTCAGAGGCTGAGGGGTGACCCTGTAGACGTTTATAAAATCATGAGGGGCTTGGATGGGGTAAATAGCCAAGGTATTTTTTCCCGGAATAGGTGAGTCTAAAACTAGTAGTCACAGGCTTAAGGTGAAAGGGACAAGACTTAAAAGGGACCTGAGGGGCAACTTTTTTCACACAGAAGGTGGTGTGTGTATGGAATGAGCTGCCAGAGGAGATGGTGGGGACTGGTACAATTACAGCATTTAAAAGGCATCTGGACAGGGCCATGATTTGGAACGTTTTAGTGGGATATGGGCCAAATATGGGATATGGGGTAGTAGGGTTGCTCAGTGGTTAGCTCTGCTGCCTCATAGTGCTAGGGACCTGGGATTGATTCCAGATTCAGGCATCTGTCTGTGTGGACTTTGAACATTCTCCCAGTTTCTGCCTGGGTTTCCTCCCACAGTGTAAAGATGTGCAGCGTAGGTGGATTGGCCATGGGAAATACTAGAATGGGGGGTGGTGCGTCTGTGTGGGATGTCCTGTGTGGGAGTCAGTGTAGACTCAATGGGTTGAATGGCCTACTCTCACACTGTAGGGTTCTATTCGATGATTCTAAATGCAAGCAGATGGGGCAGTTTGGGAAACCTGGTCGACATGTCCATGTTGGACCAGGAGGTCTGTTTCCATGCTCTATGACTCTAGATTGGGCCTGTACTTGTTGGAGTTTAGAAGAATGAGACGTAACTTTATTGAAACATAAGATTCTTAGGGAACTTTACAGCAAGGATGTGGAGAGGCTGTTTTCCTTTGTGGGAGAGTCGAAGACCACAGGGGTCAATCTCAGATTAAATGATCACACAATTAAGAGATGAGGAAATATTTGCTGGTGAAGCTGGGTCATTAAGTATGTTTAAGGCTGAGATAGATTTGTAATAATTAAAGGGTTATAGTGAAAAAGCAAGAATGTGAAGTTGAGGATGATCAGACCAGCTGAGATCTCATTGATTGGCAGAGCAGACTCGACGGGATGAATGGCCTACTTCTGTTCACACATCTTATAGTCTTTAAGAGCTTATATTAGCTGCCCACAATGAGTTATGGTTGCGGGGTGGGATTCTAATCATTCGGCGGGTCACTGACTTTTCTCCTGGGATGAGCTGTCCTTTAGAACTCTCCCAACCCTGTAATTTCCAGCCCAGCATCTCAGACCATGAGACACAGGAGCAGAAATAGGCCGATCGGCCCATCTAGTCTGCTCACCATTCACTGTGATCATGGCTGATCTGATAATCGTCAACTCCACTTTCCGACCATTTCTGTAACACACAGCATCGACCTTATCAAACCTCTCTCAGGATCTTATACGTTCTTGCCATTTTTCTAAACTCCAATGGACACATTCCCAATATGCTATACCGTTCCTCATAAGCCAAATCCTTCATCTTGGGAATCAATTTTGCATAACTTGAAAGAATTACCCTCTCTAGTAATCTCCATTCTACTCAGTTGGAATACATGATTGACACATACAGAATCATGGCACATCACCCTTACCTCTTTGATTTTCTAAAGCATACGCTCTATTTGAGTTGCATGGGGGCACTAAGGTGCTTTGAATTGAGAGGTAATCTTCTGTCCCTATTCTCAATACTTCTCAAAGCCTCAAGAGGTCATTTTGCTGACTTAACCATAGAGTCATACAACAGGGAAACATCCTTTGGTCCAGCTTGACCAGACAACCCAATCTGACCCAGTCCCATCTGTCAGCATTTGACCCATATCCCTCTAAACCCTTCCTATTCATGTACCCATCCAGATGCCTTTTAAATGCTGTAAACTGTATCAGCCTCCACCACTTCCTCTGGCAGTTCATTCCATACACGCACCACCCTCTACCTGATAAAGTTGTCCCTCAGGTCTTTTGTGCATCCTTCCCCTCTCACTTTAAATCCATTGATCTCTAGTTTTGGATGACCCACCCTAGGAAAAAGATCTTGGCCAGTCGCCCTATCCATGCCCCTCATGATTTTACAAACTTTTATGAAGTCGTCCCTCAGCTTCAGTCTCAAGAACAGTCAGGACAAATTCCAGTGTTTCCAACTGCTGGTGGATCCCAGTACAGAACAGGAATATAATGCATGAATTAAATTAACATTTCTTTCGTGAATCCGTAATTTGCAACTGATAAATTTTAAATGGGGAATCAGAGAGGGAGATATCACGCCATGAGCAAACCTGTTTCCAATTGGTTGGTTAATGCCCAATTAAGATAAATACCCACAATCAGTCAAGTTGAGGCATGATCTCATTTAGCTGAAACAATGAGAATAAAAATTAACATTTGAATTAATTATTACGACCCGCATACATTTCCAGTGGCTATTTTCGCTGTTAAGACTGGTGGCTGGGGAAATGGATTTTCGCAGAACCCACAAAGTAGTTGATTCTCAGCCTGGTATGTGTAGATCCTTTCAGGATATCTTCATTAAACAAAAACATTTTTTGGTGAGGGCTCCTTTGTCGAGAGAATCAAAGGAAGCTACAAAATGACATGAGAATTCTCTGGAAAGGAGAGAGGAACTGGCATTGTACATTCCATCTGAGAACTGTAGCAAGGCGTGATAGTGGATGTTCTTGTATTAAAGTCACATTCAGCTCTGTGAACATGGCAGGTCTGTATTGTGTCATGTAAGTAGTGGTTAAATTACACCTGATGATGTCTCCATGTCATTACCTAAGGACATAGCAATTCCATGGTGTTGGTAAATCCAAAGGGCTGCTCTCTCATTAGAATCATAGAGTGCAGAAAGAGACTATTTGGCCCATTAAGTTTGCACCAGCCCCCTACCCAATACCTGTATTCAGCCCACCTAGTCTGCACATCCCTGGACACTATGGGAAATTTAGCATGACTGATCCAGTTAACCTGCTCAATTTTGGAAGGTGGGAGTAAACTAGAGCACTGAGGCTGGAATCGAGCCCCGGCCCCTAGCACTGTGGGGTAGCAGTGCTAACCACTGAGCCACCCATTAGTGAGAGTCTAACTTGGTGCTGGCTTAACCTGAGGGTCACTACGACTTTGGCAAGGGGAGAGGTTGAGGAGGAGAGACCGTCATGGTGAATTCAGCAGGTAAAACGAATTGAACCTGTGTTGTTAGCATCACTCTACATCCTGTAACCGCCATCCAGCCAACTGAGCTAACACCCCTATTTCAGAGCTTTACTCTGTATATAACCCTATGTTGTCCGTATCCTGAGAGTGTTTCATGGAGACAGTTCAGTAATCTTTACTTAGTATCTAATTCCGTGCCGTCCCTGTCGGAGCACTGTTTGATAGGGATGGTTGGAGAGAGAGCTTTACTTTCAATTTCAAATAGTACAGGCAGTTTACTTGGTCTCTAACCCAGTGCTAACTCAGTGTTGGATGGAGACAATGCAGATGGTGCGCTACTCTGTATCTAACCCTGTTCTGTACATGTCCCGGGAGTTTTTGATGGGGGCAGTAAACTGAAAGCTTTACTCTGCATCTAAACCTGCTCTGTTATGTGCCTAGGGAGTTTTTGATGAGGATGGTGTAGAGGCAGCTTTAGTTTCAGTTCAGAAAATAGAGCAAGCTTTACTCTGTATCTAACCCCGTGCTGTCACTGTTCTGCAAGTGTTTAATGGGAACACTGTAGAGGGAGCTTTCTCTGTATCTAACCCCATGCTGCCCCTGATTTGGACTGTTTAATGGGAACAGTGTAGAGGGAGCTTTATTCTGTATCTGACCCCGTGCTGTCCCTGATTTGGAGTGTTTAATGGGAACAGTGTAGACGGAGCTTTCTCTGTGTCTGACCCTGTGCTGTCCCTGATTTGGAGTGTTTAATGGGAACAGTGTAGAGGGAGCTTTACTCCGTATCTAACCCCATGCTGCCCCTGTCCTAGGGGTATTTGGTGACGCCAGAGTAGAGGGAGCTGTGTCTTAAGTTCAGTGACTTCAGTCACACGGATGGATTGGAAAAATTGGTGTCTGCACTCTTGAGAGATGTGATGGTAGAGAGATGGTTTGTCTAAAATCATGACTGGCTTGGACAGCACAGATAGAGAAAAACTGTTCTGCAAAGTGAATGAGGAGGCGCAGATTGAAAAATATTGGCAAAAGAAGCAGTGGTGACATGAGGGGAAACGCTCATACAGTGAATGGTTAGAGTCTGGCGTGCACTGTCTGAGTGTGTGGTAGAGGCCGGTTCAGTGGAGGCATTGAAGAGGGAGTTGGATTGTCATCTCAAAAGGAGCGTGAACAGAGGTTGGGGAGCAGCTCTAGTCTCAATGCTCATTCAGAGAGACAGCAACACATCATGGGAAAAACGGCTTCATTCTGTTTTATACATTTATATTAATCTATTTTCTAATCAACCTATTATTACACACATCGGAAGCAAGTGGAATTTGAACCCAGGCCTCCCAGTTCAGGGGTAGGAGCACTGCCACTACAAGGGGACCCCTCATTCTGTGTAATATCAAGTCGGGATAGAGATCAGATTTAATTGACTCTAAGGTCAGGAGGCTTACATCACCTGATAATGACAAGCTCGAGGCAATTGACCTCTTGCTCCCAGCCAGCAACATTACAGATCTATTTTCTCAGCTGATAAAACCGATTTGTATCATCACATTGACAATGACAAAAACTTTGATCAAACCTTCAGAGGCAGGGGAGCCAATGACGTTCATGTTGTTCTCTTCAGATAATCAGGAGCTGTGATAATTTAGAGTGATGTCTCTTGTGAAGTCATTTTGGAGGGAGCAGTAGTTCAGTTAATTACCCGGCCTCGTGCTGGAGTGAGGTTAGTATATTATTTTTGTGGTCAAAAATATCATTAATAACTCCCCTAATGGCTTAGGAATGGGTGTTTTATATTTTACCTCAAGGCGATGGTCTAGTGGTATTATCGCTGGACTGTTAGCCCAGAGATCCAGATAATGTTCTCGGGACCTGGGACTCTGACCTGCCCTCTGGGCAATTAAGGATGGGCAATAAATGCTGCCCTGTCAGTGACACCCTCATCCCATGAATGAATAAAGAAAAAAGAAAGGCCATTTGCCCCATCAAGCCTGATCGCCCATCAACATCATCATGGCTGATCCTTTACCTCAATGCCATACTCCTGCTCTGTCTTGACACCTTTAGTCTCTAGTCATTTACCTATTTCTTTCTGAAACGGTGACTTGGATTTCACAGCTTTCAATCAGGTTAAGGCTGAACTGTGTTTTCCATTTCAATTCACCATCTTTCCTTCATAACCCAGATATCAGAACTCTTTGATATTAGTCTTGAAAGCTCCAGCTAGGCCTGTTCGTTGCAGCATTTTGACAAGGACAGTTCTAGATTCCCATGACTCATTGTTTGAAAACGCATGTCCTGATTTTTCTCCGTTGACTGGCCCAAGCTCTAATTTTAAGGTGATGTCTGAAATAACTTCATGGAGACCAGTATCCCTTCACAAATCACCCTTTATTTACATGTGGAGAGTCCTTGATACTGATATGCCTCTCTCAGAGTGAACAGAACCTCTGACACTCCCATTTATATCAATCAGCCAGGGCTCCCTGATTTGACCACATTAATAGCCCCGATTAGGGAAGTGACATTCTGTGAGGTCTACCAGGCTGATCTCATTTCAATCACAAGAATATCCTCCTGTTTGGGATTGCCACCGGAGGAAACTATTGTGCTTTAACTGTTCTCTGGAATCTGCCTATTACTTTAATCCTCTTGATTAGATTCCCCTGTTAACCAACAAAATACAAGTCAAGGTACTTTGGCGAATAACTGGTTGTTGGTCATCATCCAAGCATTTCATGTGAATTATGGCTGTCCAGACTCCTTTCACAGCTCTTTCCAAATCCGATAACTCCACCACCTGGAAGGACAAAGGCAGCAGATGCATGGAAACACCACCATCTGCAAGTTCCCCTCCAAGCCAAATGCCATCCTCTGTTGGGACGACATGGCTGCCATGTTTCTTCGGTGTGGTTGGCTCAAAATTTTGCAGCTCCTTCTCCAAAAGCACTGTGTGTGCAACCACCTCCCAAGGACGACAGCCACAGTACCACTGTGTCACTGCCTACCCCAAATAACCTAGACCCCGTTTTGGGCCTATAGTATTCGAGAAATCTTTATTCTGTGGCTAATGATACAATAGTTATACCATTGCAGCACATTTGTTGACTTAATGTTGTGGAGGAATGCATTGTTAGGAGCTAAATGGGTGTTTTGTATTTTATCTGATGTGACATTTGATAGGTATTTCACAATGGAGTCAGGGACCTCTCTTGTTCAGCCGTATCAGAGTGTGCTACAACAGTTGATTCCAATCACAGTTTAAAAGGTCCCCAAATCCAAATTCAGATCTTAATTGATTTTCAAAATGATCTTTCTCTGTCAAGCTCCCAGCAATAAAACAACTTTTGTAGCCACTTTGACACAAACATTCATAACATTTTGCCTGACAGAAGAGGCTGTAAGAGATCATTACTGGGGTGTGATGGGTCCTTGATGATGTTGGCAGCCTTTCTGCAGCAGTGAGCCATGTAAATGGAGTCCACGGATGGGAGGTTGGTTCCTGTGATGGTCTGGGCTCTGCACAACACCTTCTGTAGTTTCTTATGGTCCTGGGCAGAGCCATACCAGGCCGTTATGCACCCAGACATTCTCTGCCACAGGAAGTGATTGAGAAGTGTATTCAAGAAGGAGTTGGATATGCGCTCAGGGATCAAAGGGTAAGGGGGGAAAGTAGGAACAGGGGACTGAGTTGGATGATTAGACATGTTGGTATCGAATGGCGGAGAGGGCTTGGAAGCCTACTCCTGCTCTTATTCTTGATGTTTCTTTATGCTTCTGGAGGACTCATCATTGAAAGAAATGCTGGTTTGTTGACGTCAGACTGGGCTGTAGGATGTCCAATGTAATATTCCCTGCTGTACGTTATTTAGCTGCTGACCTTCCTTGTTTATTCTCCACAAGGAATTTCTAGTTTTTGCATTCTCCAGCAAAGACTCTGAGGTAGTTCTTGGTTGCAGACTTTACTGGAACTTTTTTGCATTGCAGTTACCTCACACCCCCGAGGGGTGGCTTACATTAGTTGTTACTCCACATTGGACCTTGACCACTGTGGTCCCATCAAAGCCTTCCCTCTGCATATTCTGTTGCCTTGACAATTCCGTAATGCATCATTTCCATGGCCTCATCAGTGCCATGCCTTGCCATTTCTACTCTCCATACCAGGCTGCATGACACCAGCCCTATTTCAATTTTCCATGTTGCAAACAATCGCCAGGAACAGACCAAGGTGTTGCCCTGGGGTTCAGTGTCAGAAATCTATGGCAGATGTAGCTGTGACCCAAAGCCAGCACTTCATACCCCAGCAGTAAGACATGTACGAGAGGGAGCTCAAGATTGATGAGTAGAGAATGGGTGAAACAGTTTTATGGGAAACATTTCTAAGTGTAGGAGTCCATCCAGGAGAATTGTTCCACCCTGCCTTGGAGTGACATTTACATTCAGGTCTCCTGTCACTCCTTCCCCTCTTCCAGATGATCCTGACTATTTTCTCTGGGGGTAGTGGGGGGTGGAGTTGAATTCCTTCACTTCTCTGGGAAAGAGAGTAGGGGCACTCTTCATTGTATCCATGGACGTAACTTTTTTGTAGAAAAGGCTGGGTGCTGCTGGTTTTGGAAGCAAGAGGAGGGACTTAGAGAAAATGAAGTCATGAGATGTTTGAGCAAGGTTGTTTGAAGTTTTCTCAGAAATTTTAGTTGTTCATATATCTGTGCCTTTTCCTTAGAGAAGAAAATGCAGACCTGTTCTGTTAGCATGAATGTATGAAATAGAAGATATTGCCATGACTGACTCTGAGACACCTTTTAATTCCCTGATAGAAGTCTCTTTAGTCCCCCATAGAATTCCAAAAAAAGGGAGGTCCTCTCTGGTCAAGTGTCTTCAGTTGCAAGGTTTGGTGATTCTAGGCAAGGGGTGCCGTGAACCTCTACTTTTCCAGCTTCTGCTATATGCGATCATACACGACATTATCACACATACATCATATGGACAGTATCTGCCAACACGTAGCACCCCCAGAGACAGTGGGGAAATTCGCGGTTCTTATGACATTGGGAAAGTCAGGAAAGAGAAAGTGAACTGCAGGAGATTCTTTACCCAGATACATGACCATTATTCAGATCTGTCTCAAAGTTTTGGTAATTCAGAGTAAAATTGTGTTATGCATAAGGATCATTGTGTTCTGCCTTTAGTCAGTTAAGCAATCACAATGTGGCTCCTTCATGTCAGGATCTGGGTTGAATCCAGTGCAGAGCAACAGTCTGAATGTGTGGCGGATGTTAAGGTCTCACATAAAGTTGAGACAATTTTGACCTAATGGATGCGATTCAACACAAATGCCACAACTGAAGGTAATGCTGGAGACTTAACAAAGGTGGTTGAGTATAGAAAGGTATTACAATAGTCCATTCTTTAATACACTGTTTGTCATTGGAATTAAGGGTCATTTTGAGAATCAGGGTATGGAGGAGGGCCATGTCTAATTTCAGCTCATTGAGCTAAGAACAACATAGAACATAGAACACAGAATAGCACAGCACAGTACAAGCCCTTCAGCCCATGATTGTTGGGCCGACCTATATTCTTACTCAGATCAATCTACCCTGCATAACCTACATTTTACTATCACCCATGTGCCTATCCAAGTGTCGCTTAAAAGTCCCTATCCTCCAATCAAACTAAAATTATGCCCCTTCATAATAGTCATTTCCACCCTGGGAAAAAGTCTCTGACTATCTACTCTATCTATACCTCTCATCATCTTGTAAACCTCTAACTTATCTAATCTGCGAGTGCTTGACAGGAAAGGGTAGAGGCAGCTTCACCCCACATCTGACCCATTATAGAGCTTGAGAGCATGGTAGGGAGAGACAGCTGTACTCTGAATTTAACAATTCATGTACTTGTGGAAGGACTGCTTGATTTGATTGCAACTGAAATGGGTGTTCAATGTTCCATTCCTCTCAAAGCCTGTCTCCCACCCACTAACTGAACAAATTCACAGGTCTTTCAATTCTGTTTGGCGATGCTATCCGTTACATTTTCCCTTTTTTGTGGTTTCTAGCCACTGTGGCGTGTCATTGTTGTGTCATGTCAGTCAACAGACACTGCCACTTTATAACTGGTGAACAAGAAGCATGTACACTGGGTCTAGAGTGATCTAAGCAATTATCATCCGTTTTCCCAAACCCCACTAAAATTGGTTCTGCTCATCGATAATGCTGTTTGTTAGGAGAAGGCTAGTTACACAGATAGATTTTAATCAAACCATTCTAAGTTTGGAAGTTCCAACACCATCCGCTCAGCCGGTAAAGGTTGATGTTCCATCTGAATTGCAAAAGGAAATTTAAGTTATAAGCAGCCTTAAGATTCATGTCGTAGGTGAGTAAATGGAGATTGACTCCAAGACTGTACCCATTTAGTGGTGAGAGTAGAGTTGGACTTCTACTGATCTGGGGAGAGAGACAACAGCCTAGAGTTTATCATTAGTTAGAAAGCCAACCAAGTTGAGGCTGAAACAAAACCAGAAATTGCTGGAAAAGCTTAGCAGGGTCTGGCAGCATCTGTGGAGAGAAATCAGAGTTAAGGTTTCAGATCCAGTGACCCTTCCTCAGAACAAGTTGAGACTGCCCCCAGAATAGCAAAGACCCATTGTGAACGAATCTACCCCAACAGATTGAAGAGCAGGATTGGCGGTTTCTTTTGGGGAGGGTGGGGTTCCTGATTTACTTTCTCCTCCTCAGTCTGCCCATGGGTTGGGGGGAAACACAGACTTTCTCCAGCGAGTTAGAAGCCGTGTCTCGGAGTCTAGATCACTCATTCATTATTTGGTGAACGTGCAAAAAAAATTGCTTTCTTCTCTCTTTTTGAAACCCAAGGTTATGAAAAGTCGAGGAGCCTAAACAACATATCTGGCATGAGTGGGAATGCACTACGACTGTGTCCTGTCACCTCGCCATTCAACTCGCCTTGCCCATTGAGGCGACCTCAATCACCCATTCCATCCATTCTGTAGCATCGATACAAAAGAGTGGGAAATATTTTTTTAGAGAAATATATCTGTGTGTGTGTATGTATCTATATCTATATAGATATATATATGGATATATTTATATATATATATATATCTAGGACTATTAAAAATCATTTAAAAAGAGTACAAAAAACACAAGAGACCATTGCTTAAACAATAGGCTGCATATACCAAATGACTGTTGAAGAATCTGCTTTCTACTGACCAGTGGTAAATTAAAGTGTTCAATTTGTGCCACGTTGTTGGCTTATTCAAGGACCAGCCCCATTAACCCAAGGGCATCCAGGTGGAATGTTTCTATATTTTAATTGAGTAGATTATCTCCACCACCCATCTCCCACAAAACATTCAGAAAGTCAGAAATGAGAAGGAAAGAAAGATTGACTTCTTCATGGAATGGAGGGAAGATGCAGATTTTTCCAGGACCACTTGCGTGACTCTTAATTTAAAACAGAAGTGTACACTCAGGATATATGGGCCATACAGACAGGAAAAAGGGCCCCACTTCTACACACACACACACGTGTATACACACACTTGCGCACACACATGCAGACACACACACATGCACACATACACTCGCGAGCCCATGCACATGCAAACACACACATACATGTACACACTTTCTCACACATTCTCTCTTCCTCACACACACAAGGTCTTGTGATTCAGACTGGAGCTGGGATCTCAGTTCCCTCTCGTCCTCCCACCCTGCCCCTTCTTCCTCTCACATTTTAATGCATGGAATTCCATTGCAAGCAATAAGCAAATGAGAAACGTTTGCCTTGGTGCATGTTGAACAATTTAAAGAAAAATTGGAAAAAAATGTTTCCTTTTTGAAAAAAAAAGAAACGAAAGGTTCTGTCTGAAGTGGAGTGTTCAGCCTCGACTGCTGCATGTTTGTTATGCAAGAGCGAGGTTGTGGTCAAAGCTGTCCCTTAGCCATTTTTTGCTCTCTTCTCTACTCACAGATAATTATAAGGACAGTCCAGTGATTTCTAGATACATGCAACTGGAGGCCGTCACGGTCAACTAGTGACTCCCATCCCTTCTCTACTGCAACACTTCTTCCCCACCTCCAACTCCTTTGTTTCCCTTCCATCTTCTTGCTATCCCACCCCAGCTCTCTTCCTGCACTTTCCACACTCTCTGCTACTTTTCTGCCACCCGTTCCTCCTTCAACCGTTCCTCTCTGCCTCCCCTTATTCCGACATACCGTTGCCCTCCCCCCTTCTTCCCCTGCTTTGTTCGTGTTCTCTTCCCTTCCTTCTCCCTTGTCCATCGCCTCCTTCCTCCCACCACCCGTCACCTCGTTCCTGCTGGTCTTGTTCGCTCTCACTTCGCTTTTAAGCAGGGAACCTTTTCTTAAAAAAAAATCAAAACAAAAAGATGCCCCCCCCTCCGAAAAAAAGCCCCCACAAAAAAATCCTTACTTGCTGACGACGACACGGAAGAAGCAAATAAACGAGGACAAAACATCGAAGAACACGGAATTCTGTTGTAAAGAAGATCCAACGCAGGAGCGAAGACATATCAAAGTGCGACAATGTGGTAGATTGGGGACGAAACCACTGGTCAGGAATCTTGAAACCGGAGGGAAAAGAGAAAGCTGTACGGGGGGAAATCGAAAAAAAAAATCCATATATATTTAAAAGGTGCATTTTTCTCTCTGCCTCAGCATGACTTTGCATGACATACTGTAAGGATTATATTTAATGTCATATGCAAAAAAATTATATTTTCCTTCCAGATTGCAAAACTCAATGAAAAATGTGAAAAAAACAAAAAAATTAATCTATCCTATAAAACAGTATTATTGAAAGGACGCAGCACTTTTTTCTATTTTTTAATCAGAATTAATATTAAAAGGCTTGTATATAAGAAAGATATTATTGTTAGGTCATATTGACCGTTTTCTCCCCCTGTTTTACTCTCTCACTTTGTCTGTCTTGCTTTGTTCCTGTCTCTCTGGCACGTTAATTAAGTAAATGGAGAGATATAAACGATATGTTAAGTGTTACGTTGCAGATCCCAGTGATGTCTGGCTTTGGAACCCACGGTTTCGCTTCGTCCCAAGAGCTTGCAACTGGACACACTTCCGGTGGGATCCTTGCTTCTTCTCCCGAGCAGTCAGTGAGGTTTCAGTCCAAAACACGTGGAAAATCAAATGGAGTGCTCAGAAGGGATGGGGCTGGAGATATGACGATCTGAGCTATGCCCACGAGAGCTCCTGCCACTGGGTTGACCACTGCTCACGAAGACAGGAGCTTCCCAAAGAATTAATCTCCATTAGATTGCCCTGGGCATTAGGACTGAATACACTCCATTCCTCCATTGGTTCCAGAATGCTAAGGGAACCAGGAGTCCTGTTGCATCCCCTGTGCTGTTGGCTCTGAATAGCTGGGCAAAGCTGTGTTTTATTGAAGAAGCTTTACTGACTGCTGATGGCTAAATGCTATTTGGGTTGGATTGAGGACCCTTCAACTGTCCATAAACATGGCGACAACTTTGCTGAGTAATGCTGGCTCATTCTTTGAGGGATCAGAACTGTCAGATCTATCTCAGGTCAATAACTTGGCATTTCCTCTCTATCCTCAAGTCCTCATTTTGCTAACTTATAACCTTTGACACTAATATTCAAAGCATAAAAAGCTGCAGAATGTCATAAGTGAAATAAAATGCCCTGTGCTGTACAGTGCAATAAGCCTCCATCACTGTGCTGTTACTCAGCTATGCCTCTATAAGCTCAATCCAACAGGATTCTGTAGACATACACTGTGCAGTGTAATAATTGAGGCTCCCCAGTCACTGGAGCACTAAGTGGTTAACTCAGTCTTTGTAGCCATCAGAGTGAGAATTCAGAAAGAGAGTTGTCTTCCTCTCACTGGGGGTAGTAGGGAAAGTGACAGTTGTGAGTACAGTGCTATTTAAGTTGACAGACTCAGGAGTGCATTTATTCCCCTTCCTCTCCTCACGCTGTCTGTTGTGAAGGCCCTTTAATCCCCAGAATGGACAAAACCCTCCCTCAAACATTTCTCTTTCTGTGCCAATATCCAATCAATGGAAGAACTACTTTCAGGGAAATGGAGTGCCTTTCAATTGAACTGTTTCAATCCTTTGACCCTGTGGAATTGCACGGGCTTAAGAAATGGAAGGGTCAGATGATCAGGCAGTGTTGTGTTTGGGACAGGCAGGGATGTGGCAGCGGGAACACATCACTGTCTGTTTGAATCATCACCATGCTCATATTTTCACTGTAAATTTGGTGACAGTAAAACAGGATCTTGAACTGAACCAATATGTGCCTACCTTGCAGGCAAACGCAGACACACACTCACACATGTGCCCCATGGATACGCACACACAAGCACATATGTGCTAATGCACACAGACACAAATCATGTGTCTTTGTTTAAAAAGACAGATTCCCATTCCAATCTATAAACACGAACAGGACCAGAAAGTCTGTTCCACCCTCTTGTTTCAATTCCTTTTTGGGATCGATTTATATCATGTGGGGAGTCACAGCAGGACAAAGTTTGACACAGTCTATGGCATTTATTTTAAGATAAGCATTAATATATATTTATATAATGGATCATAGAGGTTTCAAATCCAAACTCCTAACCAGATTGTCCTTTCTAATTTGATTTGATGTGATTGGCTGTGAGGAGTTGCTGTGTTCTTTGGTGGGCTAGAGAGGTTTGAGAGGAGAATGTTTCCATGGGAAAGCTTTGGAGATGCAGACACTGATAGTTTTAATGTCCACACCCTACTCTTCCCAGTGTCCGATCTCTAGCCTCTTCCTTCTCGAGACTCATTTCTCCATCTACAGTTCAACAAACATACTTTGTTAGGATTCAAAACTGCAGAACACCTTAACTCTCCCCATCTTCACTCTTTCCTACCATCTCCCAGTTCCTGATGCCAAAACTTGGCATCGCCCAGTTGCTGTCTTCCATTGTTTTAACTATTGTTTAACATCTTCATGTTGCTCTGTACTCTATGTCCTTGTGTTTTCAGTTTTTAAAAAAAATTCAATCAGCACAAGCCTGTGGGAACTCCATCCTGTGTCTTCTAAAGCCAATAAATGGTAGATTAATCCAACCATTTACTACAGTTCCAAAGTACAACCAAGTGGTTAACATAAAAAGATAGATGAAATCTTGGAACGTTTGAGTGGGAGAGTTTTCCTGGTCTAAATAGATAAGTAAAGGACTTCCAGTGGTATATTGTACATATGATTAAGCAAGCAATGGTCCTAAGAGGTTAAAATGGCAAATTTTAGCTCCCAATGGGCTAAAGGTGGATGCAGTATTTAACTTCTGCCAACAGATGCCACCAGCTCATTGGAAACAGGATGGATTATAGCAAGCATGCTAGGGTTAGAAATGAATTGCTTTCTCTTGAATCCATGTTGATTCTCTGAAAGCCTGGATCTGGGAATTGGAACAGATATCTGGTAGACCTAATTATTCCAACACCCTCCCTCCAAAAACCTTCACACATATCCATTAATGATTGGGGCTGATAGCTTGGTTTTGATTCTTTTCATCACATGTCTGGGACCTTTCAGCACCAGTTCATTAAATTCATTCTTTGAGTCTCAAATGCAACTTGGATTCAAGCTTCTCTACCCTTTTGTATTAGGAGGAGAGTTTACAATAACAGTTACAGGTGTTCCCTTGTGTTTTATTCAGCTCAATGCAGAGTTATCACTTCAGCACAAGTCCCAGCAGGATAACTGTCCCAGGTTGTTACCATCGTTGAAAGATTTATTGTCTTTTCGTATGTGTCACCTTACAGTACCATTTTGTTGATCCTGTCTTCAAAACTCCCCAATACCTTACTAACAGAAATCGTACAATCCCGAAAGTGCTATCTGCTCCTTCAGTTACCTGCCTTCCGCTTTTTCGCCATTGTGGGCCATTCCTGCCCTCACAATACTGATGCCTTTCTGGCTTTTTTCCCCCACTTGATTCCCTTGTGATTTGGCCTTCTGTTCAGACACTTTCTAAAGATACTTGAGCATGGCCTTTCCTTCACACTGCCTCCCCTCCCCACCCCCTTGCTGCTCTATAGGGTCATCACTCAAGCCTGCTAAGGTGGTTCCCTTCCCCCCCCACCCCACATTGAGGTGTACACTGTCCTAAAAACACGGGAGAACTTAGGATGAAGAGAGATAGTGAAAGTCCTCCACTCTGGAAAGATAAAGACGCTGTGCAAATACTCTCCAGGTTCATGAATTTGACTGACCATTTGCTGCCAACATAACCTTGCACATTGTTAACTCTGGTTAAATGAACCTGGCAGTTCTGAATTATTGAGCATTGAGAAACATCACCAGCAAAGGATCTGCAGTAACACTCAACTAGTTTGGCCTTGCTGAATTATGCTCTGAAATATTTATGCATTTTTGAATCTTTTTGAACCTTTTTGAATGTTTCTTTCCTTTGAGCATGCCTGTGGTCAGTCAGACCCACCCTCCCCCTTAAACCTATGAGATTGAAAGAAAAAGAAATTACTCAGTTTAATTGTCTGAAAGTCTTTCTGTTCTTTGCCCTGAAGCTTTCTTGCGATGGATGTTGAAAACATTGTAGATGTCTGAGGAGATGCTGGGCACTAGGGGCACCAGGTCTGTCATTGATTGGGTCACTGATGCGAGTTGGTAACCCAGCCTTGGTGAATGTGGATGCAGTCCTCTGGGCAGTGGAGAGGTTGCTAATGGACTTTGGTGAGAACTCGAGGGTAAAGTGGCCAGAACTCTGATATTGCCACCAGCGTTCTGGCTGAATAGTGTGATGGAAATCCAAAGCCATTTTTAGGTTCATGATGAATGACCATTTAAACCCCACCCCCCTCGTCTCTCCCTCCCCCGATTTCTTATTCTATGGAGTCACTGTCATAGGGAAGAAGTCAATGATGTTGGGCTTGGGCCTGTGCAGTAAACAAATGGGAGCCCCTCTGTAAGGTGCTGAGCTGACATGACAGGGCTGGCAGAGACAAGGGGGCATCTTAATGGCCTGGTCACAAGGACGATAACTATCAGTAGGGCTGGGAAGACAGAGGAGGGGAAAGGGCAAAAGTTAGGTGGGAAAGCTGGTGGACAGGAGGTGGGGTAAGTTGGGGGTTTGGGTCGGTGAAGTTTCACATCAAACTTAAACCAACAGATTGCAAAGGTGACCCAAGGCACCCTGAGTTGTGCCATGTTTCGGTAACCCAAGACCATGTCGATACTTAAACACAGTGCAGCTCTGTCATTAAAAATGGATGCCAATGATATTCTTTGGGCCGTTGATGCCATTCTGTGATGTGGCTCAGACACAAAGGGGACAGCTGAGAAGGTTCTGAGAAATTTTCGTGAGGACATCAGTAGGGGTTGGGGTAGGCGGAGAGGGTTGGGGGTGTGGTTTTGGAGCTGAGGGTTGGAGGGCAGACAGGAGCGGGCTCTCAGTTACACGTCTGGAATGTCAGAGGACGAGTTACTAGAAACGGCAATTTTTTAGTGGGTTAGTGAAACTGAGAGGGCAAACCATTGTCTTTCAGCGAGTTTCACAAAGTATCTGATGTGTGATGGAGTGGGGGCAGTCTTACCCGCATGTGGACTCCCCTCCCCCCACTTACCCCCCCTGTGCTCCCCTCCCCCCACTTACCCCCTCTGTACTCCCCTCCCCCCACTTAACCCCCTACTACCTTCCTCCCACTTACCCCCTCTGTGCTCCCCTCCCCCCACTTAACCCCCTACTACGTTCCTCCCACTTACCCCCTCTGTACTCCCCTCCCCCACTTACCCCCTCTGTGCTCCCCTCCCCCCACTTAACCCCCTACTACCTTCCTCCCACTTACCCCCAATGTACTCCCCTCCACCCACTTACCCCAATGTACTCCCCTCCACCCACTTTCTCCTTCTGTACTCCCCTCCCCCCACTTACCCCAATGTACTCCCCTCCCCCACTTCCTCCATATGTACTCCCCTCGCCCCAGTTACCTCCTCTGTACTTCCCTCCCCCACCTTCCCTCTCTACTCCCCTCCTCTCCCCTTCCCCCTCTGTACTCCCCTCCCCCCACTTCCCCTCTGCATTCCCCTTCCCCCTCTGTACTCCCCTCCCCCCACTTCCCCTCTGCATTCCCCTTCCCCCTCTGCACTCCCCTTCCCCCTCTGCACTCCCCTCCTCCCCAATTCCCCTATCTGTACATTGTCCTCCATTTACCCCTCGACTCCCCTCCTCTCCACTCTCCCTTCCCCATTCTGTGCACCTCCCTCTCTATACTCTCCTCCCCAACACCCTCTCCTCTGCCTTATCCCCCCTACCCTCCACCCCCACCTTTCTGATTATCATCCACATTACCCTCCACATTACACTCCTCCTTCAGCTCTATACTTCCCTCCACTCTACACCCCACTTACCTCCCACACTCCCCTCACCCTCCACATCCTGTTCCACACACCCCTCCCCAACACCCTCTCCTCCCCATACAGTTCACACTCACCTCATTCCACTCTCCCCCTACTCTCCACCCTCCCCTCCCCTCCACACTCTCATCCAACTCTGCGCCCCCTACCCCATTTCACCCCCAAATTCCTTTAGCCTGCGTGCTGTCCTCCCTCACTGCATTCATCTCCCTCAACACACCCTCCTCTCCATCTACTCCCTACCTTCCCACACACGACATGTCCCATTCTGCACTCCCTTCCTCCTCCACCTCAACACTCCTCCCTTGATAGCCTCGTGCCTGTCAACAATGCAACCCAGGATTTGGCGATGCCAGTCTTCCATCAGAACCAGCCCCTGTCCACCTCACTCCCATCCCCCAATCCTGGGGGTGAGTGTTTCCCCATGGTTGAGCCCCCAGTGTTGGGATCTGGGTGTTCCCTGGAGTCCAGTGCCCTCTTTATTTTGTGTATGTGATTTCAAATCCCATGTTGACTGACATTCGTGTGATATGTGTGTTGATATTTATGCAAACATTTTTAACAGAAAGGTCGTGCGCAATAACATCAAAAAATTTACAGGAGAAGAAAATGTACAAAGTATTTGTGCAATATTTTTGGGTGACATTTTATCATACAGAAAAATAAAAAAAATTGTTGGAGAATATTAATATGAGAAGCATTGCTGGGGAGTCAGTGTTTCTCTGCAGAGTTTAAATCAACACTAGTGTTTTTTAGATATGCATTGGGTTAAACTTACAATGTACAGAAATATGTTTAAGAACATCTTTAAAATCTTCGGACTGATCCCAGATGTGATTGTTACGGTGTTTGAATGTTTTGAATGTTCTGCCTTTCCTCCCCACTCTCTCAATAAATATCTCTGGATTCATGGGGGCGTGAAGCAGAGACTGTAAAGGAGATGCAGATCCCTAAGCTCAAGCTGTGAAAATTTGGCTTTTCTTTAGTGTGGTTCACATTGGTCCTGTCCAATGTGTACAGGGTCATTTGGTTCTCTGTTCACGTGTTGGAGGACTGGGAGATGAACTTCAGCCCAATAAAGAACGGTGATTGATGCACAGCAAGTCTGGCAGCGTGGGAGGAGGTTTACTCTGGTTTCAACTGCATCTGATTTGACGAAGCTTCTTGCAGGAGTAGAGGAAGCCCCCCTTCTTCCTGACCCAGTGTTGTCCCTGTCCTGGGAGAGTTCTTTTGGGGACAGAATAGATGGAGCTTTACCCTGTATCTAACTGTACTGTACCTGTCCTGGGAGAGTTTGATGTGGACAGTGTTGAGGGAGCTTCACACTATCTAACCCTGTGTTATACCTGTCATTAGGAGTGTTTGGTGGGAACAGTGCAGTGCAGTTCTGTATCTATCTCCATATTAGACCAGTCCTGGGAGTGTTTGATGGGGACAGTGCAGAGAGAGCTTTACTTTTTATTGATAAAAAAGCTGCCTAATGGCTGGATGTGCCTGAGTGGTGTTACAGATCTTTATATAGTGGGAGTGGGAGGGAAGGTTGAGTTGAGAAAACACTGAATGTTTTGAGGCAATCAGGGAATTTTACAAGATGATCTTCAAGTTCTTTTTGTAACAATTGGTTGAGAGATTGTCAGACATCTGGAACAAATCCGATGAATTAAAAACTTGCCAAAAGAAAAACGAAACAAAACAACACACAGGTATGAACTTTTTGAGTATGGACTGTTATTTACAGCTCTGAAAATCTGTGCATGCTTTTGATTGTCCAAACATCTGCAGAAACAAAAAAAAACCCAGTACGAATGCCTATAAATTGAGTAGAGTTAGAGAAATGTACAGAACTGTAAAACATTTCTTAATCACACTATTCTCTGAATAAATGGGGAAAAATCTTATTGTGTGGAGTCTTTTTTTGTATATAGTTAAGGTGTGTGCAATCTGTGACAATACACTGTATTTTTCAGTTTTGCTAGGTAGAGGTTCATTTGCAATGATGTCTGTTTCACTCATGCAGTTATCTCTAGTGACCTCTAAGGACTCATACCATAACTCATCTACATTCAGCTCCATGGAGACATGACTTCACAACACAATGTCAGTTCTCACTGCTCTCTCACCACCACTGCTTTTGATCTGTCTTCAGTCTCCAAATTACTTGACTGTTTATTTACCATCCAGTGCGGTGTTGAGTGGAGATTTCCTCCAAGTAACATTCTGGGACATCAAAGCTGTCGTCTTCAGTCCCTTCCACATACTCTGCCCCCGGCTCCTGACTCATAAGAGTCACACAGCATAGAAACAGATCCTTCAGTCCAACCAGTCAGTGCCGAACAGAATTCCAAACTAAATTAGTTTCCCCTGCCTGCTCCCTCCAAACCTCTCCTATTCCTGTTCTTATCCAACGTCTTTTAAACGTTGTAATTGTACCCACATCCACCACTTGCTCAGGAATTTCATTTCACCCACGAACCACTCTCCGTGTAAAAAAATTGCACCTGATATCTTTTTAAAATCTGTCTCCTCTCACCTTATAAAGGTGCCCCCAGTCATGAGATCCCTGCCATTCAGCTTATCTATACCCTTCATTCTTTTATAAACCTCTATCAGGTCGTTTATCATCCCCCCATGTCCCAGTGAGAAATGTCCCAGCCTAACCAGCCTTTTTTTGTCAGGCTGACTGACACAGGCCCAGGCAGTTTGTAAACTTGTTGTCAAGGTTGAACCTGAAATTTGGACTTTTGCAAAACTGCTCTGCAATGTGGCCCGACTGTACCTGCCTCAGCACATAGCTATAGCTACCATTATCCAGACTTGATAATTCCAATGCATTCCTGGCCCATCTCCTTCTTTCCACTCTATGTAGGCTCAATGACATAGAGTCACACAACACGGAAGCAGACCCTTTGGCCCAAGATTCGCTGCCTGTGTTCTAAATCTTAGACTCATAGAGATTTATAGTATGTAAACAGATCCTTTGGTCCAACTCATCCATGCCCACCAGATATCCTAAATTAATCTGGTCCTGTTAGCCAGCATTTGGCACATATCCTTCTGAACCCTTTCTATTCATGTACCCATCCAGTTGCCTTTCAACTGTTGTAATTGTACCAGCCTCCACCACTTCCTCTGGCAGCTCATTAGAGGCCAGGTCATCATTAGACGCCAAATTCCAGATTTTTAATTGAATTCAAATTCTACCATCTGTCATGGTGGGATTTGAACCCAGTCCCTAGAACATTACCTGGGTCTCTGAATTAACAGTCCGGTGATACTACCTGTAGACTGTTGCCTCCCCAGCCTCTCCCCGTAGTTCAAACCCTCCAACCCTGGCAGCATCCTTGTAAATCTTCTCTGAACCCTTTCAAGTTTCACAACATCGTTTCTACAGCTTACTGAGACCCACTACTCCACCGACCTACGAGAATTGAAAAGGTTTCAAAATGAGTCGGGGATGGTACAGAGGGATTGGAAGAAACGGATTAGAGAGTCAGTGTAGGTTTGTGCACACTTGGGCAATTTGGCAAGTCAGAGCACAGACTTTGGATGAACTTCTGTGTACAGATGCTGTAGGAGAGCATTGGACTAAATGAGTTGGGAGGTAGTAACAATGTGGTAGAGAGTTTCAGCAGCAGCTCAGCTGAGGCAGGGATGGAATTGGATGATGATATGTAGCTTGAAGTGGGTGACCTTTGAGGTGGAAGCATTGCGCTGCCGGAGGCATGCTATCAAATGACCCTGTCAATACTACCCTGCTTTTACTGGGGGCATCTTCATGTTCCTTTAAGACTGACCAACAAACATTGATTTCACTCACATTACTGAACAACATGGACATGAGTCATGGAAGTTACAATAACACAAAGGCGTTACAAATGCAACTAGATTACCCAGGCTCAAGGATCAAAGTCTCCCAGTCTGTTGTGTATTCACATTTCCTCAAGATACCTCAGGTGCCAAGGACTGTAAGTGGAGACCGGCCACTACAATTGTACCTACAATTATAAGAGACATATACACTTACGCCCCTTTCCTATGACAAGGCGACAATAAAAAATAGTAACTGGTGGAGTCATTGAGTCATAGAGCTGTACGACATGGAAACAGACCCTTCGGTTCAACTCGTCTCTGCCCACCAGATATCCTAAATTAATCTAGTCCCATTTGCCAATATTTGGTCCATATCCCTCCTATTCATGTGCCCATCCAGATGCCTTTTAAATATTGTAATTGTACCAGCCTCCACCACTTTCTCTGGCAGCTCCTTCCAAACATGCACCACTCTCTGTGTGAAAAAGTTGCACCTTAGGTCCCTTTTAGACCTTTCCCCTCTCACCTTAAATCTATACCCTCTAGCTTTGGACTCCCCCAACCTGGGGAAAAGTCTTGTCTATTTACCCTATCCAAGGTCTTATCCCCAGGGTGGGGAGTCCAAAACAAGATGGTACAGGTTTAACGTGAGAGGGGAAAGACTTAAAACTGCTATCCGGCATTTCCAAACAAGATCGCACACCACTCATTTTCTTAAATGTTACTTTGTACAAGCTGTGTGGAATGGACTCCTTCCTTACACATTTCCATGACAATGATTTAGTCAGAAAGTAAGAAACTGCAATTGAATAACACTTTTACATCTCAGGACATCTCAAGGCAGTTTACAGCCAACCAGGTCCTTTTGAAATGACGTTGCTGTTGTAACACAAAGAAATGATGGCAAGGATTTGTGCATAGCAAGCTCCCACAAACCCCAGATCCCACTAACCACTTTAAAAGGGTATCTAGACAACAAACTTGAAAGATTCTGAAATGCAATTATCTTCTAAATATGGCAAAACATTAAATCATTGCAAACCAAACCACTTACATGTCCTGTCAAAATCATTTGACCTGGTTACCTGGTCCAAGAGGTTTAAATCATTTAAGCTCTGGCGATCCATCTGAATCTAGTCTGGGATGGTAGGTGAATGAAGTTCTCCAGAAAAAGATTCACAAGAATGGTTCCAGTAATGAGAGACATCGTGCACATGGTTAGATTGGTTACACCGAAGCTGATCTCCCGGAACAGTAGCAGATTAAGGGAGCATTGATAAAGATGTTCAAGATGATGGGAGGCCCAGAGAGAACAGATAGGGAGACATTGTTTCTATTGGTGAAAAGGGTGAAGACAACATTTTAAGGCAAGTGCGAAACAAGCAATGGAGACAAGAGGAAGACCTCTTCCATGCAGCAAGTGGTGAGACTGAGGATATGCTTCCTGAGAGTGTGCTGAAGGCTGGGTCAGTTGAGGCTTTCAAAAAAGATTCAGATAATGATCCAAAATGAATAATTGCAAGGTTTTCAATGGAGTAAGACTTGGTGATTTGCTCTTGCAGAGAGCTGGCATGGACAGGATGGGTTGAATAGTCTCCTGCTGGGCTATAACTGTTCCAGTTTTCCTTTGAGAGGACCTGAAGCAAAATTAGGCTTGCAGGCTATCAATATAAATTCTAACAGAAGACCAAAAATATCGTGAACCTGGCACGAATCCTCAATGTCTCTCAGTGACTGGTGTTGGTAATGTTGTTGTCATATCTTCAGTCTCTTTCCACGAGGAGCAGGGTGAAATAGTGGAAAGATTAGTCGTCTGATATGTCTTAATATAGATCTAATCGTTTTTGTTAGAATTAGAATAACCTTTATTGTGCCAGCTGTTTGGTATTCAGTCTTAGTTAAGAGACTGTAACAAACCATAGATGAAGGGAGAGGTGACAAACAAATTGGATGGAAGTATTTTCTGATATCAACTCATGATTCAGAGCTGGAGGTCTAGTCACAACACGCCGGGATATTGGGTGTGGGGTTCCCTCAACTTTCAGACTCATAGATCAAAATTATGGGAGGCTCTTCTGTCATCTCTTCCTTTGATTCAGGCTTCTCTTAAGGTTCAGTTAGGAAGACAAATGCAATGTTAGCATTCATTTGAAGAGGGCTAGAAGATAAGGGCTGGGTTATGCTGCTGAGGCTGTATAAGACTCTGGTCAATTGCCTTTAGAATATTGTGAACAGTTTTGGGCCCTGTATCTAAGGAAGGATGTACTTGCATTTACAGGTGTCCAGAGGAGGTTTGCAAGAATGATCCTGGGGAATGAAGGGCTTGTCATATGAGAAACAGTTGAGGCACTCTGGGTCTGTGCTCTTTTTCTTTTCGCTCATGGTATGTGGGTGTCACTGGCTAGGTGAGCATTTATCACCCATCCCTAACTGCCCAGATAGCAATTAAAAGTCAACCATATTGCTGTGGGCCTGGAGTCACTTGTAGCTAAAGCCAGATAAGGATGAGAGATTTCCTTCCCTCAAGCTCATTAGTGAACCAGATGGGTTTTTCTGACAATTGATAATGATTTCATCGTCATCTACACAGGGAGCAAGTACTTTGTACCTGCTGAACAAGGTCAAGAGCTGAGGCTCCTCTGCTCCTGAATACAGGTTCCCTCTACCTGCCTCACTTGCAGTCACACCCCGCTGTCCCTTTCCACTGATTACATTTAGGTACTTAATCTACCAGGTGTGATAGCCTCCTGAAACACAGCGTCTAGGCAACTCTCCCACTCCTGGGTCTGCCACAATGTCCAAAGCTTTCGGACTTCAGCTCATCAATTCTGAACCGAAGTTCCTCCAGCAGTCAACCTTTGCTGCAGATGTGGTTACCGCAGTTCACAACAAGCTCCCACATCATACAGCTACAGCACATCACCTGCTTGGCCATTTGATATGAGCCAAATGTTGGCAATTGGGACTGGATTAATTTAGGATATTTGATCGGTATGGACGAGTTGGACTAGAGGGTGTGTTTCCGTGCTGTACATTTGGATGACTGTATGACTCACAAGCTGTTTACTTTATTGGCTTTGGAGCAGACTGCTCAGAGCCCATCTGTCTCAACGTTTCTTCATCAAAAACAGGACAAAACCCACCTTTTAAAGCCAAAGAATTATCACAAGGCTTATATCCATTTGGACAGGTAGAGGCCTATGATCTGCTGTAAAGCATCTGCTGCGCATAGTCACATCTTTAGCTGGGTATACATCAGCACAAAGGAGATCTTATGGTGTAAATCCTTCCAACATATACCAATGGAAGATAGGAAGGAGTGATTCCTGGAAATGAAGATATAGGAAATTGGAGCCTTTCCCATCAATATCCACATCTCTAGGCTGTACGGTCCAGATAAAAACTGTGCTTTGTCATGGCAACATGGTGTCCCTCTCTAATTTCAAATAATTGTTGATCTTGCTTTTGTGCACCTCCTGTGCAGTGTAACCTTGTATGCCTCACTCTATCTAAGCACCCTATGTTCTGTATGTGCTTGTTTGCTATGATCTGCCCCTACTGCTGGTAAAACAAACCTTTTCACTGTACTGAGGTACATGTGACTCCAATAAATCAAATCAAATCAAATCCTTAGGGGGTCAGTTAGCTGGAGGGTCAGTGTGGGTGGGCTTGGTGACAATAGCGTGGGGTTGAATTCCCATTCTGGCCTTGCAGACCCCACATCCTCACCCTCTGTGTGGTAGGGGTCATGGCTGTGGGTCGGGGGTGAGGAGGGTGTGACCCGGCATACAGAGTGGGCATCGCCCTTTTATTGTGCTGGGGGAGTCTTTCAAAGTTGATGCGAGCGATATTTCCAAGAACAGAGGTACGTCAGTTGGAGCCAAGTATCACTTTCTGTGAGTTTGGATGGGAGCCAGGACTAAACGTTGGTGAATCTGAGCTCAGATGCTTCTGTTCACACAGAAATGGAAAGCTGGAACGTGGCCAGGAGTTTTAAGTTATCATTGAGCCGCATAGAGGAAAGTGATTTCAATGACTTGATGCTCTTGCTGATTTAATATGGGGGAGGGGGAGGTGTGCAGAAGGGGGAAGCAAGAGATTTCCACAATGCAGGTTTTCATCAGGTCATATTCCAATAAAACAGGAGCTAATACAAGACTCTTTACGCAGCCTGGATAGGTTCAGGCACACTCTTTAATTGAGAGAGGGCTTAAGAATCTGTGAGGCCAGAAGGAGTGGCTAATCATCTGATGGGACACTGAACTGACCTCGGTGAACAAGCGCATCACATGATCAGTCACTGAGTCACAAGACCAAAAATGTTGGAGGTTCAATTCCAGTGACGAACCTTTGCTGAGCCAGCAGGACCCAGACAGAATGTGTTCTATTCCTCAGCTCTGCTGCACATGACACTTGATAAACTTAAAACTGTCATGTTTTAATGAGCGAAGCCTTGTGTGACCTTCCTAAACGTGATCATTCCCAAGATGAAGGTTCCACAGAGAGTGGACTCAGATGGTGCAGCATTGCAGACTACTTTAATAGCCGACAGAAACTGCTAGGAAAGCTCAGCAGGCCTGACAGCATCTGTGGAGAGAGGAACAGAGTTAATGCTTGGAGTCTAGAGAACCTTCTTCAGAATGGTCACATCAGTTCTGAGGAAGGGTCACTGAGAAAGGGTCACTGGACCCGAAACGTTAACTCTGATTTCTCTCCACAGATGTGGCCAGATCTGTTGAGCTTTTCCAGAAACTTCTGATTTGTTTTCTGATTTTTAGCATCTGCGGTTGTTTTGGTTTTTGTACGTTAGTAGTCTTCTGGTCTAATTTTGGAAGATAGCTCTCCCCAGCTCTGAGAAGCAGGGGATAGTGAAAGATTTTGTTCCAATCCTCTGAAATGATATGCCAAAAGATTCCAAGTCAACATTCATAGCACAATGCATCATTTACATAATTTAATGATCAGAAACACTCACAACAACAAAAAGAACTTGCATTTAAGTAGCACCTTTGGTAACGACAAGAATAGCAAAAAATAGAGTGAAGAAATAGATATCTAGTGAAGCTACCATATAGCATATAATTGCCAGGTCTAAGTGATCCCACAACCAAACAATTATTTAAAAGTAAGGATGAAGCCAATTAGGTCCGAGATGAGGAGATTTTTTTCTTAATTCTGAAGGTTGCAGTCATTTGGAATTTTCTACCCCAACCAACTGAGGAAGCTCAATCTTTCAGTACATTTTATTTAGAGATTAATGGATTTCTGACCACCAAAAAGGTACAGTGATGAGGTGAATAAAAGGCATAAAAGTGTTTGATCGACATTAATCGTATTGAATGGCTGGATTGGTTGAATAGCCTTCTCCCTTTCCAAAACAGTACAATTTCTCCATCCCGGCCCCTTCTATAGGCTGATGGAACTCAACAACACATTTTCATTCAGCTTGGCTCCTCAGCTACAGAATTACTTCATTCCTCAGCCATGGGTGCTTCTTTCTCAAAGTTTATCAGTAAGCAAGGAGGGGAGTGGGGGCTTGAAGTGAGCAAAACATGTAAATCTTGATTGTCCTCTACACAACCATTGATTGGAAAAGATATTTGGATCAGTTCATGAATTGGAAAGGTTTGGAGGGATATATGCCAGGAGTAGGCAGGTGGGACTGGCTTGGTTTGGGATTATGTTCGGCATGGACTGGTTGGACCGAAGGGTCTGTTTTCATGCTGTATGACTCTATGACTCTGTGTATCGAACTCTGAGGATGCCAAAAATTGAGTGAAGAGGTGATGGCCAAATGGTATCGAACTGAGACTGGTAATCCAGAGAGCCAGGTAATACTCTGAAGAAAACGGGTTTGAATCTCACCATAGCAATTAAATAAAAACCTGCAATTTAAAGTCTATTGATGATCATGAAACAGTTGTTGATAGCTGTTAGGAAAAATCCGCTTTGTGAATGCTATCTTTACCTGCTCCAGCCAACATGTTGTTGACTTTGAGATGGGAGGTCACCTGACATTGACTAAGACAAAGCTCAATTGGTCCTGAAAAATTCTCCTCACTTACTCCTGGGGACTTGTGCTGCAGTTAACTTACACCCAATGTCCCAGACAACACCAACACCATCCCTGTCTTTAATTTGTTCTATTTGGCAGTAGAGGTGGTGGCACATTGATCAGGTGAGAGTTGGAAGTCCTCAACAACTTTTTTTTCGTCATCCCTTCATGGGATGAGGGCATCGCTGGCTAGGCAGCATTTATTGCCCATCCCTAATTGCCTGGAGGGCAGTTATGAGTCAACCACATTGCTGTGGGTCTGGAGTCACATGTAGACCAGGCCAGGTAAGGATGGCAGTTTCCTTCCCTGAAGGACATTAGTGAACCAGATGGGGTTTTTCAACAATTGACAATGGTCATCATTAGGGTCTTAATTCCAGATATTTATTGAATTCAAATTCCACCATCTGCTGTGGCGGGATTCGAACCCAGGGCCCCAGAACATTATCTGGGTCTCTGGTTTAACAGTTCAGCGACAATACCATTAGGCCATCACCTCCCCATTTTGACTCTGGGCTCTCATGGCATCAAGTAAACCATGGGCCGAGGAACCAACTTCAGATTATCATGTCCTGCCTCCCCCTCCATTGCTGAATCAGTGCTCCTCCTCCCCTGTTTTTTGAGGAAGCACTGAGAGTGGCAAGGGCACCGAGTACACTGCCTGCTACAGACCTATCTCTAAGAGTGACAACCGCACAGTCCTTGCAGGGACAAAGTCCTGTCTTCACATTGAGGATCTGTGTTGTGTGGCCCTCTCACCGGACTAAGCTAACAGATCTAGCAACTCAATAACCCTCACCCTACAAAAATCTATTAATTTCAGCTGCAAAACTCTTAAATGATTGTCTGGATCCTGGAAATCACAATACCTTGATGGCATTTTAAGGGAGAGAGTTATAGATTTTCACATCACCCTCTGAAAGACAGACAGGTATCTCTAATTTATGACCTGTGTTTTTGCTACCCACCCCAACAAATTATTCTAATTAATCATCTTAAACACTGATTGGATCACCCTTTAATCTTCTATCTAATACTAGACAATACAACATGTCCTCATAAATTAACCCTTTCAGACCCTGTATTGGTTTAGGAGAATTAAATTGCACCTAGAGGAGGACTTGCTCTCTCCAGTGTGGTGAGTTCTTTGCTCCAAATGCTAATGTGCTTTAAGTTATTTCCTTTCAATTGTCTGCTAAAGAGAGACATCTTTCAGGTCACAGATTCTAATGAGGTTGCAGAATAATTAGCTGGTAATAATGTCCTTCTGCAAGCAAAGAGTAAAGCCAAATAAATAGGGAATTCATTTTCAAATCACATAAAATGAATCATTCTCGACTCCAGTTTCACCTCAAACAACCAGACTATGTTATTAATGTAACTTATCCTTGGTTTAGTTATATTATTTGCTTACCATCGCAGTTTTAGTGTTATTTTTACTGTGTTGGTGCTCAAGGAATATATATTGGATCATTTCAGCTACACAAGCATCATTTATATATCTATATATAAACACAGCTTACGTTTGCAGTTCTTTGAAAATAAGTGACAATGATATTAACACAACTTCTTCCACAAGAATATTTAATAAAAGACACTGAGATATCCAGAACTACCTGATCCCTAGCTCATGGTCTGGTTTTCTCTGGAATACTGTGAAGTTTCCCCGGGATATAAGTCTGTGGATCTATGCAGGCGTTCATTCCAAAGTGAAAATAATAATTCTTCCAGCAAGGCACTTTTTAAAGGATCATAAAATATCTACAATGTGGAAGCAGCCTGTTCAGCCCTTTGAGTCCACACTAACCCTCTGAAGGGCATCCCACCCAGATGCAATCCTGCATTTTCCATGGATGACCCATACATCCCTGGACACTAATTTAGCATGGCCAATCCACCTAAGCTGCACATATTTGGACTGTGGGGGGAAACCCATGCAGATACAAGGGGAACATGCAATCTCCACATAGACAGTCACCCTAGGCTGGGATCAAATGTGGTTCGTTGGTGTTGTGAGGTAGCAGTGCTAACCACTGAGCCACCGTGTCGCCCAGGATGAAAACCTGTATTAGAAGATTAAGGGGATTATGTTTGAAGATTCGCAATAGTCAGGAAGACCTAGAGGGGCAGATAGACTGAACCTATTTTCAGTAATTGGGGAATAATTATTTGGTTAAAGAGAACTTAAACATTAATGAAAAGAGTCACAAATTTGAAGTTTTTCATTTTACACTCTTCAAAACAGGCACACGAGAACCCAAATGTTGCAATTGGTGACCCTTTTCAAAATTTGGTTTCTAATGACCTTATCCTGAATAGTGCAAGATGAAAAACATCAAATTTGTGACTCTTTTTAACAATAAAATTAGGGCCAGGAAGCAGAGTCCAAAAATTAGAGCCAGACTTTCCTGGAGCAAAATTACAAAACAGGCACACATAAATAATTTAATAGCCTTATCCAAAGTGTGTTTGGAAGCAAGGGTTTTTTCCCCTTTATTCATTCATCGTATGAAAGTATCGCTGATTAGGCAGCATTTATTGTCCATCCCTAATTGCCCAGAGGGCAGTTCAGAGTTAACCCCATTGCTATGGGTCTGGAGTCACATGTAGGCCAGACCAGGTAAGGACACTTGTGAACCAGATGCTTCTTTCCCAAACAATTGGCAATGCGTTCATCATTAGATTCTTAATTCCAGATATTTTATTGAATTCAAATTCCACCATCTGCAGTGGTGGGATTTGAACATGGGTCCCCAGAACATTACCTGGGTCTCTGGATTAACAATCCAACGGTATTATCATTGGATTGTTAATCCAGAGACCCAGGTAATGTTCTGGGGATTGCTTCCCCTGTTTAATAGGGTGGGCGGGTGTGTGATGGAATTCCCTATCACCATCCTGTTCCTAACCCGATCAATTCCAGCAAAGGAAGGCTTGTGGATGGCTTTTTGACCTTCCATAGATAATTACAGACCAAATCAATGCCACTAATATTCATCTAGCTGGGACCATGCCAACCATCCCATGGGCAGACCAAAATGCAAAGCTCAGCGCATTTTCATGTGGGTATTTGGGATAGCAGTCAGGAAAGCAATTCCTAGCTGCTAGGTCAGTCCCAATGGTGTTGGTAGATGCAAAGGCTCACGCTCCAAGACACATACCATCCTGATGTGGAACTATTCAAATTTTCCTTCACAGTTGCTGGGAAATCTCACCCATCAGCACAGAGTAGGCACCTAGGCCACATGGATGACCACTAAGAACTAAGATTGGGAGGAATTTCTTCAGCCAGAGGGTGGTGAATCTATGGAACTCATTGCCACAGAGGACTGTAGAGTTCAAATTATTGAGTGTATTTAAGGCAGAGATGGATAGGTCCTTGATTAGTAAGGGGATCAAGGGTTTCAGGGAAAAGGTAGGAGGACGAGTTTAAGAAACGTATCAGATGTGATCGAATGGTAGAGCAGGCTTGATAGGCTGAATGGCCTAATTCTGCTGATATCTTATGGGCCTCATTTGCTAGTAGATGCCATGAGGGTCTTAGCCGTCACTCCACCCATTCATACCAACTAGATGTGCCAGCTAATTCTCACACGTACAGCTTGGCATTGCCTCCTTTCTCTGGCTCAGGGTTATTGGGACGACCTGTGGTATCCCAGCTGCCTTGTTGGTTCGCATGGTACAGCCCACTCTCTCTGGTTTGATGTGGTTTACTGAATCAAAAAAGCACAGAATTATCCATTCGGCCCATTGTGTCAGCACTGGCTCCCAAAGCATTTTAACTTAGTGTCAACCTGCTGGCTTTTTCCTGAAACCCCACACAATGCTTCTATTCAAATAATCATTCATTTTCCTTTTGGATGCCCCAGCTGACTCTGTCTTGATCACACTTCCAGGCACTGCATTCCAAATCCTGATTGCTCCTTGCCTGAGAAATATTTTTACACCATGTGTTTGCCTCTTTTAGGAAGCATTTTAAAATGGTATTCTCTGACTCTTGGATAACACACAGTATGGAGCTGGAGGAACATAGCAGGCCAGGCAGCATCAGGTGAGCAGGAAAGTTGACATTTCAGGTCAGGACCCTTCTTTAGAACCGTTCTGAAACGTCACCTCTCCTGCACCTCTGATGCTGCCTGGCCTGTTGTGTTCCTCCAGCTCCACACTGCGTTATCTCTGACTCCAGCATCTGCAGTTCTTACTATCTTTGATTCTTGACCCTTTTATGAATGTGAACAATTACTCTGTCTACATTGTCCAGACCCCTCAAGATTTTGAAATCTTCTATCAAATCATCCCTCAGCCTCCTTTGCCACCAAGGGAAATATAAAAACATAGAAAACAGGAGCAGGAGTAGGCCATTTGGCCCTTCAAGCCTGCACCGTAATTCAATGTGATCATGGCTGATCATGCAATCTCTGTATCCCATTCCTGCTCTCTCCCCATACCACTTGATCCCTTTACTGCAAGAGCCACGTCCAGCTCCCTCTTGAATATATTTAATGAACTGGCCCCAACAGCTTCCTGTGGGAGAGAATTCTACAGGTTCTCAACCCTCTGAGTGAAGAAATACTTCCTCATCTCAGTCTTGGATGGCTTACCCCTAATTCTTACACAGTCTAAAATTTTGCCAATCTATCCTCATCACTGAAGCTTCTCATCCCTGAGACCATTCCTTTAGGCCACCTCTACACTCTCTTCAATGTGTTCACATCCTTCCAGATGTGTCACCCAGAACTATAGGCAACATACCAGCTGAGGTCTAAATGGTATCCGATATATATTCGTCATAACTTCCCTTCTTTCGTATTCTATTCCCTATTTATGAAGCTGAGAATTCTGTACAGTTCATTAACGGCTCTCTAGTATCTGGGAATCTGCAGGTTAGGCGGGTTAGCCATGGGGAATATAAGGTTGTGGGGTTGGGGTGCCAGCTGTCTAAGTGAGTGAAAACTCAGGAGGTGACAGGGATTCAAAGGCTTTTAATTTGTCTCTGGTGAGGGTCTCCTATGAACTGAACTGCTCATCCTTCCCTTCCAATATGCCCAGGTTTTGGAGTCAGTGCTCAGATATGGAAGTTTGCAATCATTTGGTTATCCATGTATGGTGAGCTCCCTGTCACTTTCATAGTTTCACGTTGACTCCATAGTGGAGTGCCTAGATGGCATGTTCTTCAGAGGGTTAGTGTAGACACGATGGGCCAAATGGCCACTCCCTGCATGTAGGGATTCTATGATTCTCTCAGCCTGTCCTGCCATATTTAATGGCACTCAATGAGAGGTTCCTGGGCCGTTCGTTAAAAGGTTTTGTTTCACTTTAACACCAGCTTGCTGAGCCTTTCCATCAGTCAGTGCTCCTTCTAGCCAAAGGCAATGAGGAGGCTGGAGGTGGGACTGAGATGAAGTGTGGAGGGTAGCTTAAATCTTTCGGGCTGTTGGAAGCAGTGTTTAGGATAGGGATCAATGAGCTCAGGAGACTTCTGATTATTCTGGAATGGTTGTGAACCTCTTCACACTGTGAGACTGGCAGGAAGCTAATGGGCACAATTGGACACAAGCTGAGAGCCATTTATGGGCTACCTCAGCTCTGGCGTGTTAATTCACATTTTGGCCACTCTCCTGGCAAATATGACATCTGAGTGGGCCTATCTCAGAGCTCATGTCATTGGTACGAAACAATTTAATGTCACAAACCGGGTCTCTCGCTCTGCTGTGGCCATGTTCCACACTGCAGTGGATGTTTGGGGCAGCACAGTGGCTCAGTGGTTAGCACTGCAGCCTCACAGCGCCAGAGACCTGGGTTCTATTCCACCCACGGGCAACTGTCTGTGTGGAGTTTGCACATTCTCCCCGTGTCTGCGTGGGTTTCCTCCTGGTACTCCTGTAGTATTGAGGAATGCGTAGATTAGGTGGGTTATAGGGAGATGGGTCTGGGTGGGATGCTCCAAGGGTTGGTGTGGACTTGTTGGGCCGAAGGTCCTGTTTCCACACTGTCAGGATTCTATGGCTCTATCTCCAAGAATAAAAATGCATCTCTGTTGCCATCTGATGGGTGACATGCAGGCAGAGGAGGAATAAGTCACCATCAATAGATTTGCTACCCCTGTCACCTCCTGAGATTTCACTCACTTAGACAGATGGCATCAATCTGCTTCTCTCTGAACCTTCCCTCGGCAGTGCGGAGTTTCCGAAATGTCATTGTGGTCAATCTGCCACTCTTATCAGATGTTACCAATGAGCCTGTGCTAACTCCAGGAGAATCCTTGTGCCAGTGTGGAATTCAAGGCTTTTAATTTGTCTCTGGTGAGTGTCTCCTATGAACTGAACTGCTCACCCTTCCCTTCCAGTATGCCCAGGTTTTGGGGTCAGTGCTCAGATATGGAAGTTTGCAATCATTTGGTTATCCATGTATGGTGAGCTCCCTGTCACTTTCACAGTTTCGACAATGGCTCCATAGTGCAATGGTGTGAGACACCCTAGACGATTACACAGCATTTGGGATAGAGATCGCTCTAACCAGAGGAGGGGATGGAACAGGCTCAGACTGCAGCTCTGTGTTAGGTTGCGTCATGGTGCGATGTCAGATCAGGCTTTAATTTCCCCTTTTCAAAAGATCTCACAGCCACTAATACAGAGAAGAACTCTCTTCTAAGGATCCTGGCCATTAGTTATTCCTCTGTGAAATTCAGATAGTCTGGTCATTCATCACAGTGCAGTCTGCACAAGCTTGCTGTGCACAAATTGACTCCTAATAGTATAATATTGATGACACTTCACCAAGCACTTTGTAGATAGAAACATAGAAAGTAGGTGAGAGAAGGGTAGGGAATCTATGATGATGATGAATCGCCCATTCACCTCTTCGAACCTGTACCACCATCCGATGTGATCATGGCTGATCATGCCATCTCAGTATCCCATTCCTGCTTTTTCTCCATACCCTTTGATCTCTTTAGCCGCAAGAGTCATGCCCAGCTCCCTCTTGAATATATCTAACGAACTGACCCCAACAGCTTCTTGTGGGAGAGAATTCCACAGGTTCACAACCCTCTGAGTGAAGAAATTCTCCCTCAACTCAGTCCTGAGTGGCTTACCCCTTATTCTTAGACTGTGACCCCTTGCCTGGATTTCCCTAACATTGGGAACACTCTTCCTGCATCTAGCCTGTCCAGTCCCATCAGGATTTTAAATGTTTCTATGAGATCTCACCTCATTCTTCTAAATTTCAGCAAGTACAAGCCCAGTCGATCCAGTCTTTCTTCATATGTCACAATGTGAGGCACTTTTGGGCAGCTGAAGATCAAAAGCTTCCTAGTTTTTCAAATTGTGTTTTTGCCTTCATTTGAACCTTGGATCACAAAGATGCTTCAGTTGTTTTGAGGATTAAATATACCAGTCACTCGGAGCTTGCCTCAAATCTGCAATAGTTACCCGAGTGCAGACAGGTAGACTAAATCATTCCCCAATTAACCTTGTATGATACACATTACTAGCCAATTGGCTTGAGCTCCATGCTGTTGCCATGGTAAGCAGCCTCCCCCACCCACCCTCACCCCCACCCCCGGTGTACATTAACATATCTTTAATTCATTTCCGTGAGGAGGGAATGGAAATAAGAGAGGGAGAGAGAGGTGCAGTGGGAAGGGTGTGTGTCAGAGTGATCCCAGTCACTCTTTTTTTTGGAGCTCATAGTTCTCAATTTCTCAATAGATTGTGCAGCATTGCTGAACCCTTGCTGAATGCTTGCCTCACAGTTTGCTATGACAGTCCACAGCCAGTTTCATTATGAACTTCTAAATTTAACCACAAAAGCCTCCCTGTGGGTGCAGAAAATGATTAAACGCTGTACACAGTCCAGCTCACTGATCCAACATGCTCCTGCTTAAAAGGATTCATCCTTGCGCAACCAGTGTATTGGTGAGGGTTTGGGGATGAGTTGACAAGGCAAAGTATTTGAAGTAGTGGTGGTGTGTTCACTAGGGACCCCTGGATAAGGCAGAGGGTCAAACTGAGACCACCACACAGTGACCAATTGGAAGAAGCCACGTTATAATCAACTCCTCCTGAGCAGATCGGGGAGCAATGCTAGTGGGCAACTTCTCAACTGCTCGATTCCAAGATTAGCTGCATGTTTTTATTAATTAACTGCAGGCGTTAGAGAGATCATCTTTCCTCAGCTACCAGCAAAGACTTTAGTGGGTTGCACACTTTGTCTCTGAGATAGAAAACTGTGAGAAAACCAAAAGAACTGCGGGTGCTATATATCAGAAACAGAAACCGAAGTTGCTGGAAAATCAGAGTGAATGCTTCGGGTCCTTTGACCCTTCCTCAGAACTGTGGCCCCACGTTCCAAACTGCATACTTGATTCTAATTCAGGTGGTCAGTTTGCACTACAGTGTTGGGGGTGCCAGATTAGGTTGAGATGTTTAAATGAAGTCTCCATATCCTTTGAGATAGGCATCAAATTATTCCTCGTCAGTATTTAAATAGCAGGGGAGCTGTTGCTTCGTTTTTGAGCAACATGTTAAGAATTACATGACCAACCAATCTGAGATTATCAGTCAGCCTCGCAATGCATGTCACAGTGCCTAGAAACTATTTAAATTCACGCTCAGCAGCATGTCCTCTGCAAGCAAAAGGAACATGTTGTTCTGTTTGTATGCATTGTTCCTGTTTCAAGTTAAACTAGAGGGGCATTGATTTAAGGTGAGAGGAGAAAGATTTAAAAGGGAGCTGAGGGGTAACTTTTTCACGTAGAGGGTAATGCATTTATGGGATGAGCTGCCAGAGGAAGTGGTGGAGACTGGTACAATGACAACATTTAAAAGGCATCTGGATGATACATGAACAGGAAAGATTTAGAGGGATATGGGCTAAATGCTGGCAAATTGGAATTAGAATAATTTAGGATATCTGGTCAGCATGGGCGAGTTGGACTGAAAGGTCTGTTTCCACACTGTACAGCTCTAAAGCATGGGGGTAGTTGCATGGGCGTGGTTGAGTTATAAGGGAACAATAGTTCTCTGAGGTCCCCAGAACATTACCTGGGTCTCTGGATTAACAGTCCAGCAATAATACCACAGGCCTTTGCCTCCCCATGTGGCAGAGGCTGGTACAATTACAGCATTTAAAAGGCATCTGGATGAGTATGTGACTAGGAAAGGTTTAGAGGGATATGGGCCAAATGCTGGCAAATGGGACTGGATTAATTTAGGATATTAATTCAGACAAGTTGGATGGAAGGGTCTGTTTCCATGCTGTACAACTCTATGATTCTTGGCTGCAAGCAGAAACATCTTGCCTTCACACTGACAGAAAGAATGTCCTGATTTTAACCCAATCCCCACCCCAGGAAAAGAGGTTTTAAGCTTGGATACCAGTTTGACACCTCACCCCCACCCCCACCCCCCCATCCTGGTTCACCATCCGATGTTGAGCGTCTTAAGGGGCTTGTCTTTCCCCCTCGCTATCTCTATCTTAACTCTGCTCCCTGTCTTACATCTGCTTCCCCATTCCTAGTCAACACTTATTTTCAAGCCTGTTGGGCATCCTGGAATGTTTTCCATGTTAGAGGATGGAATATGTACATGGAGCAAGGATTCCTGAGGCTTGAATTGAAATCTTCCTGCTAAATCCTACATAAAACTTAGAAAAAATTCACAAAGGTTTCCATGAAGCTCTTCAAAGTCCTAGCTGATTTGTTCAGTTTAACTTTAATTGGAAGTGTGAAAGACCATTAGTTGTGGCCCTTTTGATCTAACTATAGAACACGGAACTTCATAGAATCCCTACAATGTGGAAGCAGGCCATCAGGCCCATTGAGTCTACACTGACCCTCCAAAGAGTATCCCATGAAGCTACCCCATATTTCTCATGGCTAACCCACCCAGCCTGCACGTCCCTGGACACCATGGGGCAATTTAGCATGGCTAACCCACCCTAACTTGCATATCTTTGGGCTGTGGGAGGAAACTGGGGTACCCAGAAGAAATCCATGCAGACATGCGGAGAATGTGTAAACTTCACACAGACAATTGCCAGAGTGTGAATCGAATCTGGGATCTGAGCAGTGTCAACCACAGTGCTGTCCCAACACTGTGGGAGCCCTACACTGCAAAAACTGTGGTGCTTTGTGAAGACAACTCACTAACACCTTAGAAACATAGAATACTGACCGTGCAGAAAAAGCCATTTGACCCATTCCGTCTGCACCAGTCCTCAAAAGGGCATCCTTCCCAAAAGAAGACCTCACCCTAAGTCTGTAACCATATAAGTCCACCTAACCTTGACATCTTTGCACTGTGGGAGGAGCCCAGAGCACCTGAAGGAAGCCCACACCAACATGTGGAGAAAATCTACACAGACAGTCACCTGAGGATGGATCATACCTGGGTCCCTGATGCTGTGAGGCAGCAGTGCTAACCACTGAGCCACCGTGACACTAACCTGGGAGTGGGATTAATCTATTTGGCCCTTCAAAGCCACTCTGTCATTCAAGAAGATCATGTGTAAAAGGAAGACAATGAATGCATTGGAGAGAGTGCAGAAGCAATTTTCAGGAATGGTTCCAGGGATGCGAAACTTCAGCGAGGAGGATAGTTTGAAGACATTGGGTCTGTTCTCCTTGGAGAGAGAAGAAAGCTGAGAGGAGATTTGATAGAAGCTTTCAAAATCATGACCAGGGCTGGATGGGGAGAAGATGTTCCTGCTGGCAATAAAAATAAGAATGAGAGGGCATGGATTTATAGTGATCTACCAAAGAAGCAAGGATAAAGTAAGGGAAAACGTTCTCACTCAGTGAATACTTACTGCCTGGAAGTGTGATGGAGGCAGGTTCAATTGAGATGTTCAAGAGGGCACTGGATAATTATCTGGATTTTAAAAAATGCAAGTGCATGGGGAAAAAGAGGATTAGCACTACGTACAGAAACTCATTTAAACAAGGTGGCACAGGCATGATGGACCAAATGGCCTCGTTCTGCCCTGATACAATTCCGTACTCATCAGGCAGGAGTTGAGGAGCCACCTTTGACTCCTATGGCACTCTACCAGCTCCAGACAGCCATAGATTCATGGAGTCATACAGCACAGAAACAGCTCCTTCAGTCCAACCAGTCCTCACTGATCATCATCCCAAATTAACCCAGTTCTGGATGTGACCCATATCCCTCCAAATAGTTCTCATTCATGTACTTATCCAAATGTCTTTTAAGCATTGTAACTGCAACCGCATCTACTTCAGCCAACTTGAGAAAGACTGACTTATCCCTATTAGAGATAATGGGAACTGCAGATGGTGGAGAATCCGAGATAACAAAGTGTGGAGCTGGATGAACACAGCAGGCCAAGCAGCATCTTTGTGCTCCTAAGATGCTGCTTCACTTATCCCTATTCCCTGCTTCTTGTGGGCGAACCAACCCTTTGTCCATGCTAAAATGTTACTCTCTACACCATGTGCTGTTCTCTTGTGTAGCAAACTTTGATATGGCACCAGAATCCAGTGGTTGTGGTTTTACATTTACCCACATAAACTTACTAACCTCACCACATGACTGGTAAATGGACAATAATAATGAGTTTATTTTAAGACCTGTCACAGGAGGCAGATTTGAGCTCAGCAGAACAATTACTACAAAATGAAAAGAAGCGAATCCACAATCTAGACTGAGTCCAGATGCAGCCTAGACTGAGAGGGGCTTCTTGGGGGATGTTCTGCATTCTTGTTCACTATCATGTTCTCACTTAAAGTGGTATTTTAACAATGGTTGATTCTTAGCTGCCTACTGAAGTGGCCCAGCTGGTTACTTAGTCAGATAGCTAAGGAAGATGCTCTGTCACTGGTTTCTGAGCACAATTGCAAAGTTGGTCAACCTTGGTCAACTCTTCCAATTGCAAACTAACCTTATAGACATTTATAAAACCATGAGGGTCATTGATAAGGTGAATAGCAAAGATCTTTTTCCTAGGGTAGGGGAGTCCAAAACCTAGGCTTTGACAAAGTTTTCCCTCACTTCACCCTTGCCACCCTTGCTTCTTTTACAAATCGCTTTAAATCTATGACCTCTCATTCTTGTTTCTATTTCCAGTGGGAACTGTTTCTCCCTATCTACTCTGCCCAGCCCTGGTCATGATTTTGAAATGCTCTATCCAATCTCCTCTTAGTCTTCTTCACCCCAAGGATAGCAGTCCCAACTTCTTCAATCTATCCTCATCACTGATGTTTCTCATTCCTGGAACTGTTCCTGTAAATTGCATCTGCACTTGCTTGAGGGGATTATGAGCCAAGAGCAGGCTGGTGGGGCTAATTTAGTTTGGGATTATGTTCGGCACGGACTGGTTGGATCAAAGGGTCTGTTTCTGTGCTGCATGACTCTATATCCTTCCTATAATACTTGATCTTCTTGAATGATGGAGCATAGGTTTAAGGTGAGAGGAGGAAGATTTAGAAGGGGCAACATTTTCATACAGACGGTGGTTGGAAAGTGAAATGACTGTCAGAGGAAGCCGTAGATGCAGGTAAAATTCCAACATTTGAAAGACATTTGGACAGGTACATGAATAGGAAAGGTTTAGAGGGATATGGGCCAAATGCGAACAAATGGGACTAGCTTAGTTGGGGAAACTTGGTTGGCATGGACAGGTTGGAACAAAGATCTGTTTCTGTGTTGCATGACTCTATGACTCTATAATCATATGAGCTTGTCAATCTTGCAGTGTGTCCTCCATCCCTCCTTGCGACAGACAAGCTATCTCCTTGTCTGGTTTCAAACTGATGGGAGAAGAGTTGAAGATTTGCTCAGAACCAATCTATAGATAAGGTGGTTGTGTGTCTTTGTACACTGAATCTTCTTCCAGACTGGACAAAGATGGGCTAAGGTGAACCGTAATGACTTATGTCACTACTAACCCTGGATTCCTGCATGTTGTATTAGTTGAAGCTCATGCATTGACCACACAGGATCAGAGAAGCAGAGATGGACACAGCATGGAAAGAGGCCATTTGGTCCATCTGACCTGTGCTATTTGAAACTGCAGGGAAGGTATTCTTTAGTGACTTGACCAATATTCACCCATCAATTGTACCCCAAAACAGACCATCTGGTTGTCATCTCAACAATGCATTTTTGGGATGCGATGGTGTGTGAATTGGCTGCATTTTGGGGCAAAAAATACACATTATTGGCTGCCATGTGCTTTCAGGGAATGTCCTGAGATTGCGAATAGGTGCTATATAAATGCAAGTCTTCCTTTCATTTTACACATTACGACACGTGGCCAGGATGTGAATTCCATCTTACTGTGAAAATGCTGTAAGGGGAGCAAGAGAACGATCAACAATCAGGACACAAAGGGACCCTGAAATATTTGCCCCATGTTTTGCATCTGTTGTTTCTTTCCTCTCTCTCGGTGATTCACTGCCCCGTTTTTGATCTATGAGTGGGGTTGTTGCTAAATTAGTCATACCATACAACTGTCCCATGTTGATTGGTCAACTTGGTGCGAGGTGTAAAATCCACTGCAGTCACATGATGCTACTGAGAACTTGCAATTGGTCAAGGACGTATTGTTACATTGATCAACTGGATACGTCTTATTCACGGTAATTTCATCTCTCTCCGTTAGCTTGTAGAAACTTTGTGAACACATTTTATGGCAAGATCAAAGCTTTGGGCTATTTGTTAAGGCTCTCAATCGAAGCACTTGTTAAAAATAATTTCCTGGCCTTCACTGGCTGCTTTAACTGAGGCCCTACCAGATTTATACGGTGCTTCAGCTTTATTTTTCTTTCCGTACGGCTGTGTTCGAGGCTTTGAAACACCAGATCCAGTCACCATTTATCTGCAGGGAAATAGACCTTGGTGACAGCAGTGATGTAGTGCGGGAGTGCAGCAAGACTGCAGCGGCAAGCCACTGCTGCTGCCTCATTGAAATGCTGCTCAGAGACCAATATCATTACAGCATCATTACTCACTCTGCCGGGGAATGTGGCTGTGAACTTGAAAGCTGCGTTTGTAGTACATAACCGAGGGCCAGGCAGCTAAGGCAGAGATGCCAGTCTGTTCTTATCTTTCCTGGCCTCACTGTCGCAATACAGCATGCCACCATTTCAACCCCCACACCCTAGAAAGTTCATCGCTGTCCCTTCACTTGGAAACCTTGCTTCAAATTCTTGACAATGACTTGCCATTTTCTTCTCTTTCGCTTCATCTCACTCTTCCCTTCAACTTTCCCCTTTCCTTTTCGTTTCTTCGCTTCCTGCCCTCTTTCTTCTTCCTCACTCTTTTTTAATTCCAGCTCTCTTTTTATCCCCTCCCTCATCCCAGTCTTTCTACCCTATATTTTTTTATTTTATTTCTTTAGTTCTTCCCTTCTCTTTCTCTTCCATCTTAGAGGGTCAGTGCTGAGGGAGCGCTGTACTGTCAGAGAGTCAGTGCTGAGGGAGTGCCGCACTGTCGGAGGGTCAGTGCCGAGGGAGTGGGCACTGCCTGAGGGTCAGTGCTGAGGGAGTGCCGCACTGTTGGGCAATCAGAACTGAAGGAGTGCCACACTGTTGGAGGGTCAGTACTGAGGGAGCTCTGTACTGTCAGTCAGTCCTGAGGGAGTGCCGCACTGTCGGAGGGTCAGTACTGAGGGAGTGCCGCACTGTCGGAGGGTCAGTGCTGAGGGGGTGCCGCACTGTCGGAGGGTCAGTGCTGAGGGGGTGCCGCACTGTCGGAGGGTCAGTGCTGAGGGGGTGCCGCACTATCGGAGGGTCAGTACTGAGTGAGTACTGCATTGTTGGATTGTCAGGACTGAGGTAATGCTACACAGTTGAAGGGTCAGCACTGAGGGAGTGCTGCACTATTGAAGGGTCAGTACTGAGGGAGTGCCGCATTGTCGTAGGGTCAGTACTGAGGGAGAATTGCGCTGTTGGAGGGTCAGTACTGATGGAGTGCCCCACTGTTGGAGGGTCAGTACTGAGGGAACACTGCGCTGTCAGAGGGTCAGTGCTGAGGGGGTGTCGCACTGTCGGAGGGTCAGTATTTAGGGAGTGCCACACTGTCGGAGGGTCAGTATTGAGGGGATTCTGCACTGTTTGAGGATCATTACTGAGGTAATGCTACACAGTTGAAGGGTCAATGCTGAGGGATGGCTGCCCTTTTGAACATCTTTCCAGAGTGAGTATTGCAATGTCGGAGGATCAGCACTGAAGAGGGCTGCACTGTTGGAGATCCTGCCTTTCTGAAGAGACATTAAACTGAGGCCCTGCATCTTCTCTCAGGTGGATGTAAAAGATCTCATGGCCATTGTTTTGTTGAAGCTTAGGGGAGTCTTCCCCAATAACTTGTTTCAAATATTTATCCCTCAACCAATATCACAAAATCAGATTAATGTTTGCCGTATGCAAATTGGCTGCAATGTTACTGTATTACCACCATGAATAAACATCATACATTCTCATTGACTGTCAAGCACTTTGGGATGTTCTAAGGCTGTGAAAGGCACTACACAAATGCAACTATTTGTTCCCTCTCTCCGTCTCCTTCCCTTTCTTGTTTTGGTTCAAGAGACAGCAGGACAGTTCATTAAAAACAGATTAAAAAAATGACACTCCCGTTCATTTGTGTTTCTTTATATAGTGGAGAAGAATGGCTGTTGAAAGAAATTTATTATTTAACAGGGTTTAATGAGCACTCATTCAGTGAAAATGATAAAAAGCTCCTATTAATATCAGTCCAGGGCTGCAATGTGGCCAAATGGAACACCCAAAGACCCTCAAAACAGGCAGGCAAATTAATGAATAAAGCAGATCACAAGTGAAGATTTTGGGAAGACAGCAGTGAAGAAATGAAAGTAATAAACCCTCAAATGACCCATTTGAGAATCTGTTGATGGGGGAGGATTGTCAAGTAAATTTTATCTTCACCTTTCTATGAATATTTTCTGCAGAAACAGCATGCTGTTAATAACTTCCCACCATTTGAAATTCACTCAAAGAAAACAAAGAACTGTAGATGCTGGAGATCAGAAACAATACCAGACATTACTGGGGAAACTCAGCAGGACTGGTAGCATGTGTGGAAAGAGGAACAAGAGTTAATGTTTTGAGACTTGCAATATTAACTTCACATTCTCTCTACAGATGCCAGTGGGCAAGCTGTGTGGCTCTAGCAATCTTCTGTTTTTGGTTTGAAATACACTAATGACACGCTGGTGAACTTTCATTGTGTTTGTTAGAGACTGGTCAGAGAGGATGTGTGATGGCACACAAGAAAGAGAAGACTGAGGACCCCATAATTCGAGCACAGCTAGAGCCCAGAGCTTTGAAATAACACAGTAGGATTTTGATTGAGCAAGTCTTTGTGGTTTATTTTTTAGTTTGAGAGTTAGGAAGAATGTGTTAGAAAGAATAAAGCACTTGTGTTTCTATAGCAGCCTTCACACATCAAGATCAGAAGCACTATATAACCAATAATGTAACTTTTTAAACACACACTCACCATTGTCATAGAGTCATACAGCATGAAAATAGACCCTTTGGTCCAACCAGAATATGCCCAACATAATCCCAAACTAAACTAATCCCACCTGTCTGCACTTGGCCCATGATCCCTTAAACCTTTCTCAATCATATACTTACCCAAATGTTTTTTTAAATGTTGTAATTGTACCCATATCCACTACTTCTTCAGGAAGTTCATTCCACATGTGAACCACCCCCTGTATAAAAAATTTGCCCCTACGTTTTTTTTAAGTCTCCCTCACCTTAAAAACGTGCCCGCTAATTTTGAAATTCCCCACCCTTTGGAAAAGACAACTACCACTATCTCTATCTATACCTCTCATTATTTTATTTACTTCAAGCCACCTCTCAACATCCTACACTGCAGTGAAAAAAAATCCCAGCCTTTCTTAATAGCTCAAACCTAAGAGTTCCTGCCAATTTGGCACAGCAGGTTCCCACAAAAAGTTATATGATAATAACCAGATCATTTTTATTTCTTCTCAGTGATGTTGTTTGAGGGATTAATCTTGACCAGCTACTCAAGGAGAGACCCTCTGATCTTCTTTGAAGTAGTACACATGAGCCCCTTGTACCATACCCTTTGAAAGCCCAGATGGAGTTGGTCTCAGAGGTACGAGTACTAAGTCATCTGAGCAGTTCTACAGCATGTTGTCAGGAAATGTCTCGAAGCAATGCATGTACAATGAAGAACTTTGAAAGGATGACTCTTGACATCCAGCCCAGCATTTTGAGCAAGGCCATATCCCTTTGATGAAATATCATTAGATCCCTTAGGGCACAGAACGCAGCAAAGGGCCATTCAATCAACCAACTGAGCCTGCTCCCAGCTACTGAAATCTAAATCTATAATTTTAATTTTCCACTGCCTTTTCCTTTTATCACTCCCTTTGTCTAGCCTCAGGATTACGCAGCTCGCTTGATTGGCACCACAACCACAAACATCTGCTCCCTCCACCAGCGAAGCTCAGTAGTAGATCTACAAGGTACATTGTAGAGACTCACTAAGGCTCCAAACTCATGAACACTACCATCTAGAAGGACAAGCACAGCAGATACATTGGAACAATACCACCTGCAAACTCCCCTTACATTGGCCTCACCATCCTGACTTGGAAATATATCGCCGTTCCTTTAGGGTTGCTGGGTCACAATCCTGGAATTCTCTCCCTGGGGGCATTGTGGCCAACTTACAGCAGGTGGGCTGCAGCGGTTCAGGAAGGCAGATCACCATCACCTTCTCAAGGGGCAACTAGGAATGGGCAATAAATGCTGGCACAGCCAACGATGCCCACCTTCTGTGAGTGGAGAATAGAATAGTGTTTGTAACCACAATCTGGTGGCAATGTGGAGCTGAGTAGGTGGAGAGGTAGAGAATAAAAGGGGAGGTGATGGCCTAGTGGTATTATTGCTGGGCTTTTATCCAAAAACCCAGATAATAGTCTGGGGACACGGGTTTGAATCCCATCATGGCAGGTGGTGGAATTTCAGTTCAATTTAAATTAATAGAATTAAGAGTCTAATGATGATTGTGAACCCATTGTCAATTGTCGGGAAAATCCCACCTGGTTCACTGATGACCTTCAGAAAAGGAAACTGCCATCATTCTCTGGTCTGGCCTACATGTGACTCCAGACCCACAGCATTTAGGAATGGGCAATAAATGCTGGGCCTAGCTAGTGACACTCTCATCCCCTGAATGAATAAAACAAAAATCTTAAATTTGAACCTCATACTCCCTCCTCACCTCAAACGCGTAAGCATTTAAAGCAAGTGTCCAAATAACCCTTTCAAATCCTGTCTCAAGCTGTTAGAGAGACAGGGATAAATCCTGATGCTCCTGTGGCAAATATTGTCTGAAATAACTGATACGACCTTTACACGACATCTTTTTCTGCTCTGTAGATCATCTCACCAGTGCTCTGCACTGAATGAATTATTACATAATCTTCAGTTGCTATTGTTTTGTATGCAAACATGTTGGCATGGAGATATGACCCAAGACATTTATTCTGGTTATGTTTGAAACTAAATAAAGAACGTGCATCTTTCATGTCCCAAGATGCTTTCCAGCCAATTACAAACTTCATACTATGTAGTTGCTGTTGAGATGCAAGGCAGCATTTTATAGGAAGATCCCCCAAACAGCAATGAGATAATGACTTGGCAATCAGTTTTAATAATACTGGGTGAAGGATGAGTATTGGTCCAGAACATCAGGGAGACACCTCTGTGGGGTGATTTAGATTTACCAATCAACTCAAATTCTTGTGTGTGCCGCCATCCATACTTTCTACATCTGTGGGTTCTTTAGGGATTTAATGTGGTCCAGAGTGGATATTTTCCTCATCAACCTGTTCTGAGATGTTATTAGTCACCCCTGGAGCATGTTGGTATTCGAACCCAGTCCTCCCAATTCAGAGTTAGGGAAACCGCTAATGTGCCACATGAGCTTTACTGTGTCCAATTTTGGGCCTCATGCCTCAGGAAGGACATACTGGCGCTGGAGCATGTCTAGCGGAGATTCACACGGATGATCCCTGGAATGGTAGGTTCAACGTATGATGAATGGCTAAGGATCCTGGGATTGTATTCATTAGAAGGTTGAGGAGAGATCTAATAGAAACTTACAAGATAATGCATGGCTTAGAAAGGGTGGACGCTGGGAAGTTGTTCCCGTTCGGCGGGGAGACTAGGACCTGTTGGCACAGCCTTAGAATTAGAGGGGGTAAATTTAGAATGGAAATGAGGATACATTTCTTTAGCCAGAGTGTGGTGGGCCTGTGAAATTCATTGCCACGGAGCGCAGTGGAGGCCAGGACGTTAAATGTCTTCAAGGCGGAGACCGACAAATTCTTGATCTCACAAGGAATCAAGGGCTACAGGGAGAGTGCAGGGAAGTGGAGTTGAAATGCCCATCAGCCATGATTTAAATGGCAGAGTGGGCTCGATGGGCCGAATGGCCTTACTCCCACTCCTATGTCTTATGGTCTTATGGAGCTCCTGGTGGGTTAGCGTGTGTTTCGCTGTCGAGGCCCGCGCCTCACCTAGAAAGAGGAATTTAGATGCTTGAGCTCAACAGCTAGAATCAGGCAGTTACCTCTTCTGAGCAGCAACGCCTTATACCTTCACTGTTGACAACTTGCTCACTCTCCCACAAAAAGTTTAATTCTTTGGAGAATTCAGACTTGTCATTAAGTGTGAGCCTTCTTCCTGCAACCACTTTAATTTTCTGATTGTGCTTTTCCACCATTTCTCATGGCTACACTGAATGCCTTTTCTCAGAAGCAGGTCAGTGCATTGACCCTAGGAGTTGGGACATCATGTTGCGGTCTTTAAGGACATTGGTGAGGCCACTTTTGGAGTACTGAGTACAATCTGGCTGCACTTTGATAGATTGGATGCTGCTAAACTTGAGAGGGTGCAGAAAAGATTTACAAGGATGTTTCTGAGATTGGAAGGTTTAAGCCAAAGGGAGAGGCTAAATGGGCAGGTGCTTTTTCCCTGGAGCAGCGGAGGCTGAAGGGATGACCTTATGGAGGTTATTAAATCATGAGAGGCTTGGATAAGACAAACAACCATTGTCTTTTCCGAGGGTAGGGGAGTCCAAAACCAGACTTAAGGTAAGAGGGGAAAGACTTAAAAAAGACCTGATGGGTACCTTTCCCGGCTTAAGGGTGGTGCGTGTGCGGAATGAGCTGCCAGAGGAAGTGGTGGAGGCTGGTACAATTACAATGTTTAAAAGGCATCTGGATGGGTACATGAATAGGAAGGGTTTAGAAGGATATGGACCAAATGTTTGCAAATGGGACTAGGTCAGATTGTGATACCTGGTTGTTTCAAATAGATTGGACTGAAGGGCCTGTTCTCATGCTACATGACTATGACTCAGTGAAGACCATGTACAATGTTTGAGTTAGTGGCTATAATTCCAAACAGCAATCTCTTAAAAAAACCTTTTGAAAGGAGTGACAAACGTGTTAAGGTATCTTGATTGCATGCCAATGGTATTTGTTTGAATCCACTATCTGCCATTGGTTTTGCAAAAGCTCTAAAGTCTTGTCTCCTGTGGACCTGGGGTGCATTTCCGTCACTACTGCCTTGTTGAGTTGTGTAAGGTGAACACAAATTAGCGAGCAACATCTTCCTGTTCCTTACACAGCCTGAAGACTGCAAGGATTCTCTATCCCCTCTCTTTCTGTCTCTTATTCTCATGTGAAGGACGCTAGGCAGTTTCCAAGACTCTGTTTAATGACACTAATCATTAAATTTTATAAGTTGAAAGGAATAAATTAACAGTGAAACCATTTGAAGTCCCTTGAAAGATTCTGACATTTCAACTGCAGGTCCCACTTGGGAAAGGAAAAGGGAAGGAGCCACAAGAGATGAAAGGATTTTTGTTGGGGAATGATATCAATTGATTTGAAACCAAGGCAGGTAAATTGAGTTAAGTTGGAGATTGTTATAATCTTGATTGAATAGGGAGAGCAGGCTCCAGAGATTGAATGACCTCTTCCCGTTACTGTGAAGCAATATTTGGTCTTTTTGTTTAACTCAAAGCAAAAGAGGGCGTTGTCCTTATTCATTGGTCTCTTGTCCACTTGTAGGCCCAAGACAGCCATTTGGATGCAAAGGGATGAACAACAGAACATTTGCTCCCGTCAGCTTCATTCAGGTGCATTGTTAAATGGAGGCCCATCTGGGAGAGCACATGGCCTCTCCTCAAATAAAGGCCAGAGAGTTCTCCCTGGTGACTTGGTCAATATCTCTCGCTCGGTCCAGAAGACCCAAATCTAACACAGAAGGCCGGGTGCTTTACCTCATCTCCATTTGCAGAGCCATGATTTGCACAACTAGCTGCAGTGATTCTCGCATTACAACAGGAAATCGGAAACAACTTTGGTGGCTGTACCGTGCAATGTTCCGGCTGTGAAGAGGTAAACCTTTTCTTTTGCATCCTTCAGAAGGAAAGAGATTAGAAATTTAATGTCACTGCATTAACCCTTTTAATGAAGCAGCATTCCTTAAAATAAAACATGCAGGGAAAGTGAGTTAGCAGAAAACCGAGTGAGAGAGTTATAGAGGGCGAACAGTCTCCTCCAGCCTCATTAATCTTGAGGCCAGTGTTAGAGTGTTCATTTACTTGATGTGACAAACACAGTGCTTACTAAAGGGCAAATGTGATTAAATGTGGCTTCAGTCTGTAAGTTGCACACCGCAAATAAACCAGAGTTGCCACATTGATTAAATCTAAATAAAGTCCTAGTAGAAAATTAACAGCAGGCACCTGTGTCTTTATTGGTTCCGCTGGGACTTTCCACTCGGGGAAGGATTAGCAGGGATGCGAAGAGCCATAGTATGTTTTTCCTTATTCAAAGGTGGGGTCAGACACCTGTGACGGGATCTGATGTTGCAGGAGCTACTTACCTCTGACCTTAACCCTGTGAAATGTCAAACTGTCAACTCAGCTGCTGCTTTCTTTCAAACTTAGATTTTGAATTATGTAACTTTCCTTGTCACAGTCAAACACTCCCAGGACAGGGACAGCATGGGTTTGGGTACAGAGTAAAGACTCCTCTACACTGTCTACCGTCAAATACTCCCAGGATAGGGACAACACGGGATTAGATGCAGAGTAAAACTGTCCCCCGTCAAACACTCCCATCAAACACTCCCAGGATTGGGACAGCATTAGGTTAGATACAGAGTAAAACTGCCCCTACACTGTCCCCCATCAAACACTCCCAGGACAGGGACAGCATGGGGTTAGATACAAGTAAACTGCCTCTGCACAGTCTCAGTCATACAGCCCCAGGACAGAGACAGTGCCAAATAAAATCTGAATTTGTTGCAAATACTCAGCAGGTCAAGATGAATCTGAACAGACGAGTGATGCCCTTTCATTAGAACATCTGAAGAGGGGAGGGCAGGCAATCTCCATTGACCAAATAGAAACAATGGTAACTAGTCGTGATATTGAAACTTTAAGGTGGTTAAACACCATAAGGTGCTTCACAAGGTGAGTATGAAGTCATACAGTATGGAAACAGACCCCTCAGTCCAATCTGTCCATGCTGACCCAGATATTCTAAATTAATCTAGTCCTATTCGCCAGCATTTGGCCCATATCCCTCTCAACCTTCCTGTTCACATACCCATGCAGATACCTTTTAAATGTTGCAATTGTACCAGCCTCCACCACTTCCTCTGGCAGCTCATTCCATACATGCATCATCCTCTCATGAAAAAGTTGCCCCTGAGGTCCCTTTTACAGTTTTTTCCCTACCTAATTTAAACGTAGTTCTGGACTCCCATACCCTGGAGAAAAGACCTTGTCTATTCACCCTATCCATACTTCTCATGATTTTATAAACGTCTATAAGGTCACTCCTCAGCCTCTGACGCTCCAGGGAAAATAGCTCCAGCCTGTTCAGCTTCTTCCTGTAGCTCAACCCCTCTAACTCTGGTAACATCCTGTTAAATATTGTGTGAACCCTTTCAAGTTTGATAACAGTCTTCCTATAGCAGGGAGGCTAGAATTGAATACAGAATTCCAAATGTGGCCTAACCAATATCCTGTACAGTGATAACATCATGTCCCAACTCCTATATTCAATGCACTGACCAATAAAGGCAAACATACTATATACCTTTTTCACTATCCTGTCTGCCAGCAACTCCACTTTCAAGGAATTATGAACCTAAATCCAAAGGTCTCTTTGGCAACACTCCATAGGACCCTACCATTAACTATATACTTCCTGCCCTAATGTCCCTTACCAAAATGCAACACCTCGCATGTATCTAAATTAAACTTCATCTGCCACTCCTTAGTCTATCAGCCCATCTGTTCAAGGTTGTCGTGTACTCTGAGGTAGGCTTTTTCACTCTCCACTACATCACCAATTTTGTTATTATCTGCAAACTTACTCAACATTCTTCCTGTACTCACATCCAAATCATTTTCTAAATGGCATAAAGCAGTGGACCCAGCATCGATGCTTGCAGCACACCACTGGCCACAAGCCTCCGGTTTGAGAAACAACCCTCCATCACCATCCTCTGTCTCCTACCTTCAAGGCAATTTTATATCCAAATGGCTAGTTCTCCCTGGATTCCTAATCTAACCTTGTTAACCAGTCTACCATGTGAAACCTTGTCAAAGGCTTTACTAAAGTCCACGTAGACAATGCCTTCTGCCCTGCCATCATCAATCTTTTTCGTTAAGTCCTCTTATGACACAATTGAATTAGTGACACATGATCTCCCATGCACAAAGCCATGTTGACTATCCCTAATCAGTTCTTGCCTTTCCAAATACATGTAAATCCTGTCTCTCAGAATCCCTTCCAACGACTTAACAAACACTGAGTTATCACACCGAATCTAACACCGAGGCAAAGGAAGAGACTTGAGAATATATGACGAATAGCTGGGCAGGGGCAAGTGTTAAGGAGGTAAAAGAGGAGATTGGGTTAGGTGGACAATCGGAGAGGTTTAAGGAGAGATTCCAGAACTTACAATAGATTGAAATAAAGGCACAGCTGCCAATAATGTGAGCAGGAGAAGGTTGGACAATCACAAGTGGCCATGCTTGAAGGATGACAGAGTTTGTGTGGAGACGGTGATAGATAGCGAAGGGTGAGTGAAAGGACAGGACAGGGAATCTAAGTCCGCAATGAAGTGCTATAGAAGTAGGAACCAGAACATGTCAGTGACCACAAAGGAGAGTAGGAGAGGTAGGAATCCTCAATAAAGGACATGGATAAGTAGGCTCTTGAAATGTCATAACATTCAAGGAAATGGGCCAAGTGCTGGAAAGTGGGGTCAGTGTAGATAGGTTGATGTGGACTTGATGGGCCAAATGTGCTGCGTGAGTCTATGACAAAGGTTAATATGGTAAATGGGACTTGGTGTGACTTAGGACATGGCCAGCAGAGGTTAGAATGAGCTTGAGTTTAGAAAAGGTAAAAGATAGGGGGTTAGCTAAGAGCGCATTGGAACAGTCGAATATAGAGGTAGGATAGGGTTTCAGTGAAGTGGGAGGCAGTCAGGTGATATGATGGAGGTGGAAACTGATGTGGATATGTGGTCACAAACTCACCTTGGGTCAAAAACGGTACTGAGGCTGTGAACAAGCTGGTCCAGTTTTAAACAGATGCCAGAGAATGGACTGGACTTGGTACGCAGAGAATGGATTTTGTCGTAAGACAATGGCTTTTCTAATATTTGAAGGAAACTTTGCTTCATCCAAGACCGGATTTCAGACGAAAGTAGAATCATGGAAAATAGGTGCAGGAAAAGGCCATTCGGCCCTTCCAGCCTGCACCACCATTCAATAGGATCATGGCTGATATTGCAATTGTAGCATCCCATTCCCACTTTCTCCCCATAACCCTTGATCCCTTTAGCCATATGGGCTCCATCCATCTCTTGAATATATCTAACAAACTGGCTCTGACAGATTTCTGTGGGAGAGAATTCAACCTCTGGTGGTGAAGAGAAGTTGTGTTATACTGTAACTGGTCGCTGTCTGTGGAATTCACTCCGTCAGAGGGTGGTGGATGCCAAGATACTGAATAAATATAAGGAGGAAGTAGACAGGTTTTTAATTAGCAACAGATTGAAGTGTTATGGAGAACAGGAAAGTGGACTTGAGGCAGAGATGAAATCAGCCATGACCATATGAAATGGTGGAGCAGGCCCGAGGGGCTGAATGGCCTAATCCTGCTCTTAGATCTTAAGTCAGTGTACATGTGGGACTTGACTGACCTGTTTCAGATGATGTTGCTGAGGGGAAAGGATGGAGGTCAGCAACAGGAGGGAGCTAGGGATAGATCCTTGGTGGAACACAGTGGTGCAGGGGCAAGAACGGAACATTACAGGAAACTTTTTCAGTAAAGATGAAGGTTTGAGATGGAACCAGCCCCATGCTGCTAGACGATGAAAGGATAATAATGTGGATAAACATGTGACTGGCTGCTGATGGTCAAGAACGACAAGGAGGGGCAGTTTGTTGTGGTCCCAGGCACATGTTTTGCACCTTCTGAATTTGATGGGGGCCATTGCATGGCTGTGTCAGAGGAGAAAACGTGATTGAAGGGATTTTAATGCAGGAATGGGATTCAATGCACAATGGAGGAAGCAAGTTTTCATGTTGATGAAGACCATGAAATACTCTTGTGGCTTTCACTGTGGCTTGCTTAGGAGAATATCAAAGCAAATGACAGGTCACTATGTGTTTAAGACTCACTACAAGTTTAGGAATAGAAGAAACAGAGGCAGGAGCAAGTCCTTCAGCCCCTCAAACCTGTTACCCCCAAATCATGGCTACCTTTCTACCTCAACTCCATTCCTGCAACATCCCTTAAGTGCCATACAAATATTTGTAGCAGGAGTAGGCCTTACTCATGCTAACACCATTCAATAAGATCATGGCTGACCTCATTGCAATCTCAATCCGCATTCCTAACTATTCCTGATAACCTTTCAACCTTTTGTTCAACAAAAATCCATCCACTTCTATTCTAAAAATATTCCAAGGCGCTGCTTCTGCCACAGTTTCCGGAAGATTCTCACCCGACCAAGAGAAAATCACAATGTTCTCATTTCTGTTTTAATCTGATTTTTAAACAGTGTCTCCGAGTTCTAGATTCTCCCAGGAGAGGAAGCATTCTGTCCAGAACCCACTCTTCAAGCCCCCTCGAGAACATACACACTTCAAGCAAATTTTCAAAATCCGGCCTACCTTGTTCAACCTTTTCCCAGAAGAAGGCACAGCCTATACCAGGAAATAGTTTGGTAAATATAAAATAAGGAATAAAAACAAAGTTGATGGAAACACTCAGCAGGTCTGGCAGCATCTGTGAAGGACAAAACAGAGTTAACATTTCAGGTCCAGTGACTCTTCCTCAGAACTCAGTTTGGTCAAGTTAGTTTGGTATTATTTATAAGTTTGCTAAACTTTCTCTGAACTGCCTCCAATGCATTGACATTCCTAAACAAGCAAGGTGTCCAATACTGTGCCCAATGCTCCAGAATCAGTCTCAGTAGGATCAAGAATCTATCTAATCTCTGTCCCCAATTGATGACTGAAGTACACTGGCAGGATTCCCAAGATTCACACCTCTTTGCATGTTGAAATATCTTCTCATTTCAGTTTTAAATGGCCAACCTTTTCTTTTGGAGAGGGTTGCAATGTGTTCTAGATGCCCCTTCCACGAGAAACACTTTCTCAGTATCAATGCTGTTGAGCCTCTGTCAAAATTCATAGTCTAAAATAGTCAATGTACCAGCTCCAGTCTCCTCATTATAGTACAAACCCCATCTTGTGGACTTTTGTTGCACTCCCTCTGGCAACTTATACCCACTATTTGGCAACGAACCAGGTCAGGTGTCAGATTTCTTGGTGGGAGAGCATTTTGATGATAGTGTTCACAACTCCCTGACCTTTACTATAGTCATGGAGAGGGATAGGAGCAGATGGTATGGGAAAGCATTTAATAGGGGGAGGGGGAATTACAATGCTTTTAGGCAAGAACTACAGATCACCAATTGGGATCGGATGTTATCAGGGAAATGCACAATAGAAATATGGAAGTTGTTTCCAGCATTAGTTGCTAATGGTACTGGATGAGTTTGTCCCATTGAGGCAAGGAAAGGATGGTAAGGTGAAGGAACCTTGGATGACAAGACATGTCGAACACCTAGTCAAGAGGACGAAGGATGCTAATTTAAGGAAGCAAGATTGGACAGGGCTCTAGAGGTCTACAAGGTAGCCAGGAAAGAACTGAAGAATGGACTTAGAAATGCTAGAAGGGGATGTGAGAAAACCTTGGTGGGTGGTATCAGGGAAAACCCCAAAGCTTTCTATACTTATGTAAGGAATAAGAGGATGGTCAGAGTGAGGGTAGGTCCAATCAGGGGTAGTGCTGGAAATTTGTGCGCCGAGTCAGAGGAGGTAGGGGAGGTCCTTAATGAATACTTTGCTTCAGTAGTCACCAGTGGGCGGGACCTTGACGTTTGTGAGGACAGCATGAAACAAGCAGATATGCTCAAACAGGTTGATGTTAGGAAAGCGGATGTGCTAGAAATTTTGAAAATCATTAAGGTAGATAAGTCCCCTGGGCCAGACGTTTTATACCCAAGGTATCTATGGGACGCAAGGGAAGGGATTGCTGCCCCTTTGGCGATGATCTTTGCGTCCTCACTGTCTACTGGAGTAGTAGTAGAAGATTAGAGGGTGGCAAATGTCATTCCCTTGTTCAAGAAAGGGAATCGGGATGGCCCAGGAAATTATAGACTGGTCTGTTTTACTTCTGTGGTGGGCAAATTATTGGAGAGGATTCTGAGAGATAGTGTTTATGATTTTTTGGAAAAGCATAGTTTGATTAGAAATAGTCAGCATGGCTTTGTGAGGGGCAGATCATGCCTCACAAGCCTTAGTGAATTCTTTGAGGATGTGACAAAACTCATCAATGAAGGTAGAGTATTGGATGTGGTGTATAAGGATTTTAGCAAGGCATTTGATATACACCGCATCCATTTCTCTACCTTCATTGATGGGTTTTGTCACATCCTCAAAGAATTCAGTAAGACTTGTGAGGCATGATCTGCCCCTCACAAAGCCATGCTGACCATTTCTAATTAAACTATGTTTTTCCAAATAATCACGTGGAAGGCTTATTCAGAAAGTAAGGAGGAATGGGATTCAGGGAAATTTGGCTGTCTGGATACAAAACCGGCTATCCAATAGAAGACAGAGGGTGGTAGTGGAGGGAAAGTATTCAGCCTGGGTCTCGGTCACTAGTGATGTTCCACAGGGATTTGCTCTGGGACCTCTGCTCTTTGTGATCTTTATAAATGACTTGGAGGAGGAAGTGGAAGGGTGGGTTAGTAAGTTTGCCGATGACACGAAGGTTGGTGGAGTTGTAGACAGCATGGAGGGCTGTTGTAGGTTGCAACGGGGCATTGGTAGGATGCAGAGCTGGGCAAAGAATTGGCAGATGGAATTCAACCCAGAAAAGTGTGAAGTGATTCATTTTGGAAGGTTGAATTTGAATGCAGAATACAGGGTTAATGGCAGGATTCTGGGCAGTGTGGAGGAACAGAGGGATCATGGGGTTCACGTCCATAGATCCCTCAAAGTTGCTACCCAAGTTGATAAGGTTGTAAAGAAGGTGTATGGTGTATTGGCTTTCATTGGCAGGGGAATGAGTTTAAGAGCTGTGAGGTTATGCTGGTGATTTATAAAACTCTGGTTAGACCATACTTGGAATATTGTTTTTAGTTCTCGTCACCTCAGTATAGGAAAGATGTGGAAGTTTTAGAGAGCGTGCAGAGGAGATTTACCAGGATGCTACCTGGAATGGAGGGCAGGACTTATGAGGAAAGGTTGAGGGAGCTAGGGCTTTCTTCATTAGAGCGAAGAAGGATGAGAGGTGACTTGGTGGAGGTTTACGAGATGTTGAGAGGTATAGATAGAGTAGATAATCAGAGACATTTTCCCAGGGTGGAAATGACTATTACTAGGGAGCATAATGTTGAGGTGATTGGAGGAAGGTATAAGACAGATGTCAGAGGTAGGTTCTTTACACAGACAGTGGTGGGTGCGTGGAATACGCTGCTGGCAGTGGTAGTGGAGTCAGATACTTTAAGGACTTTTAAGCGACTCTTGGACAGGCACATGGAGAATAGTAAAATGTAGGGTATGCATATTATCCGATCTTAATAGGATAATATGTCGGCACAACATCATGGGCCAAAGGGCCTGTACTGTGCTGTATTGTTCTATGTTCTATATCCTATGTTCTATTAGGTGAACAGACCAAAAACAGGGCACAGAATTTCAAGTGTGGCTTCACCATCATTGCGCTAGCACATCTTTATTCTTCAAATGTTATCTCTCTGTAACAAAAGCCAACTAAGCGTTTGCCTTCTTAATTGCTTGTTATGCCTGCCTGCAACTGAACTAAGTCTGGGATGGCCCATAAATCAGAGAAAAGGGAGGAAGGTGCCTGCCAATCCAGAGATGTTTCAAATGCACTTTGCAATTTTATGGCCCGCAAGTGCCTTATGGATAGAATCTGAGAAATGGCACTGACAGTTAAAGATTAACTGTTTTCTGTGCATTACTTGTGATGTGAGTGGAAAGACATTTACAGCCAGGACTCTTGTCACTCTGTGGTAGTGGTAGATCGGATAATATGCATACCCTATCCTACAAGTAGGCCTTGGTTCCGGTCCCGTTTACTGAACAGAGTATGGTGCAGTGATAGTGTCCCTGCCTTTAGGCCAGGAGGCCTGGGTTCAAGTAGCACCTCCTCTAGAGTTGTATTATAGCATGCCTGAACAAGTTGATGAAAATATCTTTGGGTCTCGGATAGTGGTAGCGTCCCTACTCCTGAACCAGGAGGCACAGGCTCAAATCCCTCCTACTCCAGTGATGAGCAATAACATCGTTGCAAAAGATTAATAGGAAAAGTATCTAATGTGTGAGTCTTAATGATGAGAGACACATACTATTTCAATCCGCTTGAAATAAACTCTTGAAGTTTTAAAGAAGGGTCACTGGACTCAAAACATTAACTTTGTTTTCTCTCTCCACAGATGCTGCCAGACCTGCTGAGTTTCTCCTGAAATTCCTGTTTTTGTTTGTTTCAGATCTCCAAATCCACAGGTCTTTGTTTTAGTGTAGGATATGTATCAATTTCAGTACTGAAATTTACAATTACAAACCTTTTGTAACATAATGAGTTCTACAAGGTTATAAGGTTATACTCTCTCATCCTGGACTCTTTCCACCACAGCAGACAGTCTTAGAGCCATTGAGGAAGACAGCTGATTAGTGGTATTATTGCTGAACTGTCAATTGAGAGACCCAGGTAATGTTTTGGGGACCTGGGTTCAAATCTTGCCATGGCAGGTGGTGGAATTTCAATTCAATAAAATATCTGAAATTAAGCGTATAATGATTAGATTCCCTACAGTGTGGAAACAGACCCTTTGGCCCAACAAGTCCACACCGCCCCTTGAAGCATCCCACCCAAACCCATCCCCCTATAACCGACTCACCCCTGAACACTATGGGGCAACTTAGCATGGCCAATCCACCTGAAGCGCACATCTTTGGACTGTGGGAGGAAGCTGGAGCACCCAGAGGAAACCCACGCAGACACAGGGAGAATGTGCAAACTCCACACAGACAGTCACCCGAGGCTGGAATCGAACCTGGGTCCCTGGCGCTGTGAGGCTGCAGTGCCAACCACTGAGCCACTGTGCTGCCCTAATGATGACCATGAGTGGATTGCCAGGGAAAAACCAATCTGCAAATGTCCTTTAGGGAAGGAAACTGCCATCCCTACCTGGTCTGGCCTACATGTGACTCCAGACCCACAGCAATACAGTTGACTCTTAACTACCTTCTGGGCAATTAGTGATGGGCAATAAATGCTGGCCTGGCCAGTGATGTTCTCATCCCGTGAATGAATGAAGAAAATATTCTGTTTCTGTTTGATACATATCCTGTTGTGTCAAGTGGAGGAAGGCACGTATAGAGCCAAGGTGGGGACTAGATTTAAGATCAGGCCTGGGTTAGTTGAATAGTAGAACAGACTGGAGGGATTGAAATGTCGCCTCCTTTTCCAATGTTTCTCTATTCCTAGAAATGTTTGGTACGCAGTGAGGCTAAATTAATAGGCAATCATGGCGTCCTGTAATAAAATCCTTTAATTCTTCCCAAGTGGCCTCTGATCGACTGAAGTAGTATAAATCTCCCAACATATATTAATCCACCTGCAGAGTGACACAGATGAGGTGCAGTGGTGGCAGACTGCCAGCAGACAACATATGGACTCACCGATTAGGAACGACAGGCACCAAATCTTTGGCAGAGTTGTAAGTTGTGCCAGGATTTAGTTACAGCAGCCTGCTAAGGTTTTAGTGGTCAGTGCTCCAGTCTCTATGCCAGAATGTTGTTGGCTCGAGTTTCCATGCCCAGAGACCTGAGCACAAATACTGAATACGACGCTCCCAATGAGGCTCTGAGGGAGTTAATGTTAGAGGCATGTCTCGCAGATAAGCCCTTTCAGGTGGAGGTGCCTCTACTGTGAAGAATTTAACTGTCAGAAAAGGTCAGTCAGCTGGACCTCATAGAATATGAGTTCCCTGATTGGGGCTGTTAGCCTGGTCCAATCAGGGAGCCCTGGCAGAGCAAGTTCATGAGAATGGTCCCAAGAATGGAAAGCTTAACATATGAGGAACATTTGAGGCCTCTGGGACTACACTCATTGGAGTTTAGAAGGAAGAGGGGGAGATCTAATTGAAACTTTCAGAATACTGAATGGCCTGGACAAAGTGGATGTTGGGAAGATGTTTCCATTGGTAGGAGAGACCAGGGCGCAAGGGCACAGCCTTAGAGTAGAGGGAAGTCCTTTTAGAACAGAGATAAGGAGAGACTTCTTCAGCCAGAGAGTGGTGAATCTATGGAATTCACTGCCACAGAAGGCTGTGGAGGCCAGGTCATTGAGTACATTTAAGACTGAGATAGATAGGTTCAAGGGGATCAAGGGTTACGGGGACAAAGCAGGAGCATGGGGTTGAGGAACTTATCAGCCATGATTGAATGGCGGAGCAGACTTGATGGGCCGAATGGCCTAATTTCTGCTCCTATGACTTATGGTCTTATAAAAGAGGTAAATGTCAGCGTTACTGGCATGCTGGTGCCTGACTCTGTACGAGGCAGTGCTATTGTCATTGGCTGTTTATAAGGTGACTTTTGAAAAGGCATACTGGCCCTTGTGGAGTTATTTCAACCTGTGAGTCATCACACTGCTGTTTGTGGGAGCTTGCTTTGCACAGATTGAATGCCTTCTTTCGTACATTACAACAGTCATAACACTTCAGAGTATTTCACCAGCTGTGAAGTGCTTTGGGTTCTCCTGAGGTTATTAGAGGTTCTGGATAGATGACAAGTAATTGTTTTGTTCCTTTGCCATAATAGAGCACCAAAGTTGCTGACTCGCTTCCTGATGACATCAAAGATTTGTACAGTGGAATTATAACAGAGCTTTAGTGTATCAGTTTCGAATAGATCATTCTGATAAACAATGAGCTGAGAGTGAAAGGCCAATGAACTTCACAGAAGATGTCTTTCTCCTCCTTGGAGCTGTGAGACAGTCATTACACCAACAACAGCTTTTCGGGCTTGGCACTGGCTACTGTTCTGACCGCAGGTCTCAAGCTGCATTTGAAAAGCACCTCCTAGGAGTTACTGTCCGTTGACACATCAGATTCTTATTTTTGGTGGTCACTGCCTCTTCGGGGATCCAACCTCAGTCATCATAGGGGATCGAGGGGTGGGGGTGGGGGCTGGTCGTAGAATTACTTCAAAACTCCAGCACAGGAAGAATCCATCAGCAAATGTGCAATGTTAACACTCAGCTCCAGCCTCCTCTCTCTCTGCTCCAACAGCAAATCCCTGTCATTTCCCCATCCTCCACTTTCTTATCTGGCTTCCCCTTAAATCACAGAAATACTACAGCACAAAAAGTGCCACACTTAGCCTGCACTGGTTCTATTACTTAATTCCAGTGTCCTACCTTTTTCCTATATCTCTGCATAGCCCTTCTAACCAAATAATCATGCAACACCCTCACTATGCCTGGTAACTCTCTGCATGTTAATCACCCTGACTGCTGTTGAACTAACAAGGCAATGGAAAGGTAGGACGATGGGATGTACAGATGATCAGAGGGACATCGTTGTGCATATCCTTGAAGACAGTACAACAAGTAAATAAGGGAGTTATAAAGGCATGTAGGATACTTGTCTTTATTAGTCGAGGCACTGAGTACAAGAGCAGGGAGGTTATGATGGTGCAGTATGCAACATTAGTTACACCACACATGAGAACTGTTTGCGGCTCTAGTCACCACGCTGTAGGAAGGATGTGATTGCGCTGGAGGAAGGGTGGCGAGAATCTGGAACTCACTGCCTGTCAGAGTGGTAGAGCCAGAAATCTTTGTAACATTTAAGAAGGGTGAAATCGTGTCTCACTAACTTAATTGAGTTTTTGAAGAAGTGACAAAGAAGATTGATGAAGGCAGAGTGGTGGACGTTGTCTATATGGACTTCAACGAGGCGTTCGACAAGGTTCCACATGGTAGACTGATTAACGAGGTTAGATCACATGGAATTCAGGAGAGCTGGCCATTTGGATACAAAATTGTAGGAGAGAGCACATGGTGGTGCAGGATTGCTTTTCAGATTGGAGGCTTATGATCTGAGGTTTGCTCTGGTGCTGGGTCCACTGTTTTCTGTCATTTATGTAAACAATTTGGACATGAACACATAAGGTATGGTTTGTAAGTTTGCAGATGACAACAAAATTGGCGGTATAGTGGACAGTGAAGAAGGTTACATCAGAGTACAATGGGATTGTGGTCAGATGGGCCAAGGAGTGGCAGATGGAGGTTAATTTAGACAAATGTGAGGTGTTGCATTTTGGTAAGGGGAATCAGGCCAGGGCATATACACTTAAAAGTAGGGTCCTAGGGAATGTTGCCAAACAAAGAGGATACAGGTTCATAGTTCCTTGAAAGTGGAGTTGCAGGTGGATAAGATAATGAAGAATTGTTTATTGGTCAGTGCTTTGAGTATAGGAGTTGGGAGGTCATGTTGCAGCTATACAGGACATTGGTTAGGCCACTTTTGGAATACTGCATTCAGTTCTTGTCTCCCTGCTTTAGCAAAGATTTTGTGAAACTTGAAAGGGTTCAGAAAAGATTGACAAGGATGTTGCCAGGGTAGGAGGGTTTGAGCTACAGGGAGAGGCTGAATAGGCTGGGGTTATTTTCCCTGGAGCATCGGAAGCTGAGGGATGACCTTTATAGAGATTTATAAAACCATGAGGGGCTTGGATAGAGTAAATAGCCAAGGCCTTTCCCCTATGATAGGGATGTCCAAAACCACAAGGCGTAGGTTTTAAGTGGGGGGAAAGATTTAAAAGGGACCTAAGGGGCAATGTTTTCACACAGAGGGTGGTGTGTGTATGGAATGAGCTGCCAGAGGAAGTAGTGGAGGCTGGCACAATTACAACATTTAAAAAGCATCTGGATGGGTACATGAATGGGAGGGATTTGGAGGGATATGGGCCAAATGCTGGCAAAGGGACTAGATTAATTTAGCATATCTGGTCAGCTTGGACAGGTTGGACCGAAGGATCTGTATACTTACCATACTTTTCTCGGTCTCTGAATATTAGATATGCATTTGCAATGCCAAGGCAAACAAGGCTATGGTCCAAGTGCTGGAGAATGGAATTAGAATATTTAGATGGTTGTTTTTTTACTGGTGCAGATGCAATGTGCTTAAAGAACCTTTCTCTGTGTTGCAGACCTATACAACTCTATCTAATAATGGGAAGCACGGGTGCTGAATGGGGGTGGGAGAGACGAGTAGAGATAGAGGGAATGATGTACAGTGGAGAACGTAGAGAGAGAGAGAGAGAGAGAGGACAGCATTAACATTTTGCAACTGGTTCAGTGGCCCAGTGGTGGATGCTGTGCATAAAGCACATTGATATTTTTAACTCCAATCCGTTCCTGAAGTATTTAATTAGTGGCTGTACATGGTGCAGCCAGATATTACTGACTACATTACAACTTGTACACTAGGCAACTGCAGTTTTCTTTTGAAAATGAATTTAAGGGGAGATGGATTTTAATGGAGAGTTTGCTGCGCAGCCCCCTTCTCCCTCACTGCAGGGGCTCAGGTGTGAATGGAGAAACAGGATGGAGTGGGTGGGGGAGTGGCTAGGAGAGGGGGAGGACTGCAGTTGAGCTGTTACCTGCTGCAGTTTGCACAATGCAGAGGGAGGCAGCAAATCCTTATTACCAAGATAATGGGAACTGCAGATGCTGGAGAATCCAAGATAACAAAGTGTGAAGCTGGATGAACACAGCAGGCCAAGCAGCATCAGAGGAGCACAAAAGCTGACGTTTCGGGCCTCGACCCTTCATCAGATGAATGGTCTAGGCCCGAAACGTCAGCTTTTGTGCTCCTGAGATGCTGCTTGGCCTGCTGTGTTCAACCAGCTTCACACTTTCTAATCCTTATAACCTAGTCACTTCTCCTTCCCCCACTCCCATTCCTCTCAACCTATTTCATCCAAGAGAAACAGCAATATGTTGACAACTGAGAGACTCCAAAACAGATCTGGCTTGGTTTTGTGCGTCTTGTTCCCTGGTCTTTAAATTTTCACCCTCCCTCCCTGCTTTGGGAATATGACTGCACAGACACCATCGTCCTTTCCCTTTTCCGCAGTCAACGTGCAAGTCCAACTGTGTCACAGGCTGTTGTTAGGTTTTAAAAGACTGCCTTGCATTTCTCTAGTGCCTCTTCCACCACCTTTGAAGGCTCTAAGCCCTTCACAGAGGTTATTTTCTCGCAGTCACAAATGTACCAGCCAACCTGTGCGCAGCAAGATCCCAAAGACGGCGACGGGATCGTGACGAAGTCTTCTGTGGGCTCAGGGAGAAGGAGAACAGAGGTCTGCCGGAGGTCTGAAGCAGATACAGAAAGTGTAGCAGCTGCGGAGAGAAAAACAGAGTTAACATTTCACAGCTGAAGAAGGCACACTGGACTCAAAATGTTAACTGTGCCTTCTCTCTTCACGAATGCTGCGGCACCTGCTGAGTTTCGCCAGCAATTTCTGTTTTTGTTTCAGAACTCCCGCATCTGCAGTATTTTGCCAGTGTAAGTTGTTACCTGGGGTCCTCATTAAACACATCATTCAAAAAGCCACCAGCAGAATAGGTGCACTGGGACATCAGTCTGCATTTTGTTCTGTACTTAGTTCTCTGCAATGCAGTGTGTGAACCCACAGTCCTGTGACCTGGAGGTTGTGCTTCAAACCACACTTGGGGGTATTTGGCCGAAACCTGATGTACAAAGCTCTCAACTCATTAGCTAAGAAACCTAGGGTTGCCGTGGGACCATCCAGACAGACTGTGGGACTCACAAACACACTAAGTTCCCTCTCTCAAACATTGGTATCATGTTCAGTCGGTGTTACTGGGGGAGAGGTGCCAACTAGAAACACTGAATGCTGAGTCTGAACTAAAGCTAAATTCTCTTCGGGGAGGTAGTGGCTTACTGGTCTTATCCAGAGGCCCAGGTAATGTTCAGGCATTAAAATCCTACAGCGGCAGATGATGGAATTTAAATTCAATAAAAGAAACACAAATCTGAAATTAATGGTCTAATCAGAAAAAAACACACCTGTATCTGCTGTCCTTACCTCGTCTGGGTCTACATGTGGCTCCAGACCCACAACAATGTGGCTGACTCTCAACTGCCTTCTGGGCAATTAGGGATAGAATATAAATGCGGACGTAGCCAACATCCTGTAAATGAATAATTTTGGAAAAAAATAAATCTTTATTCTACTCTGAAACCCTTCTGAGCCCCTTTAATTAGATTCTAGCCTGTAACCCACTCCTGGGCGCCTGTATCTTCTCTCTATTTGACCCTCTGAATCCCTCGATTAGATTCTAATCTGTAACTCACTTCCAAGTGTTTTTTATTCTTTATATAAGGGCAGTCCCTGGAGGTTCAATAGTCGATTTGTACTCAAGTTGGAACACAGTGCATGGCAATGTAAAGCAGCTGTTCAGGAATACAGGAAATGCTCATATGCCAGACCTTTAAACTTACACCACACTATGGGATCATGTTCTTAATTAGGAACATCTGTAAATTGGATGTTTGTAAACTGGAGACCCCCTGTATATATAAAAATCCACTTGAGCTCCTTAATTAGATTCCACCCTGTAGCTTACACTTGGTATTCCATACTCCATACCTAAACCACCCAAAATCTTGGATTAGAATCCAGTCAATAATTAATTCACAGTTGGCCCTTATTCTGTGTATAATCTGATATTACACTAGCCTCAATACCTGAGTCCTTTGGTTAGATTCCAGTCCTGGGTAACTCCTGGTCTATATGTAAACCTCTCTGTGCCCTGTGATTAGTTTCCAGTCTGTAGCTCACACCTGGGTAACTCCTTATCTATATGTAAACCAGTCTGCATCCGCAACTGGATTCCAGTGTGTAGCTCACTCCTGGATAACTCTTGGTCTATATGTAAACCACGCTGCATCCGCAATTGGATTCCAGTGTGTAGCTCACTCCTGGATAACTCCTGGTCTATATGTAAACCCCTCCGCATCTGCAATTGGATTCCAGTGTGTAGCTCACTCCTGGATAACTCCTGGTCTATATGTACACCTCTCTGTGCCCTCCGATTAAATTTCAGTTTGTAGCTCCCTCCTGGGTAACTTCTGGTCTATATGTAAATCTCTTTGTGCCCTGTGATTAGATTCCAGTCCATAGCTCACTCCTGGGGTTTCCGATACTCCCAACACTGCAGCAGTTACTAAACAGGCTGTGGTGCATGTGCAGATGGGGCCAGTGATGATACCCGATGGTGAGAGGTTTTAGGATGCGTCCGTGCTGGTGCTGCTGATGTCACCACACTGTGAGCTCAGTGGCGTCACCACCAGTGCGTGTACAGACAGCTCCATGTTTATTTCATGGTAATTAGCAACCCCCCCCATGTCCCACACCATTTCCAGAGTGGAGGTGTTATGGGGTGTGTGGGAATGGGTAAGATCTCCTGTTGCTCCCTCACCCCATGTACTTTGCTCCCTTTTGCCTGCATGCTCACCCCTTATCTTTCCAACTTTCTGCTCTCCTCAGGCCACAGTCGTTATAAAGGCTTGCATTGCTTCTGAATACTGTTTCCTTCTTGTTTGAGCACAGGGTGCCATTTGAGCTGTTTGCAACCTTCTGTAATTCATTAATAGTATCAACCACCCTGAACTCCTCAATTAGATTCCTGCCTGCATCCCTCTTCAGTGTTTCTGTTAATCTGTATATGAGCCTGAATGTGGCGTTGGGAAGACAATGACCCAAGTCGCAGCGAGGCACATCTCTTAATTACGCTCCCATGTGCACGTGTATAACTCTGACAAATACACCGATCTCTCAGCCAGTTAACATCATTGAACTACTCCCTGCATTTGACTGGCGAGCCATGTGAATTATTTACCATTCCAGAACAGCAGACGCTGAATGCAGTCCATACTCCCGTTCAGGGGGTGAGGCAGAAACTGCATGTAACCCCCACTCAAACTGACTGACAAAGGCCCCCTTCTGGATATACTCAGCAGTGAAGTAAGTAACAAAGTCAGGATGGCCAGAGGAACTAGATAAGACCATCAGCCCTTCCAGTCTGTACTATACTTCAGTTAGAACCAACTTGTCTGTACCTCAACCTTTCATCTCTCTGCATTTTTAAAATTCCCTGGCTAGGCCAGCATCGCAGGGAGATGCCTGGAGTCACAAGTAGGTTGGGCCAGAATCTTGCAAGACAATAGCGAACCAAATGGATTTTTCCTGACAATCAAATGCGAGGTGATGCATTTTGGAAGATCAAATTCAGGAGCGAACTATACAGTAAATGGAAAAGTCCTAGTGAAAACTGATGAACAGAGAGATCTGGGTGTTCAGGTCCATTGTTCCCTGAAGGTGACAACGCAGGTCAATAGGGTGGTCAAGAAGGCATATGGCATGCTTTCCTTCATTGGACGCGGTATTGAGTACAAGAGTTGGCAGGTCATGTTACAGTTGTATAGGACTTTGGTTTGGCCACATTTGGAGTACTGTGTGCAGTTCTGGTTGCCACATTACCAAAAGGATGTGGATGCTTTGGAGAGGGTGCAGAGGAGGTTCACCAGGATGTTGCCTGGTATGGAGGGTGCTAGCTATGAAGAGAGGTTGAGTAGATTAGGATTATTTTCATTAGAAAGACGGAAATTGACGGGGGACCTGATTGAGGTCTACAAAATCATGAGGGATATAGACAGGCTTTTTCCCAGAGTGGTGGACTCAATTACTAGGGGTCATGAGTTCAAAGTGAGAGGAGGAAAGTTTAAGGGAGATATGCGTGGAAAGTTCTTTACACAGAGGGTGGTGGGTGCCTGGAATGCATTGCCAGCAGAGGTGGTAGATGCAGACACGTTAGCATCTTTTAAGATATATTTGGACAGGTACATGGATGGGCAGGAAGCAAATGGACACAGGCCCTTAGAAAATAGATGACAGGTTAGATACAGGATCTTGATCGGCGCAGGCTTGGAGGGCAAAAGGGCCTGTTCCTGTGCTGTAGGTTTCTTTGTTTCTTTCTTTCAACAAAGTATTCATGGTCATCATTAGAAATGTAATTCCAGGTTTTTATCTGAATCCAAATTCCACCATCTGCTATGGCAGAGTTTGAGCCCAGCTCCCCATCAGGGTCCTGGATTAATACTCTAGTGATAATACTGCTAGGCCATTGCCTCCACCTGTGTTAATGGCCTTCCAGCCTCTGTAGTTTTTTTGGGGAAAGATGCCCAGATTTCCAACACACTCTACCTGAAGAAGTGGCTCTTTCTATCTCCCTGGGACAACCTAAATTTAGGGGAAAACACTGGAAAAGTGGAACTATTCTGGGAATCATGATGGGACAAAAAGCCTTTCTTATTCTGTGGCAACATTGACAAGCATTTTGGAGTCTTACATATGGAATGGCTAATAGACCAGCTCTGGAAAGGTTTGTAAGTAAGAAGACTTTACCATGTGAGGTAGGATTAGCATCAGGAAGCAAGAATACAAAATGCTATGGGCCCAACTGATGGTCAAACTAGACAGGTCAGAAAGCAGAGTGAGACCTGGTTTGATAGACCATAAGTTTTTACTTTTCTTTACCTTGGTAGTGAGTCACTTAACACATTCACAAGAGGCTGCCAATGTAAATTTACCAAGAGAATATAAAAATTTATGACACAAAAAGTAAAACACAAGTTATATTACATCATGCAGGAACAATTGGAACAATTTCATTACAAACATCAGAAAGAAAGATTCATCCTTTTTACTCCAGCAATAATGTTACAGTCATTCAAACTTGAGTGAGGAGTCAGCTCTACATTCACACAGCATTTCTTGCTCAGCTGTCATGGCTGCACTCAGCTTCCTTTCATCAAATATCATTGTTGAATGATACCTTCTTCAGTTACTCTATTCACTAAAGACCATTAAAACAGGCTGCTAACTTAGCTCACCATTTACATAACATTGGTTCCCTAAACCTATGTCTTTAGTAACCTTAGAGGATGCCTCCCTGTCTGACACCATACAGCCTTCTGCTTCCAGAACTTTTTCTTAGGATTTCTGGCCAGTTCTAATTGCTTAGGGATCACTGACGACAGCACCTCTGCTATTGTGGTCTCTTCCCTTGGCATGAATCTACTTATCACCTCTTCTTCTCTGTCTCCGCTGGCTGTAAACCTCAAATCAGCTAACACCTTATTAATTACCCGCCCAGGTTGCTTGCTGGTTATTTAACTAAAGTCACATGACTTCTTATAAATTTTGTTTTGAACTCAGCATTCTAAATAACTTTCTGACCATTTTTAAAAGAAAAAATGCCTGTCCTTCAGAGAATTAAAAGCTAAATTTTATATTTTTTTCTCCACATTAGATCCCAAGTTCTCACATAATACTGTATACTATGAACCTGCTTCATAAAGGTTGCTCTTGTGTAAGGATACTGAATGCAGAAAAACAGCAGACTGAATAGAAGATATGAGAATTGGAAAAGGAGATAAATTGAAGTTATTATGAGATATGACGGTTTAAAATCATCCATCATTACAGCAGTTATTACATTTCAAAAGTATTTAATTGATTTTCAATCAATTTGAAACATCCTGAGGTTGTGAACAGCACAACATGAACATTACTGAAAAAAGAGGCATGTTACCAAAGCTGTTTATCTTGCGTTCATCAGGAGAAGTGCAAGAATGTTGAATTTCATAACAATTTATACTATGGGAGGAAAAGATGCTGATTTGTTCGCAAGTTGATTCTGATCAACCAATCAGAATACCAACCAATCAGCATCCGTTACTCCCGTAGTATAAAATTGTTGTGATTATTTGAATTTTGGTGTTCTTGTGTTTATCCTGATGAGTACAAGATGAAAAACTTTGGTGATATGTTTGTCTTTTCAGAAATGTTCAAGTTCTGTCCTCCTGAGAGATAATATTAATGAATGTTTTTTGATTTATGGTGTGCATAAGAATTCCCTCCTTCATCCAGGTATCTGGGGCAACAAATGAGCTTCAGTTGCATGTACATTACCAACAGCTATCTTTTCATTGACACATGTACAAAATCTTACCAATCTAGATTTTTGGTTCCGAGGTATGCATTAAGCAGGAAGATTCACAATAGTTAAGAGTGAGAGCTACATTGAACATCCTCTTCACTGCTCTTCATTATTCAATATGGCCTGTTCTCTATCCCATCATCAGGTTTCTATATTCCTTTTTCTGTCTTCACTCCCAGTCTGCCTCTTTCTGTTACTGGAGGCCGCTATGGAGGCTGGGTTATCCCAGAATCCCCTGGGTCAAGGAAAGTCTCCTATCAAAACAACAAGAGCGTGTGGAGGGGTGAACATTTAATGATACATACATGATGTACACTTTCAACCTCCAACACAGTAACACTCCCTGGCTCCTCTCTGAGTCAAGCTAATAAATTTATCTTGAAGAAGCACTGGAAAAACACAGCAGCTCCAGCAATATGTGTGCTGAGAGAAACAGGAAATGTCTCAAATTGAATATTTCAAATCTTTAGCACCCTGAAGAAGTTGTGGAAGAATATTATTAAGCTGAAGGGGGTTCAGAAGAGATTAACCAGAATGTTGCTGGTTATGGAAGATTTGAGTTATAAAGAAAGGCTGGATAGGTTGGGACTTTTCTCACTGGAGTGTAGGAATTTGAGAGTCAACATTATAGAAATTTATAAAGTAATGGGTGGTATAGGTAGAGTTAGTGATTGCTGTCCTTTCCCTAGGATGGGGGATTTCAAGACTAGGGGACTAATTTTTAAGGTGAGAGGAGAGAGTTTTAAAAAAGACACAAGGAACAATTTTTTTTTTACACAGAGGGTGACTCTGTGACTCTATAAGATGTTAACTCTGTTTCTATCCCCACAGGAAATTGCCACATCTGCTAAGTTTCTTCAGCACTTTCTGTTTTCATTTCAGATCTCCAGCAGCTACAGTGTTTTGCATTAATTAAATTTGTCTTGAATTCTGGCCAGCTTGATGGTTTTGTGGAAGGTGCCGGTGAGGATCTGAATGCTGGTCTCACCCACAACACCAACCAATCCCCAGGCAGCAATGGTATCAACTTGAGCCTATGTTACAGGAAATGTGCTGCCATCCCCCACCCATTCACCATTGATGCTCACCCAAATGGAGAATGTGATGTGACCATAAGATAAAGGAGCAGAATTAGACCGTTCAGCCCATTGACACAGCTCTGCCATTCCATTATGGCTGATATATTTCTCAACCCCATTATCCTACCTTCTCCTTGTAACCATTGATCCTTTTACTAATCAAGAACCTACCTACCTCTGTCTTGAATGCACTCAATGACTTGACCTCCACAGTCCTCTGCGACAAGGAGTTCCACAGATTTACCACGGTCTGGCCGAGAAAGGGGAATGTGTTGGAAATTGAGCCAGGAAGGGATGGTGTAGAGGAATGCAGCGGCAAAAATAAATTTCCATGGAGAACTCAAGATGTCCTGATGAACTTTACAGCCAATCAAGTACTTTTGAAGTGTACTCACTGTTGTACTGCAGGAAGTGTAGCAGTCAATATGAGCACAACAGGCTCCCACAAACAGCAGTGAAAAGTTATAGAATTCCTACAGCTTGGAAGCAGGCTATTCAGCCCATCATGTCCACACCTGCTCTTTGAAGAACATCTTACTCAGGCCTTTTCCCCAGCTATCCCTATTACCCTGCAGCTAATCCACTTAGCTGGCACATCACTGGATGCTGTGGGTAATTTAACATGGCCAATCCACCCTAACCTGCACATCTTTAGGGGGAAGGAAACCAGAGCACAAGGAGGAAGTCTGGGTGGAATGTGCAAACTCGACCACAGACAGTTGCCCAAAGCTGGGATTGAACATGGGCCCCTGGCACTGTGAGACAGCAGGGCTAACCACTGAGCCACCATACCACCCTCAGAGACGTTGGACTGGGTAGTCTGGTAGGTAGACTTTAGAGTGCAATCCTTTCTGACCATCCAAGAGAACAATAGAACCCAATGGCTGGTCCAAATGATGGCACCTTTGGCAATGCAGCACTCTGTACTGTGAGCTGGCAGTGCCAACCAAGGCTGGGTACTGGAGTTTCTTGTCTCGGGTTGCTGTGTCCACAAAATGCAGGGTTGGTGTGGAAGTCAGGTGGAAGAAGTCTTTCCATGGGAGCTGTCATTGTCCTAGCAAGATGTGGGGCCCCTTTAAGACTACACACTGTTGGTGGTGGCTGTATATCTGAAATGTAGCATTTCTAACCTGTCTGCACTGGCTCGCTCGAACACCTCTACGCTGCAGCAGAACTGCATCTCTCTACATACAGTCTATCTGGAAAGCCTTCATCTGCTAAGTTTCTTGTTTGTTAATAATGACTCAGCTTACTGCCTTACACACTGCACTCTCAGGTGCAGTAACAACATGATAAGTAGCTGGTTGACAATAAGAGGTGGTTTAGAGTCAGGGCTGAATTCTGCAATAACTTGGGGAATAGAGAAGGCGAGGTTGGCGGTGGAGGGATGCTAACTCATGGTACAAAGACCCACGGCAATCAGCTGCAATGCCGTGCGTCTGCAGAGCAATCCAAAGCTGCTCCCACTGAACAGAAAATCGTTTTTATGTTTATTGAATATTAATTGCCTTCTTCTGCTGCAGAATCCTGGTTCATGTGTGACAAGGTTAGCACCAACCAAATTACTCACCAAGCACCATTAACCCCCTGATTACTGGAAATGAGCATCCCAAACAAAGATTCATCAAACATTGCAAGCATAGGGTTAGATACAGAGTAAAGCTTGCTCTACACTGTCCCCGTCAGCACTCACATGGACAGGGACTGCATGGGGTTAGATACAGAGTAAAGCCTCTTCTGGTCTTTTAACTGCTTTCTCCAATCTGTTCCATTAAATGTCCACAAGAAATATATGAATGCAACTTCTCTCCCTCATGCTTGAAGCAATAACTCACAAGTTTTAAGGGATTGGCAACAAAATGGAGATGAGGCTACAATTGCATCAACCTTGATCTCACTGAATGACAGCACAGGCTTCCTGGGTGGAATAGCTTACTCTAGCTCTCGTTTCTTCTGAACTTAGACACAAAGTGAATGTAGAATTAATTACTGGTATGTGTTCAACATGGATCCCAACGTAACTGCTTTCTAATCTCTGGATCTCCGAAGTGCTGATTCAGTTTGGTTTCCAGCAGAGGCGCAAATAAATCATTAATTGTCAAATGATCAAACCTTCTGGCTGCTCTCCAAATAAGGTTTGTTTTCCTTTTTGAGTCTGTAGATCTGACAGAGACTGCAGTTTGGTAACTATCAGGAGAGTTAGTGAAGGTACAAATCCCAGTAACTCCCTACAGAGATAGTAGGAACTGCAGATGCTGGAGAATCTGAGATAACAAGGTGTAGAGCTGGATGAACACAGCAGGCCAAGCAGCATCAGAGGAGCAGGAAAGCTGATGTTTCAGTCGAAGCCCAAAAGGCCAGCCTTCCTGCTCCTCTGATGCTGCTTTGCCTGCTGTGTTCATCCAGCTCCACACCTTGTTATATCAGCTCCCTACAGGTGCCTGTTGAATGAGCTGCTCTCTGTTAGGATAGAGGCGGGTTTTAGAGTAGGAAGGGTAATGCACAGAGTTATAGTGTCATAGAGTCATACAGCATGGAAACAGACCCTTCGGCCCAACTCATCCATATCGATCAGGTTTCCAAAACTGAACTAGTCCCAATTGCCCGAGTTTGATCCATATCCCTCTGAACCTTTTCTAAAAAAATACCAGTCCAAATGTCTTTCCAATGTTGTAATTGTACCTGGTTCTACAACTTCCTCTGTCAGTTCGTTCCATATATGTACCACATCTGTGTGAGAAAGTTGCTCCTCAGGTCCTTTTTAAATCTTTCTCCACTCACCTTTAACCTATGCCCCCTAGTCTAAATCATGCCCTCTAAACCCAGTAACATCCTCCTAATTATTTTCTGTGGCCTTTATTTTTAACAACTTCGTTCTTATAGGATGGTGACCAGAATTGTACGTCACATTCCAAAAGAGGCCTCACCAACGTCTTGTACAGCCACAATTTCTCTTCTCAACTCCTAACTTCAATGCTCTGACCAATGAAAGCAAGTGTGTCAAATGTCTTCTTCACCACCCTGTCCACCTGTGATGCCATTTTCCAGGAACTTCTAATCTGCATCCCTTGATTCCATCGTTCAACAACACTCCCCAAGGCCATACCATTACCTATGTAAGCCTCACCATAACGTAACACCTCATTTTTATCTAAATTAAACTCCATCTGCCACTTCTCTGCCCATTGGCCCATCTGATCAACGTCCCATTGTACTCTTAGCAACCTTCTTCATAGACCATTGCACCACCAATTTTGGCGTCATCCACAAACTTCCTAATCATTCCTCCTACATTCTCATCCAAATCATTTATATAAATAACAAACAACAGGGAGCCCAGCACCGATTCTTGTGGCACACTGCTGGTCACAGCTCTCCAGCCCAAATACCAACCCTCTACCTCCACCCTCTTTCTTCTACCATCAAGCCAATTTTGTATCCAATTGTGTAGGTGATGTCCCAGTGGTGTTGTTGCTAGACTATTAATCCAGAGACCGAGGTAATGTTCTGGGGATCTGGGTTTGAATCCTGCCACAGCAGGTGGTGAAATTTGAATTCCAATAATAACCTGGAATTAACAGTTTAATGATAACCAAGAAACCTTGATCAATCGTCAGAAAAAAAACCACCTGGCTCAGTAATGTCCTTTATGACAGGAAATCTGCCATCCTTACCTGATCTGGCCTACATGTGACTCCAGACCCACAGCAATGTGGTTGACTCTTAACTGCCCTCTGGGCAATTGTGGATGGGCAATAAATGCTGGTACAATCAATGATGCCCACATCCCATGAATAAATAAAAGAAAAATTCTCTCTGAATCCCATGTGATCTAACCTTACTAACCAGTTGACCATTTGGGACCTTCTCCAAGGCCTTGCTCAAGTCCATTTAGACAATGTGCAAAAGTTATGAAGTTGCTTTATAACAGGGCCTCAAACTGGGGAGGGTGAGATTTGCACGTTCCTGCTGCTCTTAGTGTTTAATTGAACTGTATCTGTTGTCCTTGCTATAGGAAGGATGTTGTTAAACTTGAAAGGGTTCAGAAAATATTTACAAGGATGTTGCTGTGACTGGAGACTTTGAGCAACAGGGAGAGGTGATAGACTGGGACATTATTTCCCTGGAGTGCCAGAGGATGAGGAGTGACCTTATAGAAGTTTATAAAATCATGAGGAGCATAGATAGGGTGAGTAGCCAATGTCTTAACCCAGGGTAGTGGAGTCCAAAACTAGACGGCATAGATTTAAGGTGAGGGGGAAAGATTTAAAAAGGACCTAAGGGCAACTTTTTTATGCAGAGGGTGGTGTGTGTATGGAATGAGCTGCCAGAGGAAGTGGTGGAGGCTGGTACAGTTACAACATTTAAAAGGAATCTGGAAGGATACATGAATAGGAAGGGTTTAGAGGGATTTGGGCCAAATGCTGGAAAATGGGGCTGGATTAATTTAGGGTATCTGGTCAATGTGGATGGGTTGAACCAAAGGGTCTGTTTCCATGCTGTACATCTCTTTGACTCTATGGCTAATGTAGGCCCGCTGTGCTTGAGTATTTGGCCTGGATGTGGATTCCAAGGAAAATAAATGCATTGTAGAAAGAGCGAGGAGTCTGAGCTGAAGCTTGGAGCACATGAATATTGGAACTAGATGAATACTGTTCACTTAATAGTTTTAAACACTGTCTAATGCATATACAATAATAGTAAATTATTAAGGTAGTGTAAATCTGAAATAAAAGCAGAAAATGTTGGAAAAACTCAACAGGTCTGGCAACATCAGTGGAGAGAGAAACAGAGTTAACATTATGACCCTTCTTTAGAATGATTCCTCTGTCTTGATAGAGAGGTAGGTCCTAAAGCAGGAAATGATAGATTAGTAAAAACCTTGCACCCAGTTCTGAGCAACACACTTTCGGAAAGACATCAGGCCGTGAAAGAGGCCACAGACACATTTTACTAACATGGAACAATGGATGAGGGGTTTCAGTTACGAAGGAAGACTAGTGAGGCTGAGGTGGTGCTACTTACAGAGAAGGTTAAGGAGAGATTTACTTCACAGAAATACAGGATTGATGCAGATCAGAATGAAGCCACTTGGCCGGTTGTGTTGACTCTTCAGATGAGCAATTCACTTCATGCCATTCTCCAGCCTTCTGTCTGTGACTCTGTACTTTATTCCTTTTCAGGGAACAGCCCAGTCCCTTCTGAATGATCCTGTCCCCAGGATGCTTTCAGGATGTGCATTCAGGATCTTAAATAATCTCTACGTGAGAAGGCCAAGCAGCATCAGAGGAGCGGGAAGGCTGATGTTTCAGGCCTAGACCCTTCTTCAGGTCTAGGCCTGAAACGTCAGCCTTCCTGCTACTCTGATGCTGCTTGGCCTGCTGGGTTCATCCAGCTCTACACCTTGTTATTTCAGATTCTCCAGCAAATGCAGTTCCTGCTATCTCTACGTGAGAAAATTCTTTCTTGTATCACTTTTGCTTTTTTCACCAAATCCATGATCTTCTATTCCTGATTCTTTTATGAGTCATTACAGTTTTTCACTTCCTACTCTCTCCAGACCCCTCAGGATTTTGAACAGCTCTAGAAGAACCTCATCTCAGTCTTCTTTCCAACAAGGTAGACTTCTCCATTCCATCTTTATTGCTAAAGTTCTTCATCCCTGGAAGTGTTGTTTCTAAGGGAATGGAGAATAAAAATAAGGAGGTCTTGCTAAAACTGAACAAGGCACTAGTTGGATCACAGCTGGAATACTTAGAACAGTTTTGGGCCCCTTACCTAAGTAAAGACAAACAGCCATAGGGCAGTTCATAGAAGTTTGACTCGGCTGATCCAGGTATTGGGGGATTTTCTTATGAGAGAGTTTGAAAGGATTGGGTCTGCACTCAATGGAGTTTAGAAAACTGAGAGGAGACCTCACTAAAAAGTATAAGATTCTCAAGGGGCTTGATAGGGGAGATGAAGAAAGTTTGTTTCCCCTTGTGGGAGAGTCTAATGCCAGAGGACAATTTCTCAGAATAAGGGGTTGCCCACAGAGCTGAGGAAGAATTTCTTCTCTTAGACAGTCATGAACACTTTGCCACAGAGGGTCGTGGAGGCTAAGTCACTGAATACATTCAATTTTGAGATAGAGAGATTTTCAGTTAGTTAGCAAATTGAGAGTTATGTGGAAAAGGCAGGAAAGTGGAGTTGAGGATTATCATAGATAATAGGAACTGCAGATGCTGGAGAATCTGAGAAAACAAGATGAAGAGCTGAATGAACACAGCAGGCCAAGCAGCATCTTAGGAGCAGGAAAGCTGATGTTTCGGGCCTAGACCCTTCTTGGGTCAGCTTTCCCGCTCCTAAGACACTGCTTGGCCTGCTGTGTTCATCCAGCTCTACACCTTGTTATTGAGGATTATCAGATCATGATCTCATTGATTGACAGAACAAACTCAATGGGCTGAACGGCCTACTTCTGTTCCAATCTCTAATGATGTTATTCTGATAAACATTCCTGAAGTTTCTCCAGTGCCTTCAGATCCTTCCTAATGTATGGCACCTAGATCTGGACGTGGGTTTCCAACATAGGATTGAGGTATTCAAGATTCTGGTTTATTACAGGTGGATAAGGAGAAGCTGTTTCCACTGGTCAGAAAGCAGAGAAACACTGATTTAAGCTAAGCACCTGGGGAGGGGGCAGTCAGTACAGAGTCACAGTGGGGGAAGGCCTATGTCATTTGAAATATCGAAGGCCTTTTGGCTATAAACACTGTGAGGCAGTGAACTGTAGAATCCCTTGGGTTGTGTGCCTTACAAAGAATGCACATTGTAAAACAGGAGCATTGAAAATATAATTGGAGGCACATCGGACTGTAGCAATGTATGTGGAGGAAAAGAAATTACATTCTTTGCACTGCCAGTAATTTCCAATTTTAATTATTTCCACCCTTGGGCTGCATTCTTGACATGGACTGCACTTTGTAACTATTGTCAATTACACACATTGAATGGAATGTGGTACATGGGGACAAATTGAAGTTGAGGAGCTGTGTGGATCAGCCTCCAGAACATGAAAACAGCTGCTCAGGGTAAGCCATTACCTTGTGAGGTTTAACATGGCTATCCACGAGTGAATGACCTTCTGTGGAAAAAAAGAAGTAACCTCTCGTGTCTTTTTTTGAATCTTTCTCCTCTCATCTTAGAAATGTGCCTTCTAGTTTTGAAATCTCCCATTCCAGGGAAAAGAAAAGTACCATTAACCCTGTCTATACCGCTCATGATTTTATAAGCCTCCATAGTGTCACCGCTCAACCTCCTATGGTCCGGTGGAATAAAAGTCCCAGCCTATCCAGCCTCTCGTTATAACTCAAACCTTCCATTCTCAGCAACAGCCTGGTAAATCTCTTCGGATCGCTCTCCATATTTTCATCTTTGATTTGTCTCACAAAAAGCAATTTGGTGAAATAGTCACTAGAATGTGGCCATATCCATGGACATGGCAAATCAGAGTCACAATTTGCACCATGGGTCAGAACAATTTTCAATGGACTTAGAGGTTCCCTTGATTATAGAAGGCAATGAAGTTCAACCAGCTTGATTGGTTGACCGATGTCCTCATCAATGCCAGGCCAATGTATCAATCCATGTGAAAACCTCTTAGGGCTTCTGTTCTATGTCTGTGTGACCTTTGTGTGTATAAGAGAATTATATCTCGATGTAAAGCTGGTAGAATAATCACTTCATTGCATTAGTAAACTATATTTCCAGAGAGTCCTAGTTCATCTCTGAACAACCAGGAAGAACGTACATGCTCAGGAACACATTGAATGTGTTCTAGCCAGGTGCTGATAATGATCTTATTGAGCAGGACATCATCAGACATAATCTGTTCTGTATAGCTGTGAACAAAATGATTGAGTTCCATTTAGAGACAATCCTCCAATGTGAAAATATCAACATGTAAGTGTACAGGAATATTTTTGTTCTTAGTTGGATTTACAAGCTCACTAAGAGCATCATGAATAGTCATCTACCAAGCCTGGTTTATATTCTATATCAACATCATGTCGTGGATCTGCCCAAGTAGATATTGCATTTGTGGAGGTGCACTTGTGAAAGATTTTCTATACAATATTCCTACTGGCTTGTAATTAGTATGAACAATGAAATGCCTGCCAAATAGGTAATTGTGGAAACTTTGTATTCTGAAAATGAAGGTGGAAGTTTTCCTTTCTATGTTGGAGCAGCTGCCTGAAGGTACAGAGTGCAATATGGAAACCTCATATATGCGAGTGCTTCATCGCCGAATTACTGTTATGGTACTGGAGCAGGCCATTTGGCCCTTTGTACCTGCACCTGTTCAACTACCTTGTGCCATTTTCCCTTGCCTCTTCCCCATATCCCTACTATCCAAATAAGTATCCAATGGCCCTTGTGAATGCTTCTATAGAGCCTCTGTCCACCACATTTCTAGCCAGTGCATTCCATACCCTAACCATACACTGTGTGAGAAAGTTTTTTCTCAACATCATCCTTCCTTCATTCGCACACCACTTTAAACGTATGCCCTCCTGTTCTTTTTCCTTCCCCAAGGGGTGACACAGTGGTTAGCACAGCTGCCTCGCAACACCAGGGACCTGACATTGATTCCTCTCTCAGGTGACTGTTGAGTTTGCACATTCTCCCCGTGTCTGTGTGGGTTTCCTCTGGGTGGCCCAGTTTCCTCCCACAGTCCAAAGATGTGCAGGTTAGGTGGATTGGCCATAGTGCCCAGGGACATGCAGACTAGGTGGATTGGGTCTGGGTGGGATGCTCTTTGGAGGGTTGGTGTGGACCTGATGGGCCAAATGGCCTGCTCCCATACTGAAGGCTTTCTATGATTGAAAGTAGAAACAACTTCTCTCTATTCAGAGATAAGGGGAAATGCAGATGCTGGAGAAACCGAGATAACAAAGTGTGGAGCTGGATGAACACAGCAGGCCAAGCAGCATCTTAGCAGCACAAAAGCTGACGTTTCGGGCCTAGACCCTTTTCTTTTCCTCTCTATTCAGCCTGATCATGATTTTGAAAACTTCTATTAAATCTTCTCACAGTCTTTTTCTTTTCAGAGATAACAGTCCCAACCTTCTCGTCCCTGGAACATTTCCTGTAAATTGTTTCTGCACCCTGTCCAATGTATTCGTATCTCTCCTATAACGTGGCACCCATAATTGTACACAATACTCTACTTGAGATCTAATAAGTGTCTTGAGCATATTCAACATAACTCCCTAGCTCTTGTGCTCTATGACCCTATGAGTAAAGCTGAGGACCCTATTTGTTGTGATGTCACTCAGCTGCCTTAAAGGCAGAATGTCCCTCTGAGATCTGTGCAATATCTTGCTGGTTTCTAAAATACTCACAATGCTCAGGCTTACTGATATTCACTGTGACCTTGTTATTCTAGTTTCACATTATCCTTATCTTTGGTAATAAGCCACGGATGGATCTTTCTTCCAGACTTTATGTTTTTAATGGAATCTAATTAATGTCTGCTGAACATTTTGAATTGTTTCTTTAAACATCTCCCACTGTTTACTCACTGCCCATACTAGTGGACTTTGAGTGACTCACAGATTCACAAAATCATTACAGTGCAGAAAGAGGCCATCAGACCCATCATTCCATGCCAGTTTTTTTGTTCAAAATGAGCCGGCTCTATTGACCAGTTAACAGTCCCAGCTCCACCCTCACAATCAGCTTTGCTTAAGCTTAAGATTCATGATTGGGACTGCAATGTGTCATCCATTAATATAGAATTTAATTGTATTGTAACAATCTCCAATTGTTTGAATTGAATATCCTTTATTGCCATGTGTTTTCAATAGAAAACACAGTGAGACGTTGTGTACTGTCTCTGTACATTGGTGCCATTCACATTCACTAAGAATAAAACAAAAGAAAAATGACTTAAAGGGAGTCCAACCTTTCCTTCCATGGTGCTACAGTGTGCAGCCACCACAGTCCCACTCCAGGCTTTCTCAGCCCATGCCACCCAGAGTGTCCCCTTCCAGCCTTCCCAGCCGACGCCACCCAGAGTGTCCCACTCCAGGATTCCCAGCCCACGCCACCCAATGTTCTGCTCCAATCTTCCCAGCCCACACCACCCAGATCCCCCCACTCCAGCCTTCCCAGCCCATGCCACCCAGAGTGTCCCACTCCAGGATTCCCAGCCCACTCCACTCAGGTTCCCCCACTCCAGCCTTCCCAGCCCATGCCACCCAGAGTGTCCCACTCCAGGATTCCCAGCCCACGCCACCCAGAGTGTTCTGCTCCAGCCTTCCTAGCCCACACCACCCAGATTCCCCCACTCCAGCCTTCCCAGCCCATGCCACCCAGAGTGTCCCACTCCAGGATTCCCAGCCCACGCCACTCAGAGTGTCCCACTCCTGGATTCCCAGACCATGCCACCCAGAGTGTCCCACTCCTGGATTCCCAGCCCACGCCACCCAGAGTGTCCCACTCCTGGATTCCCAGCCCATGCCACCCAGAGTGTCCCACTCCAGGATTCCCAGCACACGCCACTCAGAGTGTCCCTCTCCTGGATTCCCAGCCCATGCCACGCAGAGTGTCCCACTCCAGGATTCCCAGCCCATGCCATGCCAGCATAAGGGGCCCACTCCGTGCGGAAACGAGAGTGTCACTTCAGGCTTAATTGGCCAAGCAACTCTGTAGCCACGCTGTCTCTGAAGACATTGATGCTGGTCTGGAGCCCATCGAACCTGCCTCCTACCTCTTTATCACCTAAGTTTGAGAAAAAAGGAAAGAGAAGGAGGAAAAAGGGAAAGAAAAGAAGGCAGATGAAGAGGACAAACCTGGACACAAGAGCCTGAATGCAGCCCACTCTGCCGCTGTTTTCTTGCTTAATGCTCATTTCCTCTCCTGTGTCCTCTCTCCCCTACCCAGCCAAGAGACCCAGAGCACTCCAACCCCACCCTTTCCCACAGACTCGGAGGTAGCTGTGCTCCTATTTTTATGAGCGAAAGTTGTTGACTTCATTGATAGCTGCATAAACTGCTGGAATGATTGGTATTGATTGCATCCAGGAGAGAGGAGATTAATCATGCGGCATTAACCCCATGGGACTGATTTGTTTCGTAAGATGAGCACTGAGGTTTTTGAAGGTGTATCGGTGATGACAGGACCTATCTCAGTGCATATGTGGAAGTATTCTTCAGGTTCTTAATCTGAATATAATTCTCTGCGATGGAACTGAAATGTAACAGAAGTACAAACTTGGATGTTTTCAATAGAACATCAGAGGCTGAGGTACAGTCTGATAGAAGTATATAAAATTGCGATAGGCATGGATAGGACAAATAGTTGGAGTCATTTTCCCCAGGATAGAAATGTCAAATACTGGGGGACTTAAGATTAAGCTGAGAGAGAGAAAAAGTTTAAAGGAGATGTGCAAGGAAACTGTTTTACACAGACGGAGGCTGGAACATGCTGCCACTGTAAGAGGCATTTAGACAGGGACATGAATTGGCAGGGAATAGAGGGATATGGTCTATAAGCAGGCATATCAGATTAGTTTAGAATGGCATCATGATCAGCACAGACACGATGGGCCAAAGGGCCTGTTCCTGTGCTGTATTTTTCTATGTTCTGTGTTCAATCTTTGGGTAAAATGCGTAATCTTTTTAAAGACCATACTAAGATGGTATTATAACATCATGGGACTACTCAGCAGGGAAGAAGGCCATTCAGTCATAGAGTCACGCAGCACAGAAACAGACTGTTCGGTCCAAACTGTCCATGCTGATCATAATCCCAAACTAAACTAGTCCCACTTGCCTGTTCCTGGCCCATATCCCTCCAAACCTTTCCTGTTCATGTACTTATCCAAACGTCTTTTGAACATTGCAATGGTGCCCGCATCCACCACTTCCTCTGGAAGTTCATTCTACACATGAACCATCCTCTGTGTAACAAAGATTGCTGCTCATTTCTTTCTAAAATTTCTGTCCTCTCACTTTAAGAACATGCCCCCTAGTCTTGAAATCTTTCTTTCCTATGGAAAAGATGCCTACCATTAACCCTATCGACTCTCCTCATGATATCATAACTCTCTTAAAGATCACCTGTCAACTTCCTACGCTCCTGTGTAAAGAAGTCCCAGCCTATCCAGTATTTCTTTAGAACTCAAACCCTCCATACACGCAACATCCTGGTGAACTCTTCTGAACCCTCTCCAACTAATAATATCCTTCTTATAACAGGGTGACCAGAACTGAATACAGTATTCTAGAAGAGGCCTAACCAATGTCCTGTACAACCTCAACATAGAACATCAAATGGGGCAGCACAGTACAGTCTTTTTGGCCCACGATGTTTTGCCGAATATCAAACTACTCTGCACGCCTTACTTTTTAAACCATCATCCGTGCGCCTATCCAAGAGTCACTTAAATGTCCTCAACTTATCTGACTTCACTCCCATTGCCAGGCGCGCATTCCACACACCCACCACTCTCTGTGTGAAGAACCTACCTCTGACATCTCCCCTATACCTTCCTCCAATCACCTTAAAATTATGCTCCTTTGTAATAGTCATTTCAGCCCTGGCAAAAAGTCTGTGGCTGTCCACCCTCTCTTTGCCTCTCATTTGAGAGGCAGAGATCGGGTGGATAGCCAGAGAACATGATGACCCAGCTCCTACACTCAAAGGACTGACCAATGATGGCGTTTGTGCTGGATGTTGTTTTAACCACCCCGACTATACATGCTGCAAACTTCAAAAGAATTATTTACTTGAATTCCTAAGTCCTTCTGTCCCCATTAACTGTATAAATCCTACCCCTAACTGTCTCAGCTGTTTGCCAGAACTATCCAACTAGTCCAATATACCTGCCTTCTCCTCATAGTTCTGAATTTTTCTTATTTTCAAACATTTTTCCAATTGTTTCAGAATGCAATTGTCAGAATCGAGGCTTTTTTTCTCTAGAAAAGAGGCTGAGTTGAGCCTTATCAGAAATGCTGTGGAAGCTAGAAGATTAAATAAAAACAGAAACTCAGCAGGTCTGGCGGTGCCTGTGGACAGAGAATCAGAGTTGACATTTCAAGCCCAAGATACCTCTCCTTTGGAACTAAATGAATATTCATCCACACATCTTGAAAAGCCACTATTTTTGCACACACACATTACAGAAGTTTTGTTTTATAAGTCCAACCACCATTCCTTTTCTTATAGTGAAATCTAACTGATAATATCTATCAGTGAGCTGACTGGACCACTTGTGACTTTAATGGAATCTGTAACAAAGACCAAAGAATTATGAAGGGGTCGATGGTTTATGTAAAGAGGTTTTGGCTTGTAGGTAAGATCAGAACTAAAGGCCTGAAATGTAAGATTGTCACTATAGTGATTGTAATGAGGTCAGCCAGATGGACCTTATAGAATATAAGTTCCCTGATTGGGGCTGTTAACCTGGTCCAATCAGGGAGCCCTGGCTGACAGATAGAAACAGGAGTGTCAGATGTTCTGTGATAATGGGAACTGCAGATGCTGGAGAATCCAAGACAACAAAGTGTGAAGTTGGATGAACACAGCAGGCTAAGCAGCATCTCAGGAGCACAAAAGCTGACGTTTCAGGCCGAGACCCTTCATCAGAGTGATGAAGGGTCTCGGCCTGAAACGTCAGCTTTTGTGCTACTGAGATGCTGCTTGGCCTGCTGTGTTCATCCAGCTTCACACTTTGTTGAGTCAGATGTTCTGTTAGTTTTCCTAATTGTTTGCTCCATGCACAACTATCCTTTTGTGATTTAAGCACAAGGGCATTCAGGCCTCTCTGCATCTCAGAGTTCTGCTGTTTCTCATCATTTAGATAACCTGCATCTTTATTCATTCTTCCGGCCAAAATGGACGACTTCATGTTTTACCATCACATACTCCATTTGGTAAATCTTTCCTCACTTACATAACCTATCTACATCCCTTTCTAACATCCTTATGTTCTCTTTATAACTTAGAGCATCTGGGAAGGCAACAAACATCTTGAGACTTGTCATAAGGAAAAAGCGGAAGCCGGGTAAAAACAGAGAAAGGAGCACCTTGCCACACCAGCACCTCACGTCCCCCTCCCCTTTCCCGTGACCACCTTCTGCCCCAAGTGTATAATGTTGTTAATAATATGCTTCTAACTACATCCCTGTGATAGCTGCTGTGAGGAAGTTGGTTTAGTTCAGTTAGCTGGATGGTTGGTATGTGAAGCATTGTGATGCTAACAGCATAGGTTCAATTCCCTCAATAGCCGAGGTTACTATAAGGGGCTCTCTTTCTCAGCCTCTCCCCTTGCCTCAGGTGGTGTAGTGGTTCTCAGGTTAAATTACCTCTACCTGTCTCTCTAATGAAAGAGCAGTCCTATGGTCTGGTAAGACTATAGCAACTTGACTTGCTGCCAAGTATGAAGCTAATGGATCTGCAGTTTCCCCCTTTCTGTGTCCATCCATTCTAGAATAGAGATGTTATGTATACTAGTGTCCAATCTAACAGGATGTTCCTCAAATTAAGGGAACAAAACAACAAAACCAATACATTGACTGTTTCGCAATCCACTTCTTTAAGACCCTAGGATGAAGCCCACTAGGACCCAGGGACTTATTAGCCTGCAATGATAACAATTTGCTTAGTGCCACTTCTTCTGTGGCTGCAATTTTTTTTGAGCTTCTCCTGCCCTTCCATTTCTTGATTTATTGCTCCTTCGGGAACGTTACTTCCATCCTTTATAGTGAAGGCTGATGTTCAACTCATCATTCATTATTTTTGATTATTCGTTCTATACATCCACTTTCTATAGGACCAATGTTCACTCTGTTAACATATTACTTTTGTTCAGGCATTCATAAAGACTCTTACTATTTGTTTTTATATTACTGATGAGCTTTCTCTCAGCTTTGCTCTTTTTTCAATATTACCGAATCTTCTTACGTGCCACATATCCATAAAATTATATTACTTTTCTTTAAGTTTCATGTTATTTTTGCAGCCACAGGTAATGGGCCCATCTCTTTGGTTGTTTTTTATTTGGACTGTTCTATTCTGTGGATTCTGAAATACTTCTTTAAATGTTTACTACTGAATCTCTATTGATCAATCCTTTAATTGAATTTGACAATTCACTTCTGCCAGGCTCTGTTTCCATTCTTATTATGATCAGTCGGGCAATCAAGGGTAGAAAGGTGGACTTGAGGAATATCAGATTAGTCATGATCCTATTGAATGGTGGAGCGAGCCCGATGGGATGAATGACTGTTCCTATATCTTGCTACCTTACCGTCTCATTCCCTCATAATAAAACTTATTTAATTTTAATAAAATAGTCTTGGACCCAATCTTCTCTCCCTCATAGTGAATGTTAAAATGGTTGCTGTTATCTAGGGGCTTGTTTGCCATGAGACCATTAATTAATTAATCACATCCCATTGGAAAGTATCTTCGTTATCATTGGATCAAGATCCTGGAACTTCTTCCCTAACAGCATGGTGCATGCATCTACACTAAATGGACCACAGTTATTCAAGAAGGCATCTCACAAACATGAACTTGTCAAGAGTAATTAGGGGTGGGCAATGAATGCTGGCTGAGACAGCACAACCTATACCCCTTGAATGCATTACAGAAGAATAAGATCCAGTATTGCCTCCTCTCTGTTCAGCTCCAGGATGTGTTGCTCCGTGAAACAATCCCAAAAACATTTTATGAACTCTTCATCTTGGCTGTCTTTGCTGATCCGATGTTTCCGGGTTTTGTGTACATTAAGTTATTATCGGCCTGCTTTTCTGACAAGCTCCCATTATTTATTCCTCAATGCTCCTTTCTTTTGTGTGGTTACTGTTAGGCGGCTTGTATATCACACCCACAATTGACTTCCAGCCTTTATCAATTCTCATCTCTAACCAAACTGTTTCCACATCCTGGCTTCCTGAAATTAGGTCATCATTCTCTACTGTAGTACTACATACATTAACTTCCTCCAGAATTCAAGCTTTGATCTGAAGAAGGGTCTCTGGATCCGAAACATTAATTCTGTTTCTCTCCCCACAGATGCTACCAGAGTTTCTCCAGTGAACTCTGTGTTTGCTTGCTAGCAGTGACCAGTGTACAAGGACACCCAAGTTCCTTTGTACATCAACATTATCCAATCTATCATGTGAAATATTGCTCCACTATTGAGTTTTTTCTTACTGAAATGGACAATATCATATTTATCTATATCATACTGCACTTGCCATGTATTTGTCCACTCGATCAACTGGAATCAATTGCCCTGAAGTCACTTTAAATCCTCCTCAACAGTGACACTCCCACATTATCATCAACAAAATTAACACTTGATTCTCTTGTCAAAATTGTTGATGTATTTTTGAGATTAGCTAGGGCCAAAAGCACTGATCCGAGCAGTATGCTGCTTCCAGCCTGAAAAGGATCCATTTATTCCTATTCTCTGTTCCCTGTTTGCTAACCAGTTCTCAATCCGTTCTCAATATATTACCCTCAATCCTTTGTGCTTTGATTTCGCACAATAAACTCATATGTGGGACCTGACTGAGTGTTTTCTGAAAATCCAATGGATTTCCTTCAAACAGGTTTGTCAAGTATGATTTCCCTTTCAATAATTAATGTTGGCTTTCTTGGTAGTTTTTAAGTGGTCTGTTATTGCATCCTTTAGTCTAGAGTCCAGCATCTTCCCCACATCTGAGATGACACTAACTTGTTTGCAATTCCCTGTTTTCTTCCTTCTTTCCCCATTTTTAAAACACTAGTGTTACACTTGCACATTGATCAGGCCACTTTTGGAATACTGCTTTCAATTCTCCCTGCTATAGGAAAGGTGTTGTGAAACTTGAGAGGTTTCAGAAAAGATGCACAAGGATGTTCCTGGGAATGGAGAGTTTGAGCTACAGGGAGAGGGTGAATAAGCTGGGGTTATTTTCCCTGAAGCATCGGAGGCTGAGGGGTGTCCTTAGAGTGGTGTATAAAATCATGAGGACATGAATAGGGAGAATAGCCAAGGTCTTTTTCCCAGAGTAGGGGAGTCTAAAACTAGAGGGTATAGTTTTAAGGTGAGGGGGAGAGAAAGAGACCTGAGGGGCAACTTTTTTTCATGCAGAGGGTGGTACGTGCTTGGAATGAGCTGCCAGAGGAAGTGGAGGAGGCTGGCACAAATAAATTTAAAAGGCATCTGGGTGGGTACATGAATAGGAAGAATTTAGAGGGATATGGGCCAAATGCTGGCAAATGGGTTAAGTTAGCACATCAAGTTAGCGTGGATGAGTTGGACTAAAGGGTCTGTTTCCATGATGTACAGCTCTATGACTGTATGACATGCATATGCTTTGTATATTACAATTGCCATTTGCCCAACTATGCATTGTATGTATCAACTGTAGAACCAGATTGCAAGGATGTTACCCTGATCATGAGGGGCTGCCTAAGGAGGAAGAAGAAGGAGGAAGGAACTGAGGCGACACATCACTGACCAGGGAGCAGAATGTAAAAATCAATGTCTTACTCACTACACCATCCAGTTCCTTGGCAAAAAACTATCAGGCATGTTCCTTTCTTTCTTAATCAAGGGGAAAAAGGTTGTTGGATTTTAGTGCAATTTCTGCAGCACGTGTGAATGGGTATGGGCATATTTCCTAATCTAAATGAAAGTAATTGCAAAATTTGGTTCTGTAGCCTCAGATTTCCAAACCGTTTCAATTACTATCTTAAGAAGGGCAAGGTTATTGTGTTTACTAGAAGGACAAATATTCATGCAAGGATTGTTGTTCTTGTCTGTTTTATTAATGCACATAAGAGAAGAGGGTGCAGTCAGTATGATATGCACCATTTTCTCAGTGTCACTTGGGAGTGATCAGTTTTTGAAACAATCTCTGTCAAATGTGATGACTCGGGAAGAGGTGAAGCTGGTCTTTGCTGACATCTTGACAAGGAGAAAGGCGATTTGCTGAATCTTGTCCCCAGGTCGTCGCAGCTTCTTTCTTTCACAGTTTCCTCCTTTCCAAATGCTGACAAGGTGGAATTGTTATCAGAGACAGAAACATCCCTGCCAGGAATTGTTCTGCTTGGATCAGGAGCTCTGGGAACTTGCAGACATGAAGAATAAAAGTTTGCTTAAAAGTTCTTTGTCCAGTAATTCCTCGCTTTGAAACTTTGAGAGGAAATTTTTTACCTTTAGAAGTAAGGTCACTTGGGTTAGAGGAATACCTGGAGGGTTCATCAGATGACCAGGTCTCTCCAACTATACATTGGCCTTCTCTGATATTTTTCAAGATGAAAAAAACAGTGCGATAGTCAAGAGTTAGATACAGAGTAAAGCTCACTCTGCACTGTCCCCATCAAACTCTCTTAGGGCAGGGACAGCATGGGGTTAGATACAGAGAAAAGCTCCCTCTGCACTGTCCCCATCAAACTCTCCCAGGACAGGGACAGCATAGGGTTAGATACAGAATAATTATCTCTCTACACTGTCCCCATCAAACACACCCAGGACGGGGTTAGATACAGAGTAAAGCTCCCTCTACACTGTCCGCCATCATATAGTCCCAGGTCAGGGATAGGGTAAAGTTATCGTACTTTGTTAAATTGAAAAAAACTTGAACTGAAATGTTATTGTGGATTGAGCAAATGTGTGCCTTGAATCAATAAACAATTGCTTATTTATTTCTATGTATGGAATGGCTCAGTTAATCCATTCAGGGATCACCGGGCAATGAACGTACGAGGACATGTGATCGCTGCTGTCAAATCGGGTCCCTCAGCATTGCAGCTGGAATGGAAATATATCTATAGAAGCAAAGCTCTTTTACTCCGTCAGATCCTAGGACCCTTGTCGATTAATCTTGATGAAGAGAGTAGCTGAATGGAACAGAACAAGTCAGTTATTATCAGCAACACAGGACGGTTTTCTGTGCAGAGGCTGAAAACTGCAGGAGCGAGAAATTGCTTCAAGCAAATGTTCCCAATCGCACTGCTTAAAGACAGAGCACGCTCTCTCTCTCTCTCTCTCTCTTCCCCCCACCCCCCATTCTCTCTGTCTCAGCATCTCTCTGACTCAATTATTTTTTTCTGTCTGCCTCTCCTTCTCTGTTTGTCTCATTCCACACCATCTGCTTGCTTTTTCTCTCTGTCTCTTCTCTGTAAGCCTATCTTTTCACTGTCTTTTCCTCCGTATATTCTCTTCTCTTTTTCTCTCTCTTTTGGACAAACTAGACATGTGCATATTCCCCTCAGTCTCTCATTGTTAATATGTTTTCCTATTCCACCTCTTAATCACCTCTTTTTTCTCTTTTCATTTCATTCTCTTCACATGTTTGGCACTTTCTCAAAAGTAAAACCCCTCACATTTATATCACATCTTTCTCTACGTCCCACAGCTCTTTACAACCTATTTGATTTGATGTGATTTGATTTATTATTATCACATGTACCTAGCTACAGTGAAAAGATTTGTTTTGCATGCAGCACAGACAGCTCAAAGCGCATTAGGGTAAGACCAACCAGAGTGAGGAATGCAATGTTATGGATAGAAAAGGGGCACGAAGAGCGACGTCGACATTAAATTTGAAATTTATCATGGTCCCAGCAGGCGGTAACACTGGGCACGTTAGAACTAGATTAAAACCTGGCTTGATAGATCATATCAGAGATAATGGGAACTGCAGATGCTGGAGAATCCGAGATAACAAAGTGTGAAGCTGGATGAACACAGCAGGCCCAGCAGCATCTCAGGAGCACAAAAGCTGACATTTCGGGCCTAGACCATTCATCTGATGAAGGGTCTAGGCCCGAAACATCAGCTTTTGAGCTTTTGAGATGCTGCTTGGCCTGCTGTGTTCATCCAGCTTCACACTTTGTTATCTTCATAGATCGTATGCTTTATTTTTGCTTTTGGTTGTATTGTGGTAGATTATTTTATGAAATAATCTCAGGATCCTCAAGACACAGGTCAGTGATTGCTTACTGAGCCATCACTGGGAGAATCTACCTCAGACAGGATTTAAAAGGAGCCCTCTAAACTGAATGAGTTATACATTGTAAGTAACATGGACAGTACCTTACTCATTTTATTGAAATTGCAAAATGGTCTGTTTTAGGCAAACACGTTTTTTTCACATGATCCAAAAGTGGCAAGGGGGCTGTTAGTCACAGTCTCACCATGCAGTGTCTGCCTACATGCCATCCATTCTCCTGCCTGAGCCCTGTGTTTCATTCCTGTTCCTGTCTGAAGCCCATTGCTTTATCTTTCTCAGTGTGGTGTGGGGAAATCCTCATATCCCATTCACAAATAGCGCCTGATGGTCATTGCTGCTAAATTCTGTCTGTGTGCCATTTCGGCATCCCGAGTGAGCGTGTTTGTGTGAGGTTATTTTTCTTTTCAACTGATACTTTCTTGAATAAGAATAAATGAAAAAAAACATGGGACGTCAATGATTTAAATGATTGTTGCCTACTAAAGTAATGAAAACTCTTTACCTCATTTCTAATCCCAGTTTGAGTTTGATGTTGGATTAACTGATGTTAGCTCATATCATACCCAAAATTTCCCCTAACAGTTAGCAACGAGGTTACTAACTGAACATGTCCAAAAGAGCCTGCCAATATTCTTTAACAAAAGGGTGCAAGTTTATTTCACAAAAGAAGCACCATCAAACTTCCCGGGGTGGCACGGTGGCTTAGTGGTTAGCACTGCTGCCTCACAGCGCCAGGTGACTGTTTGTGGGGAGTTTGCATATTTCCCCTATGTCTGTGTGGGTTTCCTCCTAGGATCTGAAGATGTGCAGGTTAAGGTCGATTGGCCATGCTAAATTGCCCCATAGTGTCCAGGGATGTGCAGCCTAGGGTAGGTTAGCCATGGGAAATTCAGAGTTACCAGGGTACTGGTGATTGGTCTGGTGGAATGCTCTTTAGAGAGTCAGTGTGGTCCTGATGGGCTGAATGGCCTGCTTCCACACCTCTCAAATGAGGCATATTCCTGTGACGTCTTTAACCTGGGCCTTGTTCACCTACAGAAAGTGGTGTCAAGGATGTTAGACTCTGAGCCACCTGAGGGCACCCTCAGCTGCACCACTTTGTAGACACTGGTCTAGCTGTTGGTTCTGGGTTTGCTGGTATATCTGTTCCCTTTCCATCCCTCGGTGCCTTAGTCATATCACAGCAGCAGTGACTGCATCCCCTTCTGTGGCTAGAACCATTGGTTCCACAAGGGAATATCAAGAACAGAACAGGTCCTTAGCAGCCAACATTCACATCACTCACAAACGGTGGTTTAGCATAGTTCTTCATTCAGTGTGACATAGAGCATTCTGACAAGGAGGACCATGGAATGCCTAAACATTTTTTCCTAATTCACTTACTACTCATCTCTAATTGCCCAGAGGGCAGTTAAGAGTCAATCATATTGCAGTGAGTCTGGGGGTAAGACCAGGTAAGGTTGGCAGATTTCCTTCCCTAACGGCATTAGCAAACCAGATGTTCTGTTGATTGTTGCTCACAGTAGCAGTTTCTTGATTACCATTTGCCTCTTAATCCTCTTTGCCTCTTAAGGCAAAGTACTGGGCTAATGGTAAGATTCTTGGTAGTGTAGATGAGTAGAGAGATCTCGGTGTCCATGTACACAGATCCTTGAAAGTTGCCACCCAGGTTGACAGGGCTGTTAAGAAGGCATACAGTGTTTTAGCTTTTATTAATAGTGGGATCGAATTCCGGAACCAAGAGGTTATGGTGAAGCTGTACAAAACTCTGGTGCGGCCGCACTTGGAGTATTGTGTACAGTTCTGGTCACCGCATTATAAGGAGGATGTGGAAGCTTTGGAAAGGGTGCAGAGGAGATTTACTAGGATGTTGCCTGGTATGGAGGGAAGGTCTGACGAGGAAAGGCTGAGGGACTTGAGGCTGTTTTCTTTGGAGAGAAGAAGGTTGAGAGATGACTTAATTGAAACATATAAAATAATCAGAGGGTTAGATAGGGTGGATAGGGAGGGCCTTTTTCCTAGGATGGTGACGGTGAGCACGAGGGGGCATAGCTTTAAATTGAGGGGTAAAAGATATAGGACAGATGTCAGAGGTGGTTTCTTTACTCAGAGAGTAGTAAGGGAATGGAACGCTTTGCCTGCAACGGTAGTAGATTCGCCAACTTTAGGTACATTTAAGTCGTTATTGGATAAGCATATGGACGTACATGGAATAGTGTAGGTTAGATGGGCTTCAGATTGGTATGACAGGTCGGCACAACATCGAGGGCCGAAGGGCCTGCACTATGCTGTAATGTTCTATGTTCCATGTATGTTCTATCCCAGATTATTTTTATTGAATTCCATCATCCGTCATTGGTGGGATTTGAATCCAGAACAGTGGGATACTGGATGAATAATCCACAGCCTATGGGCCTTTGATGTAGGGATTGTATAACAACGAATGCAGTACGTACTATGTTGTCGGAGATTGTAAATGCTGTGTGATTCCTGAAAATTTGTCTTCCTACATTACCCTGAAAAGGTATCATTGTGTTGAAGAAGACGTTGACAAGCATTTACAGTTCAAGGTGAGAGGGGACCAGCACTGTGCCCAGTTGCAGTCAATGAAATTTGGATGGCCTTTGTGAATTCCAACCCGCAGGTGTGGTTTTTAAGGTCCCTGCTTCACAAAGATGACCGTCTTCAATCTGTAATGACAGCTGACATGGTGAAAATTGCTGAGCAGGACCTGCGCCCCACACAACGGGACACTCCATGGGCTTTATGCCATGTGACCGTCTTCAATCTGTAATGACAGATGACATGGTGAAAATTGCTGAGCAGGACCTGCGCCCCACACAACGGGACACTCCATGGGCTTTATGCCATGTGTGGCAGGACACTATGATCACAGATACACCCAAACTGCCCTGTGCTTTGACTGATTAATGCGATTGCCCCTTGAAGGGCTCCACATCGCTCACAAGTAGAGCCTGACTCCCACCCACTCTGGTATGGTTACAGCCAATTCCAATGTGCATTTATGAGTCATAGGTGCAAGGAAGGCAACATAGGTCAGACTTCGCACAGAAAGTCTCAGGTTCGGTCTGGTCATCTAAGATCCCTCATACCTCACCCTCGAATCTCCCGTTCTTTTCTCCCTGCCAATCCCTGTCAAGTTCCTGAGCCTCCATATATTCCCACATACCTCTTTGACCAATGACTTCACCTCTGGTACGCTTGCCTTTATTGGTCAATGCAATGAGTACAGGAGTCGGGAGGTCATGTTGTGGCTGTACAGGGCATTGGTGAGGCCACTTTTGGAATACTGCGCTCAATTCTGATCTCCCTGCTATGGGAAAGATGTTGTTAACTCCGAAAGCGTTCAGAAAAGATTTACAAGGTTGTTGCCGGGTTCAGGGGTTTAAGCTATAAAGGAGGAGCTGAATAGGCTGGGGCTATTTTCTGTGCAGCTTCAGAAGCTGAGGTTTGAAATTATAGAGGTTTATAAAATCAGGAGGCACATGGAAAGGGTGAATAGCCAAGGTCGTTTTTCAAAGCTGGGGGAGTCCAAAACCAAAGGCCTAGGTTTACGGTGAGAGGGAAAGGATTTAAAAGGGACCTAAGGGGCAATGTTCTTGAGCAGAGGGTGGTGTGTGTATGGAATGAGCTGCCAGAGGAAGTGGTGGAGGCTGGTACAATTACAGCATTTAAAAAGTATTTGGATGGGGTATGAATAGGAAAGGTTTAGAGGGATATGGGCCAAATGCTGGCAAATGGAACTAGATTTACTGTTGAAGCAGACAAGTTGGTCTGAAGAGATAGTAGGAACTGCAGACGCTGGAGTTTGAAAACATCTTCTGAAGAAGGGTCTAGGCATGAAATGTCAGCTTTCCTGGCCCTCTGATGTTGCTTGGCCTGCTGTGTTCATCCAGCTGGGGTTTGTTTCTGCGCTGTACAACTCAATGACCCATGACTCCTCCTGCCCCTCCCAGGCCCAAGCCCTGCAGTTCAGCCTCGCCATCCACTGTGCTGTCTTGCCTCTCCAGTCAGAGCTCGGCTTTAATGATATCTCTCCTGCAGCAGCCCGAGTCCTCAGATACACTATCGCCTTCCCCACTACCCCTTAGAGTGTTGAGGATCTTGGTGAGAAGGCAAAATACAGCAAAGTAAGCAGGATGCTATGAGCATCAAAGCAGATGCAAGGCGAATGAGCACAAAGACAGCAAGCCAATAGTCATTGAGCTGGGGTCTGCCCCTGTGGTACGGTATCCTTGCAAAAGAATTGCAATGAAAGGTTCCACTGCGTTCCAAAATGTGGCATGCAAGTGCAGAATGGACTCACAAATGGAGCAGAGATGTGCTAGGGTGAGGCTGTTACGCATCAGATGCCAATGCCAGTTGAGGGGATGTGTCCACGAGAACCCTACCCATGGAGCGTGTCCTGAGATTTTGGCGACTGGTGGCCAGGATTGATGGCTGGAGGCGTGAACTGTGAGCTAGACTCAGCAGGTAATGCCTCTGACTTTCGTGATGGACATGTCCAGTTTCAATCTGCTCGTTGGGAGAATGGCAAACCACATATCAATGAGGTGAAATTACCCAAGAACGAGATGTTAATGCACACCTCCCCACTGGGTGGTGAAAATCTTGGCTTGCTGCTCATGTTTGGAAAATGGGGCTTCTTTTCCTTCTGGGATGAGAATCTCACTGCTGATCTGTCATGATTTTCCCAACTTTCTTGACAAAGCCCGCATCATTCAGTGTCCAGGAAAACTTAATGCATAGCTTCAGTGGCAGGGCATTTGTGAGACACCTTATTTATGAAGGATGTCAATGCCATGGAAGTGGTTCAGAGAACGTTTACTGAACTAATACCTGGAATGAGCATGTTTCCTGAAGAAAAAAGGATTTTTTTTTCCTCTGAGATAGTTGTGAGTTTTTGGAATTATCCTCCTCAAAAAGCAGTGGATGCTGAATCTTTTAAATATTTTTAAGTTTAGAGATAGATAACCAAGGGGATGACTTTTTTTAATTCACTCATGGGATGTGGGTGTCACTGACTGGACCAACAGTTATTGACTGTCCCTAGTTGCCCCTTGAAAAGGTGGTGGTGAGCTGCCTTCTTGAACTGCTGCAGTCCATGTGCTGTAGGCTAACACAAAATGCCCTTAGAGAGGGAATTATTGGGAATGTAGAGTCAAGGTTAAAATCAGATCAGCCATGTTCTTACTGAATAGCAGAGCAGACTTGAAGGGCCGAATAGCCTTCTCTAATTCTTTGTTATTATGGACGGACTTTGTATCTTCTGATTTTTGAAGAGTGAGAGAAGAAAGTCCTAGCGTCCCACCTCTCCCTATAACTCAATTTTTGAGTTTTGGCAACATCCTTATAAATTTCTTCTGTACTCTTCCTGGTTTAATAACATCCTTCCTATAGCAAAGTGACCAAAACTGTACACAATAACACAAGTTGACCTTACCAATGTCTTGTAGAACTGCAACATAACTCCCCAACGTCTATATTCAATGCCCTGATTGATGAAGGCCAGTGTGCCAAAAGCCTTCTTCACTGCCCTGTCTACCTGTGACTCTACTTTCAGAGAACCGTGCACCTGAACTCCAAGATCCTATTGTTGCATTACACTCCTCAAGGCCCTACCATTCACCATGAAACTCCTACCTTGATTTGACTTTCCAAAATGCACCACTCACACTTATCTACATCAAACTCCATTTGCCGTTTCTCAGCCCACTTCACCAGCTGACTAAGATCCTGCTGCAATTTCTGGCAACTTTCCTTACAGTCCACAATACTGCTATTTTAGTGTCATTGCAAAACTTAATAATCATGCCTTGTGCATTCTCATCCAAATCAATGATATGCATATTTCCAGCAACGGGCCCAGCACAGATCCCTGAGGCACACCACTAGTCACAGGCCCCCAGTCTGAAAAATATCCTTCAACTATTACTCTCTGCTTCCTACCATCAACCCAACTGTGTATCCAATTTACCAACTCTCCCTGCATTCTGTGCAATCTAACCTTCCAATTCAACCTACCATGTATCAAAGGCCTTACTGAAATCCGTACGATGTCTACCGCCCTGCCCTCATCAACCTTCCTGATCACCTCACCAAAGAACTCTAACAAATTTGTGAGGCATGGTCTCCCACACCGCGCCATGCTTACTAGTTCTAATCAAACCCCATCTTTTGAGATGCATGTATATCTTATCAGAATCTTCTCAAGTACTGTACCTACCGCAAGGTTAAACTTACTCTCTAAAATTCCTAGGTTTTTCTTTGCAGCCCTTCTTGAATTAAGGCACAACATTCGCTACCCTTCAGTCTTCCGGGACCTCACCAGTGGCCAACGATAATGCAAATATATCAGTGAGGGTCCCTGCAATTTCTTCTCTAGCCTCTTGTGGGGTTCTTGGATATATCTGGTTAGGACTAGGAGATTTTATACACCTTCATACATTCTAACATGTCCAACAGCTCCTCGACTGTGATATGGACTGTCCCCAGTCATCGCCCCTAACTTCCCCAAGTTCCCAAGTTTTCATGTCTTTCTCCATGGTAAACACAGAGGAGAAATATTCATTGACAACCTTGTCCATATCCTGCGTTTCCACACATACTTGTCCACTTTGGTGCTTGGCGGGGTTGGGGGGGTCCAGCTCTCTCTCTCGAGCTATTCTTTTTCCTTTAATATGCTTAAAGAATCTCTTTGGGTTCACCCTAATCTTCTCAGCCAAAGCTACCTTGTGCCCCCTTTTCATTCTCCTGATTTCTTCCTTCAGTAAACTCCTACATCCCCTATATACCTCCTAGGACTCTTTTGATCCCAGCTGCCTGTTCCTGAGCCATGCCTCCTACTATTTTCTGGTCAAAGCCTCAATATCTCTTGTCATCCAGGGCTCCCTACTCCTGCCAATCTTGCTGTTCACCCCCACAGGAACATTAGATCTTAAAGTCTAGCTATCACACTTTTAAAGGCTTTCCACTTGCCAGAGGTCCCTTTGCCTGTGAACAAACCATTCCACTCAACCCCTGCAAGCTCCTGTCTAATTCCATCAATATTCGCCTTGCCCCAGTTTAGAACTTGAACCTGTGGACCAGTTTTGTCCTTCTCCATAACTATTTGAAAATTAATAGAATTATAGTCACTGGTTCCAAAGTGCTCCCCCACTGTCACCTTAGTCACCCGTCCTGCCCTATTTCCCTAGAGTAGGTTGAGTTTTGACCTTTCCTGAGTAGGGTCCTCTACATACAGCTTGAGGAAACTTTCCTGAACACATTTAACAAATCCCACCCCATCTAAGCCCTTAACACTATAGCAGTCCCAGTCTATGTTAGGAAGATTAAAATGCCCTGCTATGACAACCCTATTTCCCCTGCAAGCCTCTGCAATTTCTGTGCATATTTGTTCCTCTAATTCCCATCCAGAGGGAATAACCAGTTCAGAGATGTTAGTACACACCTTTGGGGAAGGTGGAACTTGAACCTTAGATCTCCTAGCTGAGAAGTAGGACACTATCACTACATGACAAGGGCCCTCCAGTAGAGGTCACTGTTACCGGTCTTTTGCCTCAGAGAATCCAGTGAGCAATGGCTGTTAAACAGACCTGAGCCCTCTATGACTAAATTCAGGGTAAAATTGTGCTACAGGGGCAAAATTGTGCAGGGGCTAGAAATCTGAAACCACAATTGGAAATGATGCAAATCAGCTAGTCTGTGAGGAAAGGAACACAGTTAAATTTCAGGTTGTTGACCTTTTAATCCCAATGTAAAACTGTGATTGTTAATCCAGGGAGCACGTGCATGTCATATATTATTTAGTAAAATACACAGAAGCATGCATGAAATTCTGGTTTCCCCGCTTTGAGAAGAATGCTGTAAAAATTGAAAGGTTCAGAAAAGATTTACGAGGATGTTGCAGGGTTGGAGAGTTTGAGCTATAGGGAGAGGCTGAACAGGTTGGGGATATTTTCCCTGGAGTGTTGGAGGCTGAGGGGTGACCTGATAGAGGTTTATAAAATCATGAGGGGCACGGATAAGGTGAATAGACAAGATCTTTTCCCTGGAGTGGGGGAGTCCAAAACTAGGGGGCATAGGTTTAAGGTGAGAGGGGAAAGATTTCCTTATAGAGGATGGTGCGTGTATGGAATGAGCTGCCAGAGGAAGTGGTGGAGACTGTACAATTACAGCATTTAAAAGATATCTGGATGGGAAATGAATAGGAAGGGTTTAGAGGGATAAAGGCCAAATGCTGGCAAATGGGACTAGATTATTTTAGGATAGATGATCGGCATGGACGAGTTGGACTAAAGGGTCTGTTTCCAAGCTGTACAGTTCTATGACTCTATGACTCTAGTTCTGTCCTTCCACTAGCTCACCTTCCAGTGTAATAGGGCTCAGTAGATGTAATGAAGATTGTGGGGAAGCCACCAAACCGGAATCGTAATGAAGGGATCATGCCTAACAAATCCAGTAAGTGTGTGGTGTATCTCTGCAACGCTCTGCGACAATGAATGGCTGAGATAAAAACCATTGATTAATATAAGGGAAACTAGATCAATATGGGGAAGAGAGAATTGGAAGGGTATGTTGATAGGATGAGGCAAGGCTGAGTGAGAAGATATTTATATGGTGCATAAATATACTTAGACCATTTGGGCAAATTGGATTCTGCGCTGTGAATTCTATGGAATTCAATATAGTTCCACAAAGGTTAATTAGCCATTAAAAGCTAGTACCAGAGTAGAAAAGAAACAGTCAAAATAATGAACGCACTGACCTGTTACAAAGCTTAGAATATTTAGACAAGGAACTGCCACTGATTTTGAACAGGAAGATATGCTTGGAAATATAGGAACATATCAACTAACACCAATTAGATTGTATTTTAAGCCTTATATTGTCATTGACACACGCAATGTCTCTAAGCAGAAGTATGCAGAGAAATGAACAAATTTATCTTGTTTACCCTCTGGCTGAAGGTATAACCTGAGAAAGACCTGTTCTGAGGAAGGGTCACCAAACCCGAAATGTTAACTCTGATTTTTTTCTTCACAGATGCTGCCAGACCTAATGAACTTTTCCAGCAACTTCTGTTTTTATTCCTGATTTACAGCATCGGTAGTTCTTTCGGGTTTTACAGACATTTTATTATTGTCTCTGCACTCTTTTTACAAATTGTGACAGAAATCTCGAAGTCTTCATCGGTGATCTAGCCTTGCAGATGTTCTGGGATGATTCACTGTGTCCTGCTGGTGGTAATTGGGAAGAAGAAGCAATGCCACAACCCAAAATGACATTGTTTTCACAGAAAGCCAGGTAATAACCCATTCCACCATATGCCCTGCGATAACAAGGTGTGGAGCTGGATGAACACAGTAGGCCAAGCAGCATCTTAGGAGCAGGAAATCTGACTTTTCGGGCATATACCCCACATCAGAAAGGTCTAGGCCTGAAACGTCAGCTTTCCTGCTCCTAAGATGCTGCTTGGCCTACTGTGTTCATCCAGCTCCACACTTTGTTATCTCAGATTCTCCAGCATCTGCAGTTCCTATTATCTCCCCACCATGTCTTACCACTCCCTTGGACCTGTCTTGCTCCACCACATCTTTGTAGAATTTATGATTTGGAGCTGCCAGTGTCAGACTGGGGTGGATAAAGTCAGAAGCCACACGGCACCAAGTTATAGTCCAACAGGTATATTTGAAATCACAAACATTTGGACCACTGCTTCTTTGTCAGGTGAAGGCTGAAGAAGGGGCAGCGCTACAAAAGTCTGTGATTTCAAATATACCTGTTGGACTATAAACTGGTGCTGTGTGATTATTGCCTCGGTAGAAAGTAGAGTAATCAACTTCGAGCCTCCATTGTTGCGTTCAATTCTGGTCGCCACATTCTAGGAATGATGTGCAGACATTGGAGAGGGTGCAGAAGTGCTTTACCAGGATGCTGCTTGGATTAGAGGGTATGAGCTATTGGGAGAGGCTGGAAAAACTCAGGTTGTTTTCTCTGGAGCAGCTGTGGCTCAGGGAGACTTGATAGAAGTCTATTGAATTATGAGATGCATAGATAGGGTTGACGGTCAGAATCTTTTCCCCAGAGTTGAAATGTCTAATATTAAGGGGCATACATTTAAGGTGAGAGGGGGAAGTTTAAAGGATGTAGGAGGGGGCATGTTTTTACACAAAGGGTGGTAGGAGTCTGGAATGTGCTGCTGGGGTAGTCATGGAGGCAGATATGTTAGGGGCATTTAAGGGAGCTTTAGAAAAGCACATGAACATGCAAGGAATGGAGGGATATGGACCAAGATCAGGCGGAAGGCCTTAGTTAATTTGGCGTCATGTTCCGCACAACACTGTGGGCCAGCGGGCCCGTCTATGCGCTGTATTGTTCTATGTTCTATCAGACACAATCACACACCACACACTTGCAACAAAGGTTAAGCAGCACGGTCAATTAATTCTTATGCTTAAATTTAAAAGCACGAATGGGCCCGAGAATGAACACCTTTGCCCATTTCATTATTACTAATTATGGCACAAACCATGAGTGATTTGCCAATAATGCACGAACTGCAGTGAACTAGTGTGCAGGTACATCAGGTAACAAGGAAGGCAAATGGAATGTTGACATTTATTCCTAAAGGAATGGGGTATAAAAGTGGGGAGGTATTGCTGCAAACGTATGAAACATTGATGAGGCCAGACCTGGAGCACTGTGTACAGTATCAATACCTTACTTGAGGAGGGATGTAGTTATATTGGGAGCAGTTCAGGGGAGGTTCACTAGATTGGTTCCAGAGGTGAGGGGTTTGTCTTAGGAAGAGAGACTGAGCAGTTTAGGCCCATATTCTCTGCAGTTTAGAAGAACGAGAGGAAATCCAATTGAGGAACTTAAGATGCTAAAGGAGACTGACAAAGCAGATGTAGAGGGGGTGTTTCCCCATGTCAGGCAATGTAGAAGAGATTACAGTGTTAGGATAACGGGCAGCAGATGTAAACCAGAGGTAAGGAGGAATGGCTTCTCTCAGAGGGTCGTGGTTCTGTGGAATTTACTCCCCCAGAGTGTGGTGGATGTTGAGACATTGAGTAAATTTAAGGAGGAGATAGATTTTTAATTAGTAACAGGTTAAAGAGAACAGGCAGGAAAGAGGAGTTGAGGCCGAGATGAGATCAGTCACGATCATAATAAATGGCTGAGTGGGCCTGAAGGCTTATTCCTTCTCCCAGTTCAAAAGTTCTTAATGAATCATATGCGATTAAACTAAATCTTAACCTTGCATCTGCAAACGCCATTAAAACACACTCGAGGCCCGGCACCATTTGATTGCTGTTTTTGGGATGAAGAGATTCAGTTACAAGAGATGTCTCAGGGAACTCAGATTAAATTGAGAGCTTTCAATGCTGAGCATCCTTTCAAACTAATGAAGGGAATTGAGCGGGTAGTTCTTGAATATTCATCCAATGAACTGAGAAAGCCAAGCCAAAGCCAGAACTTTATCATAGAATATGAGAAAAACTGTTTAAAGTGAAATCCAGGAGATTATCAAGTGATTTTGAGTCTAGGTTTGAGTGTAAAGTGTGAGCCACCTCCTGCTTCACCAGAAACCTCACAAAGTCAAAACTAATCTAAAAATTTACTGATGTACATAAACTAGGCTGATAGCCCCAGTTCCAGGACTGAAGGACTTCTGCACAGTCAAACAGGCCAACTTTCAATGAGATGCTAAATTCAAAGCCAGGACTGAAGTCAACATGAAATATCCTGCAGGCGTTACAGATAAAAGGAATGAGGGAGTTCTCCCCACCTTCCCAACCAATATTTATTCCTCATCTGATGGTGATGGCCCAATGGTTGTTATCACTGGGCTGTTAATCCAGAGACCCAGGTAATGTTCTGGAAACCCAGGTTTGAATCGCACCATGGCAGATGGTGGAGTTTGGATTCAATAAATATCTGGAATTAAGAATCTAATGATGACCATGAATTCTTTGTCAATTGTCAGGAAAAACCCATCTGGTTAACTAATGTCCTTTAGGAAAGAATATTGTCAATCCTTACCTGGTCTGTCAGACATCTGACTCCACACCAACAGCAATGTGGTTGACTCTTAACTGCCCTCTGGGCAATTACCGATGGGCAATAAATGTTGCCTAGGCAGTGATACCCTCATTCTGTCAATGAATAAAAGAAAAAAAATTGAAACAAATGATGTAGACATTCTCACATTGCCTTTTCTATGAGAGCTTGCTATGTACAAATTATCTTCCACACTTTCTATTAGTGTGGAGGGGATGGTTAAATGAAATGAACTCCCTGATACTCACTTTGTAAGCAACAGATATAGTTTATTTATCAAATTCTAACAGTGATCAAATTAACAGAACTTCTAACAAATCGAGCAATTCCCCCTAACTACCAACTATTCCCGAATAAAGCAAAATTCTAATGGTATATTGCTCCAATAAGTATAAATTTCACTAATATAAAGCAAAGTATTAAAAAATATTAAAGGTTTGACTCTTAAAACTACAGTCAGGATGCGTCTTCTGGAATGTTCTGTGCTTTTTCTGCTATTTGTCAGTCAGGAATTCTTTCTTTGTTGAAATATTCCCTTGTATCAGGAATATTTGCTAAGAGTGCCATAGTACCTTTTAGATGGTGCTTAATCAGAGAATTTAAAGATTTCTGTGACAGCCAGAGTTTTATTCCTCCAGTGGCACTTCCCTCTCACATGGATTTTCAAAGAACCCTCTTCTTATATACCCTCGATGACCTGTCAATTTGCTTATAATAGGATTGGTCCTAGCTTGTCAACACTATCAGGTTTAAATTAAATTAGTTTTCAACCTCTAAGTGCCTGGTTTAAATTAATTCACTGATATTCCGACTGGTTGTCCTTGACATCAAAACAAGCCGAAGTTGTTGACCACACAGCCAATTGATACATATATTTCAATTTCAGAAATGTCTGTGCATCTGCAGCTGCTCACAGACTTTTTGTTTAATCTTCAATCTTAGAAAAGCACATCACCTCTTAAAGGGACCACACATTCTTCCCCCACATCATTTTCACAAATAAATTCTAACATGTTGCCTTCCCATTCACAAGTAGTCTACCCAACTTCACAACACTATGTTAACACAACGACAACCCTTCAAAAGGGCTTAACTGTCTTTGGGATATTCTGAGGTTGTGACACTGACATAATAATGTAATGGTTCATTTAACAGGGAGAAAATGTTGTCACTTTGGTACAGTTATTCACTTGGAGAAAATAATTATTTTGGAGAATCAGTTAAGATTAATCTTACCTCAGAGTAAAATGGGCCGATGAGTGGGAGATGGAGTTTAATTTAGATAAATGTGATGTGCTGCATTTTAGAAAGGCTATTCAGGGCAGGACTTATACACTTAAAGGTAAGGTCCTGGGGAGTGTTGCTGAACAAAGAGACCTTGGGGTGCAGGTTTATAGTTCCTTGAAAGTGGAGTTGTAGGTAGACAGGAGCATGAAGAAGGCATTTGACATGCTTGCCTCTATTGGTCACTGCATTGACTATAGGAGTTTGCACGCCATACAGGACAATGGTTAGGCCACTTTTGGAAAACTGCATGTGATTCTGGACTCCCTGCTATAGGAAGAATGTTGTGACACTTTAAATGGTTCAGAAAAGATTTACAAGGTTTGTTACAAGGACGGTTTGATTGATGTGGACAGGCTGAATAGCCTGGGACTGTTTTCCCTACAGCTTCAGAGGCTGGGGGCGGGGGGCAGTGTTGTGGGGGTACTTCATGCAATTTTAGAAAATCATGAGGGCCAATGGTTAGGGTGAACATCCAAGGGTTTTCCCCAGGGTAGGGGAGTCCAAAACTAGAGGACGTAAGTTTAAGGTGACAGGGGAAAGATTTAAAAGCGACGAAATGGGCAACTTTTTCACACAGAGGGTGGTGCGTGTATGGAATGAGCTGCCAGAGGAAGTGGTGGAGGATGGTACAATGACAACATTTAAAAGGCATCTGGGTGAGTATATGAGAGATAGTAGGAACTGCAGATGCTGGAGAATCTGAGATAACAAGGTATAGAACTGGATGAACACAGCAGGCCAAGCAGCATCAGAGGAGCAGGAAAGCTTTATCTGAAGAATGGCCTAGGCTCGAAACCTCAGCTTTCCTGCTCCTCTGATGCTGCTTGGCCTGCTGTGTTCATCCAGCTCTATACCTCGTCATCTCTAGATGAGTATATGAATAGGAAGAGTTTAGAGGAATATGGGCCAAATGCTGGCAAATGGGACTAGATTAATTTAGGATATCTGTTCAATATGGACGAGTTGGACCAAAGGGGCTGCTTCTGTGCAGTAGAATGGTGATCAAAAATTGTAGAATTGGCATGAAGAGCTGAATGGCCTCATTCGATTCCTATTCATTATTCATTTCTTAAGAGTTCTCAATGCATTTTTCTCTGCTGTGCCAAACACTTGCAAAAACAATTACATTGAAATTAATTGGCACTGAGAAGCCTTTCTCTCTATTGATTCATAGAAATAAAAACCAAGATTTCTTTGTGAAGCTTTGCATCTGCATGGCATGTCTCCAATTGGCTGAGGGACATGTTTATGTAACATCGCCACTGAATGACTGTGGATGGTTCAGCCGTCAGCTTTCCCTGAGACTCCCCAGTACCGGGCACTGGGAAAAATGGGCTCAGGGAAATAGATCTTGATGAAAATGTTTTTCAAATGGAGCGAGACATTTTTAACCCAGTCAGATACACCTTTTGGTAAGTGTAGTTATACATGGAGTTAAGCTCTCTCTACACTGTCCCCCATCAAACACTCCCAGGGCGGGGACAGCAGAAGGTTAGATATAGAGTAAAGCTCCCTCTACACTATCCCCCATCAAACACTCCCAGGACAGGGACAGCCTGAGGTTAGATATAGAGTAAAGCTCCCTCTATGCTGTCCCCATCAAATTCTCCCAGGGCAGGGATAGCACGGAGTTAAATACAAAGCAAAGCTCTTTCTACACTGTCTCCATCAAACACTCCCAGGACAGGGTTTAAAAGAGTGCAAAGCTTCCTCTGCACTGGCCCCCATCAAACACTCCCAGGACAGGAACAGCTTGGGGCTAGATAAAGCATAAAGCTCCCTCTGCACTGTCTCCATCTGGTTCTTGAATTATCCTTTAGGTATGTTTTGCTGAAACTTTATTTGTGTTTAAGAAAGCAGAGAACTGAAATCACATTAAAGAAAAATTAGAAAATCACAAGACAGGAATCACACAGGGCTCCTCAGCCCAAGATTTCAGAACAGTTGCCATTGTAGTTGTTTGGCTCCTGATTAGAGCAAGCAGTTTAACAGGACTCCATGATGCATTTGGAGGCAGAGGAATTGAGAAGTTAGTGAATAGGCAAGTGAGTTGCATTTATTGAAGTGCAGTGCATTTAATGGAGCCAATGGTCACCCTCCGATTCCTGGAATGCCTTTGTGATATTTTTAAAATGTTTTCTCTCGGCTTATCCTTCTCAATAGAGCCTGGTGATTCTCTGCTTTTTTAAATCCTAATTTCTCACATGTGCGGAATTCTCATTCTCAATCTGCCTGCACTGCTACTGAACTCAAAACCAAATTGGCCACCCCCTGAGTGACCGAGAGGTCTCTACATTAAAAATATAACCTTAGTCTTCACATTCCTCTTGGAATCCATTCCATCCCTTGGTCAGCCATCTAGTGTGACTCCCTAAACAAAATGTTTCGGAGGTGGAAGGGAAGAACTTAGTTTGCTAAGAATACTGCATTGATGTAGTGCCTCTCATGACCTAAGGGTTTCACAAAGTGCTTCATGGTCAAAGGAGCACATTTGAAGCATGATACTGTTGGGGTTATTGAAACAAAGCAGCTCGCTTCTGCACAGCAAGCTCCCACAAATAGCAATGTGATGATGACCTGACATTCCGTTTTTGGCATTGGTTGAGGGGGTTAATGCCAGCCAGGACACTGGAGAGAATTCTTCTTCAAAACAGTGTGACCGATGGATAGCACAAACCCACCTGAGACACCTAATGCCAAGTTGAAAAGATACCTCCAATAACCAGCATCGATTATGAGCTATAATCATGTGGGGACTTGAAGCATCTTTTTTGCATTTTCTGATGCAGTGTGAGCAATCCTAATGACTCTTGCACTGAGCAGCTTGCTCGGCAGAAAGCACTCATCCTCATAAACAGCCTGTGGGCTCTCCCGCTCTGGGCTCATGCATGCAGGATACCCAAGCACTGGGAAGTGAGGCGCATCATTCAACAGGATAGTGAAGAAGGTGTTTGGAATGCTTACCCTTATGGGTCAGTGCATTGAGTATAGGAGTTGAGAGGTCATGTTGTGGCTGTACAGGACATTGGTTAGGCCACTTTTGGAATACTGTGTTCAGTTCTGGTCTCCCTGCTATAGGAAAGATGTAGTGAATCTTGAAATGGCTCAGAAAACATTTACAAGGATGTTACCAGGGTTGGACAATTTGAGCTATAGGGTGAGGCTGGGGCTACTTTCCCCTGAGCATCAGAGGTTGAGGGGTGACCTTAGAGAGGTTTATAAAATCATGAGGGGCATGGATAGGGTGAACAGCCAAGGTCTTTTCCCCAGGGTAGGGGAGTCCAAACCTAGACGGTGCAGGTTTAAGATGAGAGGAGAAAGATTGAAAAGGGACCAAGGGTCAACATTTTCATGCAGAGGTGGTGCGTGTGTGGAATGAACTGCCAGAGGAAGTGGTGGAGTCTGGTACAATTACAACATTTAAAAGGGTTCTGGATGGGTACATGAATAGGAAGAGTTTAGAGGGCAATGGGCAAATGCTGGCAAATGGGACTGGGTTAATTTACGACATCTGGTTGGCATGGACGAATTGGACTGTAATGTCTGCTTCCATGTTGTACCACTCTATGACTTTATAATTGTAGCCCTGTCCAAATCAGGGCCTCTGAAACATTTGTGGAGGTTGATTGCAAAACAGGTGAATAGACGAGAAATTTGAGTGGGGAGAAAATGTACAGACCTTGCGAGTGTAGCTTTAATTCAAACCGAATGGTTGTTGGCAAAAAAAATAAACACAACTCAGTTAGGATTATGTAATTCACAGAGGCCCATCAATAACTAAACTGCTGTTTCTCTCCTGCACCATGTATTATTCATGAGAAGGTTATTGGAATGTAGCGTTGAATTAAATATAACATTTATGCAATGTGAATTGAAAGCTGCAGGTGATCACTCTCCTCAGTCAGTGCATGCAACACTTCCACAAAAAACTATTCTCCTTTTCTCTCTCATCCTTTCTCTCTCCCTCTATTCTCTTTCTTGCTCTCAAGCTTTCTCTATCCTACTCACCCTTTTCCTCACTTTTTTACTCTTTTCTGTTCCCTCTAATTCTCACCTCTCTCTGCCCCATTCCTTCTCACTTTTTCTTCCCCTCCATCTCTTTTTCCCTCCTTCACTCTCTTTCTTGAATTCCTACTTATTTATTAATTCTCTTTCTTGACTACTTCCTCTCTCCTTCCGCTCACTACTTATTTCCCTTAATCACTTCCTCTCTCACTTTATTTTTCCCTACCCCCATGGCGTCTCACATTCTTCCTGTTCCCTTCATCTCTCCTCTTCTTCGCACTACTCTGCATTAGTCTGAGGTATTTCTCTATATTTAATAAGTGGTGGTTGTCAATCCTCTCGATTTGCCCTTTAGGAATTGAAAATTAATCTTCAGTATTTTACCAAAGAAGAGAATTTTGATAAAAATAATTATGCCAACACTTCTGTTTATCAGATATGAAAATGTCAAAGGTGGGATGGTAAAAAAAAAGTCAAGAATTATCTAATGTATCATTAAGAATCAGCTTTCTGATTGGATACTGATGGGTAAATCTGAGGAAGTATAGGCTGGCTCATGGCAGCAATTTGATTTCAGGGGTAAAGCCCTGACCAGACCACTCCTTGCTATGTATTGCATAAACTCCTGGACAGCCCTAAGATGGTTACTTTTGAACCCAGAAATTGCACTGTTTAACACAGAGTACCCTGGAAGGGGAAGGTATCCCAAAAGTTTGAGCAACAAAGATTTACCAGGATGTTGCTGGGTATTGAGTTATAAATAAAGGCAGGATAGGCTGGGATTTTTTCCACTGGTGCGTAGGTGGTTGAGAAGTGACCTGACAGAAGTTTATAAATTAATGACAGGATAGATTAATAGTACTTGTCGTTTCCCTAGGATGGGGGGTTTAAAATCTGGGCGCACATTTTTAAGGTGTGAGGAGGTTGTTTTAAAATACAGACACGAGAAGCTAATTGTGTCTTTCTTAGCCACAGTCTTTTTTAATCTTACTCAGCCTGCAACGAAGCAAAAACAGAAACTTCTGGAAAAAATATCAGCAGATCTGGCAGCATCTGTGGAGAGAGATCAGAGTTAATGTTTCGGGTCCAGTGACCCTTCTTCAGAGCTTCAGTCTGCAAAGGCTTCCTTTGTGTAATCCATGTCAGTTTGTAAAGTTCTGAGTCTGCGTCACTCACTTTCTGTATCAGAGCCTATTTACTTAGGTCCTGTACTACTCACCTGCAAGTTGTATCTGCTACAAGGCTGTGCTTGTGACCAATGCCATCAGCAGTGGGAGATCATGCCTGCTTAAGCAGAATTGGAGCGAGATTCAGTGTGGTACTAATAAAGCTGAAAACTGTTCGCTTATAGAATAAAGGAACGATAGATGCTGGAAATCTGAAACATAAACAGAAATTGATGGAGAAACTCAGCAGGTCTGGCAGCATCAGTGGTGAGAGAAGCAATGTTTCAAGTCCCGTGACCCTTCTTCGGAATCTTGTTCGCTTATGTTTGAGGGGTCAAGGAAATTGTCTGTAATTAATTTCCTTCCCCCATTTGCAACCACTTTGCTGGGGGTGGCATGGGGTGGGAGCAGGCTCAGTGGTTAGCACTGCAGCCTCACAGCACTAGGGAGCTGCGTTCGATTCCATGCTTAGGTGGCTGTCAGTGTGGAGTTTGCACGTTCTCCCTGTGTCTATGTGGGTCTCCTCTGGGTGCTCTGGTTTCCTCCCACAGTCCAAAGACGACCAGGTTAGTTGGACTGGCCATGGGAAATGCAGGAATAGTACAGGATAGGGTAAGATGGGAGGGGTGGGATGCTCTTTGTAGGGTCGGTGTACGATTGAAGGGCTGAATGGCCTGCTTCCACACTCTGTAGGGATTCTATCGTTCTGAAATTACGAACGTTTTGAACCTAGTGACATAGAGAAAACCCCATGCAATTCACTCTGCATCAGAAAAAAGATTCCAATCTGCTCTCAGTCTAGGTGATGTTACAGTGCACACCTTGCAGTGCACAGCAAAGCCAGAATTGTTTCAAAACAACACAAAATATCCAACTGGTGCCATATTGTCTGCATTCTCTCTTCACGCTTTAACAGACAAAAAGCATTTTGTCTTCTCTCGTATGAGAGGCACAATGTTGCAGGTGTAATTGTACGTATCGCTTTTGAGAAGATTTGTAACTCGGGTTGTGGATGAGTTGTAGACATGCTTACCGAGCCAGTGCGCTTGGTTGTAAATGTTTCGTCACCCTGCTAGGTAACATTGGCAGCGTGCCTCTGGTGAGGCTTCGGTGTTCTGTCCCATTTGTTGTTTATAGCCTCAGGTTGTTGGGGTGTTTGATAACACTTCTGGTTGTGTTTCTCAGTGGTTTGTATACAGGATCTGATTCAATGTGTTTGTTGATGAAGTTCCGGTTGGAATACCAGGCCTCCAGGAATTCCCCGGCGCGTCTCTGTTTGGCTTGTGCAGTTATGCATGTGTTGTCCCAGTCGATTTCATGTCCCTCTTTGTCCGTGTGCAGTGAGACAGCAAGAATTGGTTATATCTCTTGGTGGCTAATTGGTGTTCATGTATCCTTATCGTCAGCTATCTTCTGGTTTGGCCTATGTAGTGTTTCTCACAGTCCTTGCATGGTATTTTATATATTACACTGGTTTTGCTGATTTTGGGTACAGGAACCTTTATGTTTGTCAACAGGGTCTCAGTAGTTTTGTGGTCATCTCTGAAATGTTACCTTGATGTACGCTCGGGTGATTAGTGAGTCTGGTTGAGTTGTGTCTTCCTGTTGTGGTCTATCTTGGAGGTAACGGTGGATTGTGCTCTTTGGGTATCCATTCCTTTTGAAGACTCCATTAGGTGTTCTGTTCTGCTTTGTGTAGTTCCAGTTGCTGCAAGATCTTGTGGCTTGTTTAAGTAGTGTCCTGATGTAGCTCCGTTTGTGGCTGTTGGGACGGTTGATGGGTTTAGTTGAGTATTTGGTCTGTATGTGTGGTCTTTCCACATACGCTAGCCTGGAGTTCCCTGTCGTTTTTGCGTTCTACCGTTATGTCCAGGAAGGGTAGTCGGTTGTTCTCTTTTTCTTTTGTGAGTATGTTGTTTATGTGTTGGTGGGTTTCTTATAATTTTTTGTGTTTGATAATCATAAAGGTGTCATCTACATATCGGGCCAAATTTTGGGTTGTATAGTAGAGAGTGCTGTCCATTTTAACCTTTGCATCACTGCCTCTGCCACCAGCCCTGATATTGGGGATCCCACCGGTGTTCCGTTGATTTATTTGTGTATGCCGTCATTGAAGGTGAAGTGGGTTGCGAGGCACAGATCTAGTAGTTTCATGGTGGTGTCCTTCTTGATGTTGTTGGTGTCCTGGGGTGCCTGCTTACTTGATTTGTCCAGCAGTGTGGCAATTGTTCCTTTGGCTAGGCCGATGTTTATCGATGTAAATAGTGCTGTTATGTTGAAGGCTATTACCATCTTGTCCTCTTCTATCCTGGTGTCCTTGATGATGTTGAGGAACTCTTGGGAGGAGTGGATGGAGTGGGTAGCGCCGTCACCTAAGTATTTCAATTGCTGTTGTAGTTCTTTGGCGAGTCTATGTGTTGGCGCACCTGGCAGTGAGACAAAAGGTCTAACGGGAGTCTGGGTTTGTGTACTTTGGGGAGTCCACAGAATCGGGGTGTGTTGGATCCCTCTGGCTTCATATTTTGGTCGGCTGTCTTGCTGATGTCTCCTGAGTTGTGCATTTTCTTCAGGGCCGTTGTAATCCGGTTCCCTAACTGTGGTGTCGATTCTGTCGCCATCTGTTGGTAGGTGTAGGTACCTGCTAGTAGTGCGTTAGCTTTCTCGATGTATTGAGGACTTCTGTCATGCGTCCTTTGTCCGCCGGTAAGATTACAATGTTCCTGTCTTTCTTGAGTCCTCCCAGGACTTTCCTCTCCTCTGTGTTGAATGTGATCCACTTACCTCTTTAGCTGTGTTGGGTCTGACGGCTTGTTGTATTTCCTCTATGAGTCCGTTGCTCTTTAGTGATGACTCCAATGAAGCCAGGAAGTCAGTTTTTTTGGCGTCTCTGTAGTTATAATTCAGTCCTTTTACTAGGACGGTCTTCTCAGTGTCTGTAAGTGGTCGGTCTGAGATATTTTTAATGCATGAATCTGTGTTGACTGTGTCATTGATGTGGATGATTTGGGGCCATTTTTCTTGTAGAACTTTTGTTTGCTTTGCTCTGGTCTTTTGTTGTTTTATGCTGATGACTTGTTCCAGTGTGAATGTCCATTCCAGGTTCGTTGCATTGGAGTTGTAATCAAACACACAAAACCAGAGAAATTCACCGATACGTAAACATCATCCTCACTGGGATAGAGTTCACGAAAGAAGACAGAATGGTAGAACGCAAAAACGATGGGGAACTCCAGACTAGCGTATATGGAAAGACCTCACATATGGACCAGATATTCAATTACACTATCAACTATCCGAACACCCACAAACGGAGCTGCATTAGGCCACTGTTTAAATCAGCCACATTGCAGCAACCCAGAACTACGCAAAGCAGAACAGGAGCACCTAATGGAGTCTTCAAAAGGAATGCATACCCGAAAAGCACAATCCACCGTTACCTCCGAGACAGACCACAACAGGAAGACACAACACGACCAGACTTGCTCATCACCCTACCATACATCAAGGACATTTCGGATATGACCATATGATTACTCAGACCCCTAGGTACCAGGGTAGTCCACAAACCAACAACTTCCCTACAACAGCTACTGATGAACATACAGGATCCAGTACTCAAAACTGGTGTGATATACAAAATACCGTGTAAAAACTGTGAGAAACACTACATAGGCGAAACTAGAAGAAAACTGACAATAAGGACACATGAACACCAACTAGCCACGAAGAGACATGACCAATTCTCACTTGTCTCACTGCACACAGACAACGAGGGACATGAATTCGACTGGGAAAACACATCCATAACCGCACAAGCCAAACAGAGACGCGCCGGGGAATTCCTGGAGGCCTGGTATTCCAACTGGAACTCCATGAACAAACACGCTGAATTAGACCCTGTGTACAAACCACTGAGGAACACACCTGGAAGTGGTACCAAACGGTCCAACAAATTGAGGCTATAAACAACAAATGGGACAGAACACCGAAGCTTCACAGGAGGCACACTGCCGATGTTGCGTAGCAGGGTGACAAAATGTTTACAACCAAACGCACTGCTCATTGTGTAATTGTGCATGTTCAGATGGTTAATGATGAGGCCTCTGTCCTGGGTTGACAGCAAGCACTTTAATCTTCCACGCATTCTCTCTTACTGTCTGCCCCTTGTTTCTCTCACTCTTCCTGACCATCTCCCTTTTGTACCTCACTCTTTCTCGCTTTGCCACTCTTTCTTTCTCACTTCTTGTCTCACTCTTTTAAATGTTCCCTCACCACCTTTACCCTTCTCAACACCTTCTACAGCCTCTAAATCTCACTGAATATCAGCCCCAGCATTTTCCAACATTTCCGGCAGTGTCTCCTACAACAGCCCCTCTCTCTCACACTTAATATCCCTCCCTCTCGCTTTCTGTCTCACTTATTCTCACTCTAACCCTTGTTTCTTTCTCTCATTGGATGAGTTGGTAACTGAAGTCTCTTGGTGCTGTACCTCAAGCGTTACTTTTTCCTTATTTTTTCTACAAATTGCTGATTTTTCCTTCCCCGCCCTCGATGTTTCTTTTTACACTTTCCATCAGCCAAAGGGTAAGACCCACCTGAGGTCACAAGGAGGACAAAGTCCTCAGTTAATTATAGAAGGATGAGAGGAGGAATATTGGAAACAGTAAAGCAGATCAGGGGCACAGGGCTTGTGCATCAAATTAGATTTTAACAGCGAAAGCCTTCTGGTGCATTTGAATGTCAATCCCACAGCCGTAATGCAGTCATTGTGCAGGGGATGCTGCAGTGACCACACCTCCAGAATGCTAAACTGAAACTCCCATTATTAAATGGGAACTGTAGCCTTAAACACGGACCCCACAAGCTCAGCCCCAGGCCCTGACAAGTGCATCAGTGACTAAAGATCTCAACGGGGTGTGTCAGCGAGGCTATAAAAATACAAAGGAAACCGAGCATTAGCTCACAATTATTTAAACAGATACAAGAAGAGTAGGGCAGCCATACTAAATGCGTATTGAACCTTGGCCAGGTCACACCACGTGCAGACTTGGTTGCCGTATTATGCAAAGGATATCAAGACACTGGAAGGTGATGTGAAAATTTGCAAGTCTAATACAGAGAAGGAGTGGTAATGCGCATTCAGAAAGGATTGACAATCTGGGTCACCAGACCTGAAATGTTAACTCTGATTTCTCTCCGCGGATGCTGCCAGACCTGCTGAGCTTTTCCAGCTACATATATTTTTGTTTCTGATTTCCAGCATCTGCAGTTCTTTTGGTCTTTATTGGGTCTTCTCTTGCACAAAGTCTTGGAGTTGGAGGAGGAGTGGGGTGGGCATCATTAAAATTCTGCAAGGTTTGAATACTGTTTCTGGCTGTAGAGAAAGACCAGCAATGTAAGACACTCACTAAGAAATCCACTGGGGAATTCAGAAGATACTCCTTAATCCACAGAATGGTGGGAATGTGGAACTCACTCCTTCACTACGGCTGTGGGTCCACTTAACGGGAACGATGTGAGGGAGAAAAGGATTGCAGGTTACATTGATCGATAATGAAGGAGGAGATTTGAGTGAATGTCAGCATGGACTAGATGGGTCAAATGGCCTGCTTCTGCCCCATTTAATACCATTTAAATGCCACCATTTCCTCAGTAAATCTATCCTGGGGGCTTTCTCAAGGGCTTTACTGTCACAAACTATTGCACCTACCAAGCACCTGCCATACAAACAAGGAGCATGAATTTGAATTGACTTGATCTGATATAATTTAATATAGTCACATATACCTAAGTACAATGAAAAGTTTTGTTTTGTGAGCAGTACAGGCAGATCATAGCAAACAAGCACAAACAGATCACAGGGCACTAAGACAGAGTGAGGCATACAGGTTATGACTGCACAGGAGGTGCATGAGAGTAAGATCAACGTTAGCATTATTTGAAGCTAGAGAGGCCCATTCAACAATCTAATAACAGCAGGGAAGAAGCTGTTCTTGAACCTGCTGGCACATGTGTTCAAGCTTCTGTATCTTCTCCCTGATCTTTGGTCTCTTGAGGCTACTGTGCCATTGAATAAGAGAATAGCTCTAAATCCCTGCCTGTCCCCAATGACCTTTCAACACCTCGCTTACCAGGAGTCTCTGACTTGCCTTAGGAATATTCAAGGAGTCTTCCTGAAAAGCGTATGGAAGCAGAGAGTTCCAAAACCTCTTGATATTCTGTCTGAAAGACCCTTGCCTCCCCTCTGTTTCAACTGGGGCACTGTTTGTTTTTACGCAGTGACCTCTAGTTCGAGATTCTCTGTTAAGAGGAAAGGTCCTTTTCACATTCACTCTGTCAAAGCCCCTCAGGATCAACTATGTTGCAACCAAATCACGCCATTCTAAATCCCCAGTGGGTACGGGCCAAGCCTGTTTGGTCTTCCGCAGAATCAGAATCAGACAGTGCAGAAGGGTCCCTTCAGCCCATCGGGTCTGCAACAACATGTGAAAAACACCTTCAGCTTAATCTCCCATTTATGAGCACTTAGCCCAAAGTATTAGATGTTACGATGTCGTCCCTCATAAGATAATCCACTGAAAATAAGGATTAATCCAGGAAATGTTCTCTGAACTGCTTCTAACACGTTTGCATCCTTTTTAAAATTAGAAGACTCTGATTTGGCTCACAACTTGCTTGTACATTTGAAGCATAACCTCCTTTTTGACATTCATTTCAGTTTTCCATTCAGCTCCCCGCCTGACAAATAAACAGCCAGCTTTTCTCATTATTTGCAGTACATGCACATTGCATCTGGAGTACCATGCACAGTACTGGTTACTGTACGTACAGGAGGATGTCAATGTGTTGGACGCAGGGGCTTGTGAAGGTTGTCTAGACTAATATTTGGAATCATAGAATCCCTACAGTGTGGAAGCAGACCATTGAGACCACACCGACCCTGCAAAGAACAGCGCACTCAGATCCTCCCCTTACCCTATGTCCAGGACCCTGCTTTTTCCATTGCCAATCCACCTAACCTGCACATCGTTGGATTGTGGGAGGAAACCAGAGCACCGAGACAGAATGGCTAATCTGAATTTAACGACATCTCTACATTGGGTCTCCCACACAGGCACAGGGAGGACATACAAACACCACACAGACAGTCGCCTGAGGGTGGAATTGAAGCCAGGCCCCTGGTGCTGCGAGGCAGAAGTGCTGACCACTGAGCCACCGTGCTACAGAGCATGGAATGTGTGGATTTCCTTGTGAGAAAAGGCCAGACAGGCTGGGCCTGTATCCTCGAGAGTTTAGAAGAGGCAGGCGTGACTTAATTGAAACATATTGGATCCTGAGGGGACTTGATCAGATTGATGAGGAAAGGATGTTGCCTCTTGTGGGAGAACTGGGCAATCATTGGTTAAAATTAAGAGGCCATCCACTTAAAGCAGACATCAGAAACCTATTTTTTCTCTCAGAGACATTCTCTTTGGAGCTCCCTTCCTCAAAAGCCAGTGGGAGCAGAATCTTTAAATACTTTGAAGGCAGAGGGAGATAGATTCTTGATGACTAAGGGGATGGAAGATTATCAGGGGTGGGGAAGGGAGAGGATATGTGGAAATGAGGTTTAAATCAATTCAGCCATGATCTTATTGAATGGGAGAGCAGCTTCGAAGGACTGAGTGGCCTACTTGTTATTTATTTTCTGCTCGTATGTATTAACCGTTTGTGATTTAAACACTAGAGCGTCCAGATTTGTCTGCAGCTCAGCTCAGAAATCGCTTACCAAAGAGATAAAATGCTTCTTTTTTTATTCTTTCGTCCAAAATGGGCAATTAACCCACAATGATACTCCATTTGACAGATCTTTACCCACTCACTTCCCTTACATAGCGCCCAATTATCCTTTTCATAACTTACTTTCCTTGTGTCACCAGCAAATTTACAAACATGGAAGGTTTGAGTTACAGAGAAAGGTTGGGTTGGTTGGGACCTGGAGCGTAGGAGGTTGAGAAAGTGCCTTATAGAGGTTTATGAAACCATGAGGGGCATAGACAGAGTTAATCATAGTTATCTTTTCCCTAGGATGGGGGATTTCAAGACTGGGGGCACATTTTTAAGGTGAGAGGAGAGAGATTTGAAAAACACACAAGGGGCAGATTTTTTACACAGAAAGTGGTTCATGTGTGGAATGAATTTCCTGAGGAAGTGGTGGAAGTAGTTACAGTTACAGTGTTTAAAAGACATTTGGATACATACATGAATAGGGAAGGTTTGGAAGGATATGGGCCAAGCACAGGCAGTTGGGAATATTTTAGCTTGGGATTATGTTCGGCATGGACGGTTGGACCAAAGGGTCTGTTTCAGTGCTGTATGACCCTATGTCTCTATATCCTCCATCCTTACATGTAACTCATTTATATAAATTATAAACAGTTGACACCCAGCACCGAACTGTACGGCACAAACTTGTTTCATCTTGCTCACCTGGGAAAAGAAGACATTTATGCTTTCTCTCTGTTTTCTTTTAGCCAGTCAATCTTCCATCCATGCCAAGATGCTACCTCCTACCAGCATCCTAAGCTGTGCAGTTGCTTGCCAAGGAATCCAAGGGTGCCAGAATTTTCACTCTGGTCTCTCCAGTGCCGCCCCAAAATGTCCTTGGAAATTGAAGAACCTAAGGGGAATATAGTCTCCAACACAGGGGAGATGCTAGCCTAGTGGTGTTAATGCTAGACTATTAATCCGGATACCCGGATCATGTTCTGAATTTGAATCCTGCTGTGGCAGAGGATGGAATTTGAAGTCAATAAAAAAAATGTGGAATTAAGAGAGTAATGATCACTAGGAAACCTTTTGTTGGTTGTAATAAAAACCCATCTGGGTTCACTGAAGTCCTTCAGGGAGTGAAACTGCCACCCTTACCTGGTCTGACCATTTGACTTCAGACCCACAGCAATCTGACTGACACATAAGTGCCCTCTGGCAATCAGGGATGGACAATACATGCTGTTTTAGCCAGGATTACCCAGGAATGAATTAAAAAGAAAACCACTTCTCTGGTGATTGCAATGTGCCTAAATATCTTTCATTTTCCAATTTATTGGTGCTTCTGAGCTCCTACTTATATCCTCTATTGTGAAGACTAACATTAAATACTTCTTCAATTCATCTGCTATCTCCTTATTTTCCATTGTTAATTCCCTAGACTCACTCTCTGCAGGATCAATGATCACTTTGTCACCCATGGAATAAGTGTTCCAGAGTTTCTAACTCATAAATAATTGACACTTCAGGAGATATTAGGACAGGTGGCCAAATGTTTGGAGTGAAAGGTAAATTTTAAGGATCACCTCAAAAGACAACAGAATTTGAGCGAGGGAATTCTAGAGTTTAAGGAAAAGGCAGATGAAGGTATAGCCTCCAATGATAGAACCATTGAAGTCAACAATTCTCAAAGGGATAGACTTGGAGGAATGCAGAGACCTTAGAAAATTGTGGGGCTGGAGGAGAAGGTTTACAGGGATGAAGAAAGGACTGAACAGAAACACTGACAATGTAGAACAAGGAGCACAGGGGATAATTAATCCCTGGGAGTTAGAATCACTGTATTGCTTGACCTTGTCTGAATTGCAGTAATAGATTTTGAAATAGATTTTCAGCACTGCTGCCTTACAGTGCCAGGGATCTGGGTTTGATTCCAAACTTTGGTGAATATCTGTGTGGAGTTTGCACATTCTCCCCGCATCTGTGTGGGCTTCCTTCGTGTGCTCCAGTTCCTCCCACAATCCAAAGATGTGCAGGTGAGGGTGGATTGGCCATGCTAAATTGCCTGTAGTGTTCAGGGATGTGCAAGGTGGGTGAATTAGCCGTGGGAAATAAGGATTACAAAGATAGGGTAGGGGGGTTATTCTGGGCGGGATACTCTTCAGAGGGTTGGTGTGGACCCGATGGGCCAAATGGCCTACATCCACACTGTAGGGACTCTGTGATTCGTGCTATCTGGATGGCTATTTGTTGATTTCTGTTTCTTTCTGGGCTTTTTTTCCTTTAATCCTGGGATGTGGGCATCACTGACAAGGCCAGCAATTGTTGGCCATCCTTGAGAAGGAGAGTGTTGTGCAGCCATTTTGAATTGCTGCTGTCATTGGGATGTAGGGACACCCACGTGTTGCTAAGGAGGGAGTTCCAGGATTTTGACCCAGCGATACGGAAGGATTGGCGACAGATTTCCAAGGATAGGTGATGGCCTAGTGGTATTATCATTGGACTATTAATCTACTGACCCAGGAAATGTTCTGTGGACCCGGGTTTGAATCTCACCACAGCAGATGGCAGAATTTGAATTCAATAAAAATCTGGAATTAAGATTCTAATGTTAACCATGAAGCTGCAGCTGCTTGCTGATGTTATAATGTGGAGGTTGATCTCCTTCTGAGAACTCAAATTGAAATACCCAAAGAGAAGCACCTTGCCATTTAAAAAGGAGTGTGAAATGTGGTGTAACGTGATTCTCAGCAAGTTCTGGTGGTTAAATAAAACAAATCTCTGACACTCACATTACAAGTAAAAATTTATATATCTAACTCCAACAAATTAGCGAAATTATCAACAAATTGAATAAACCCCTTCTAACTACAAAGTATTCCCGAACAAAACAGATTCTAATGGTATGCTGTTCCAATAAATACAAATCCCACCTATATAAAATTTAAAAAAACACAAACTTTAGTCTCTCAAAATTACAGCCAGATTACATGTCTTCCAGAATTCCTTCTGCCTTCTCCATTGAATGTTCTGTCAGGAACAGCTTCTCCACTGAATTCTTCTGTCAGGAATATTATCCAGTTGTGCCAATTGTACCTTTGATTTAGATGGTGCTGTCTCTAAAACCTAAGAGAAGACTGTAAGAGCTATCGATTCTCTCTTGAGAGCTGAGCGCTGTTAACTTTGGCAGATGGCCGTTAACTCTCTTGTCTTTGCCCAACTGCCTCTTCTTTTATACCTTTGATAACATATCAGTGTTTCTTCCAATAGATTTAATCCTATGTTGTCAAAACCAATAGATTTAAATTTAATTGGTTTTTGGCATGTAGGTGCCTGGTTCAAATTAATTGGTTAAATTCAAAATCTGTTGTCTTGATAACAAAACAAAATTGCTGCTTAGCCCTGCTAACCATACAGCCTTTGGACATAAATGTTTCAATTCAGGTGCTTCGTCATCCTGCGAACACACAAGCTGCTGCCCACCGACATCCTTTTTGAATCTCTAAATGTGGATAAAAAACAGATCATCTTTTAAAGGGACCACACACTGCTTCCCCCTCTATCATTTTACAAACATAAATATTTTACAAAAACCAAATTCTAATTTCCTGCCTCCCAGCCCACAAATACTCTACCCAAATTTGCAACACTGGAAAAGTGCATCTGGATCTTTTAAGGCATGTAATCCACATGGTCTAATCTAATCTGGTCTAATCTGCATGTGAATCCAGGCTCACAGCAATGTGTTAATTCTTAACTTCCCTCTGGGCAACTGGGGGAATGCACAATAAATGTGTTTTGGTCAACAATGCCCACTTCTCCTGAATTAATCAAAAAAAATAAGAACTCAGGATGGCGAGTGGCTTGAGATGGGGGATTAGAAGTGGAATGGTGTTCCCATGTACCTGCTGCCCTTGACCTGTTAGACAATGTCGCTGGTGGTTGGAATTTATGACTGTGCAACCATAAATGTAAACTCTGTCATGTAGACTGGCCCTGCGTTGTCTCAGCCCCTGAACAAGTCACACAGTGAGTCTTCAGTTGGCAACCCAAAATCCTAACCAGTGGCCTAGAGAGGACAAAGCCGCGGGCCTCTGGGTGTCTAGCCCCATCTATTACCACTAATGACAACATCACCCCACAAGCTGACCGTCACAAATTGACCAGTAGCACTCTCTGAAGTCGGAGGGCATGAGTTTGAGCCCCAAGCGAGAGATTTGAGTGAGTGCTGCACTGTCGAGCCCTTGTCTTATGGATGAGGTGTTAAACCAAGACCCTGCCACTCTCTCGGGTTGGTAATAATAAATTTCAAAGCAGCATTTAGAAACAGAGCTAGAATTTATTTGAGCCAATATTTATTGGGTCAGTGCGCTGAGTAGCAGCAGACAGAATTTAATTTAAATAGCTGCAAAGTATTGCATTTTGGTAGAACAAACAAGGACAGGACTTATACAGTTAATGGTAGGGCACTGAGTAGTGTTGTAGAACAGAAGACCCAAGGATTCAGGTATGTAACTCTTTGAAATTATGGTCACACATAGACAGGGTGGTTAAGAAGGTGTTTAGCATGCTTGCCTTCATTGCTCAGACCCTTGAGTAGTGGGATTGGGACATCATGTTGAGGTTGTACAGGATGTTTTTGAGACCTGTTCTGGAGTACACTTCTGGTCTTCCTGCTGTAGGAAGGTTATTGTTAAACTGGAGAGGGTTCAGAAAAGATTTACCAGGATGTTGCTGGGAGTGGAGGGTTTGAGTTATAAAGATAGATTGGAAAGGCTGAGACTTCTTTCACTGAAGCGTAAGGGGTTGAAGGGTGACCTTTTTGAGGTTGATAAAATCATGGTGGATACAGCTAAGGTGAGTGACAAGGGTCTTTTCCCCAGGTTAGGGGAGTTCTCAACAAGGGGATGTACTATTAAAGTGAGAGGAGAAAGATTTAAAAATGACACGAGTGGGCCACAGACAGTGGTTTGTGTGTGGAATGAACTGCCAGAGGAAGTGGTGGATGTGGGTACAGTTACAACATTTAAAAGACATTTAGATAAGTGCGTGAATTGGAAAGGTTTGGAGTGTTATGGGCCAGGAGCAGGTAGGTGGGGCTAGATTACTTTGGGATTATCAGAGATAATGGGAACTGCAGATGCTGGAGAATGCAAGGTAATAAAGTGTGAATCTGGATGAACACAGCAGGCCCAGCAGCATCTCAGGAGCACAAAAGCGGACGTTTCGGGCCTAGACCCTTCATCAGAGAGGGGGATGGGGTGAGGGTTCTGGAATAAATAGGGAGAGAAGGGGAGGCGGACCGAAGATGGAGAGAAAAGAACGTAGGTGGGGAGGTAGGGAGGGGATAGGTCAGCCCAGGGAAGACGGACAGGTCAAGGAGGTGGGATGAGGTTAGTAGGTAGGAGATGGAGGTGCGGCTTGGGGTGGGAGGAAGGGATGGGTGAGAGGAAGAACAGGTTAGGGAGGCAGAGACAGGCTGGACTGGTTTTGGGATGCAGTGGGTGGAGGGGAAGAGCTGGGTTGGTTGTGTGGTGCAGTGGGGGGAGGGGACGAACTGGGCTGGTTTTGGGATGTGGTGGGGGAAGGGGAGGTTTTGAAGCTGGTGAAGTCCACATTGATACCATTGGGCTGCAGGGTTCCCAACCGGAATATGAGTTGCTGTACCTGCAACCTTCGGGTGGCATCATTGTGGCACTGCAGGAGGCCCATGATGGACATGTCATCTAAAGAATGGGAGGGGGAGTGGAAATGGTTTGCGACTGGGAGGTGCAGTTGTTTATTGCGAACCGAGCAGAGGTGTTCTGCAAAGCGGTCCCCAAGCCTCTGCTTGGTTTCCCCAATGTAGAAGAAGCCACACCGGGTACAATGGATGCAGTATACCACATTGGCAGATGTGCAGGTGAACCTCTGCTTAATATGGAAAGTCATCTTGGGGCCTGGGATAGGGGTGAGGGAGGAGGTGTGGGGGCAAGTGTAGCATTTCCTGCGGATGCAGGGGAAGGTGCTGGGTGTGGTGGGGTTGGAGGGCAGTGTGGAGCGAACAAGGGAGTCACGGAGAGAGTGGTCTCTCCGGAAAGCAGACAAGGGTGGGGATGGAAAAATGTCTTGGGTGGTGGGGTCGGATTGTAGATGGCGGAAGTGTCGGAGGATGATGCGTTGTATCCGGAGGTTGGTGGGGTGGTGTGTGAGAATGAGGGAGATCCTCTTTGGGCGGTTGTGGCGGGGGCGGGGTGTGAGGGATGTGTTGCGGGAAATGTGGGAGACACGGTAAAGAGCGTTCTCGATCACTGTGGGGGGAAAGTTGCGGTCCTTGAAGAACTTGGACATCTGGGATGTGCGGGAGTGGAATGCCTCATCATGGGAGCAGATGCAGCGGAGGCGGAGGAATTGGGAATAGGGGATGGAATTTTTGCAGGAGGGTGGGAGGAGGTGTATTCTAGGTAGCTGTGGGAGTCGGGGGGCTTGAAATGGAGATAATGGGAACTGCAGATGCTGGAGAATTCCAAGATAATAAAAGGCGAGGCTAGATGAATACAGCAGGCCAAGCAGCATCTCAGGAGCACAAAAGCTGATGTTTCGGGCCTAGACCCTTCATCAGAGAGATGAAACGGACATCAGTTACAAGCTGTTTGCCTGAGATGGAGACTGAGAGGTCCAGGAAGGTGAGGGATGTGCTGGAGATGGCCCAGGTGAACTGAAGGTTGGGGTGGAAGGTGTTGGTGAAGTGGATGAACTGTTCGAGCTCCTCTGGGGAGCAAGAGGCGGCGCCGATACAGTCATCAATGTAACGGAGGAAGAGGTGGGGTTTGGGGCCATACACCTCCTCCCACCCACCCTCCTGCATACACCACCTCCCACCCACCCTCCTGCAAAAATTCCATCCCCTAGTCCCAATTCCTCCGCCTCCGCCGCATCTGCTCCCACGATGAGGCATTCCACTCCCGCACATCCGAGATGTCCAAGTTCTTCAAGGACCGCAACTTTCTCCCCACAGTGGTCGAGAACGCCCTTGACCGTGTCTCCCGCATTTCACAACACACCCCTCACACCCCGCCCCCGCCACAACCGCCCAAAGAGGATCCCCCTCGTTCTCACACACCACCCCACCAACGTCCAGATACAACGCATCATCCTCCGACACTTCTGCCATCTACAATCCGACCCCACCACCCAAGACATTTTTCCATCCCCACCCTTGTCTGCTTTCCGGAGAGACCACTCTCTCTGTGACTCCCTTGTTCGCTCCACACTGCCCTCCAACCCCACCACACACGGCACCTTCCCCTGCAACCGCAGGAAATGCTACACTTGCCCCCACACCTCCTCCCTCACCCCTATCCCAGGCCCCAAGATGACTTTCCATATTAAGCAGAGGTTCACCTGCACATCTGCCAATATGGTATACTGCATCCATTGTACCCGGTGTGGCTTCCTCTACATCGGGGAAACTAAGCGGAGGCATGGGGACTGCTTTCAAGAACACCTCCGCTCGGTTCGCAATAAACAACTGCACCTCCCAGTCGCAAACCATTTCCACTTCCCCTCCCATTCTTTAGATGACATGTCCATCATGGGCCTCCTACAGTGCCACAATAATGCCACCTGAAGGTTGCAGGAACAGCAACTCATATTCCGGTTGGGAACCCTGCAGCCCAATGGTATCAATGTGAACTTCACCAGCTTCAAAATCTCCCCTTCTCCCACCGCATCCCTAAACCAGCCCAGTTTGTCCCCTCCCCCCACAGCACCACACAACCAACCCAGCTCTTCCCCTCCATCCACTGCATCCCAAAACCAGTCCAGCCTGTCTCTGCCTCCCTAACCTGTTCTTCCTCTCACCCATCCCTTCCTCCCACCCCAAGCCGCACCTCCATCTCCTACCTACTAACCTCATCCCACCTCCTTGACCTGTCCGTCTTCCCTGGACTGACCTATCCCCTCCCTACCTCCCCACCTATACTCTCTCCACCTATCTTCTTTTCCCTCCATCTTCGGTCCGCCTCCTCCTCTCTCCCTATTTATTCCAGTTCCTTCACCCCATCCCCCTCTCTGATGAAGGGTCTAGGCCCGAAACGTCAGCTTTTGTGCTCCTGAGATGCTGCTTGGCCTGCTGTGTTCATCCAGATTCACACTTTATTATATTAGTTTGGGAATATGGTTGGCATGGACTGGTTGGTCTGAAGGGTCTATTCCTGTGCTCCATGACTATGACTGAAACAACATTACCAAAAAATAGGATGACCTGGTCACTGTTTTGTTTTTGACAGTGGGAGCTTGCTGTGCAGAAATTAGCTGCCCCATTTTCTTCCTTTACAACAGAGGCTGCCTGTAATTGAAGTGTTTCTGGAAGGTAGCAGCAGGGGCTGTACGAGTGAAATCGTTTCCTCAGAGGAACCAGGAAAGGGGAGATAAGGAGGGAGGGGGAGGTAAGGTGGGATGGGGACAGGGACGTGAATTGGGAGGGGGAGGTGAGGGGGAAGTGGGGGTGGAGGGGGAGGTGAGTTGGAAGGTGGATGTGGGGTGGGAGGGGGAGGTGAGGAGGGAGGGGGGAGGTAGGTGGGAGGGGGATGTGAGGTGGGAGGAGGAGGTGAGGAGGGGGGAGAGGTGAGGAGGGAAGGCGACGTGAGTTGGGAGGGGGGCGTGAGGGGGGAGGGGGACAGGGAGGTGAGGAGGAAGGGCGGGAGGTGAGGAGGGAAGGGGATGTGAGTTGGGAGGGGCACCGGGAGGTGAGGAGGGAGAGTGGGAGGTGAGGAGGGTAGGGGACGTGAGTTGGGAGGGGGAGGTGAGGGGGGAGGGGGACAGGGAGGTGAGGAGGGAAGGGGACGTGAGTTGGGAGGGGGATGTGAGGGGGGAAGTGAGGATGGAGGGGGAGGTGAGGTGGAAGGGGAATGTGGAGTGGGAGGGGGAGGTGAGGAGGGAGGGGGAGGTAGGTGGGAGGAGGAGGTGAGGTGGCAGGAGGAGGTGAGGGGGAGGTGAAGGGGAGGTGAGGAGGGAGAGGGAAGTGAGGAGGGTGCAGTGGGTGAGGTGGGAGGGGGACAGGGAGATGAGGAGGTAGGGGCGGAGGTGAGGTGGAAGGGGGATGTGGGGTGGGAGGTGGAGGTGAGGAGGAAGGGAGGGAGATGAAGTGGGAGGTGAGGAGGGAGAGGGAGGCGAGGAGGGTGCAGTAGGTGAGGTGGGAGGGGGCCGGGGAGGTGAGGAGGGAGGGCAGGAGGTGAGGAGGGAAGGCGAGGTGTGTTGGGAGGGGGAGGTGAGGGGGGAGGGGGTGATGTAGGTGGGAGGGGTTGTAAAGTGGGAGGGGGAGGTGAGGTGGGAGGGAAAGGTAGGTGGAAGGGGGAGGTGAGGAGGGAGGGAGTGATGTAGGTGGGAGGGGTTGTAAGGTGGGAGGGGGAGGTGGGGAGGGAGGTGGGGTGAGGTGGGTATAGGAGGTAGGTGGGAGGGGAGGTCAGGAGGGAACAGATAGGGCAGAGAGAGTTTGAATAGCAGCCAGTAAGAGCCCAGCAGCTTGGGTAATCATTGCTATCGTCTCCTGCTTCAATGCAGCGCTACCTTGCACCAACAATGATTGTAACATGGCCCATGCAAGGCAGACTACACAATGTTAAATCATTAACAGCTTGGCAGCTTGGATTTTAGCACAAAACCTCTGCTGAACAAGCTCGGCACCTTTTTTGTTTTAATTTGTCCAGCTCCAAATATTGAACAGTCAGCCGAACAAAAGCCTGCAGAGAAGATTTTCCAAGTGATGTTTTAGTAACGACAGCCGCTGTGCACTGGGCAGAGCAAATGATCCCAAAACAACAAAAATTTGCATTTAGATGGCATCTTTAGTAGAGTAAAGTGCTCCATGCACTTTTCAGGTGCATTGTGATGGAGGCGTGTGGGATGCTTTCTTTCATTGGTTTGGGTATTGAAGCCAAGAGCAGAGAAGGATTGCTGGAACTGTGTTAGACACTGGTTAGGCCTGGGCCATTCAGTTCCGGTCACCACATTGCCGAAGGGCATATTGCTCTGGACAAAGAGTTTGGACATGGTAGCAGCAATGTGAAGGATTGGGAAGAGGCCACGTTGTTGTCTGGCATGAAATAGGGGTAAAAGATCTTACCTCCCCACAACCCTCCTTAAACCTGGGTTTGAAACGCCGCCCCCCCACTCAAATTTCATTGGCATTGAATATCCAGGACTATATGCCAGTATTAGCAGTGGAATTCCAGGGATGTGTGTCAGTTTTTACGGGCAATTGTTTACAGAGGAATATTTTAGCCTAGAGTAAGGAGGGGGTAAGAGGTAGCTCAGTTGGCTGAACGTCTGGGTTGCAACATAGAGTGAGGCCAGACGGCACTGGCTCAAATCCCAGAGTAGGCCATCCAGCCCATTGAGCCCTCTCTGCCACTTAATGAGATCACGTCTTTCGATTCCTTTGAGGAATTTCCAGGAAGAAATAATCCATTTGAGGGGAAAATGATGCAGATGTGAGGCAAGAAGGACACGTTGGGGTGAAAAGTGTTGTAAAATTCTTTGTAAAGGAGGAGCAGACAGATGCATAGCTGTTGGGAAAGAAGCTTTAGCATTAAGGTCTGGTTTGTGTGTTTGTCTCTCTGCGGTCAGTGACAGTGTCGGTGACCGGCTGTGATAATTACAAGGCTCGCCTTTCCTGAGGACTCAACAAGCCAGCAGGAGGGAGCTGATGTCACAGCCGATGCAGTACTGTACTCCACCACATTGCAGGCTGTAAATCAAACTTTCCGAATAGGACACGGCTGGATGGTGGGAGGGGAGAGGGGCAATGGAGAAATTAACACTGCAATGTTTATTACAAGCTGACGTCTTTAATCATCAACCCTGTCTCTTCCAATCAGCCCCTGAGGAACCATGCAAACCCCTTACCCTCCTCTCTCGCCCTTATCTGGGAAGGTCAAAGTGACTTATCAGTTTGACAGCTAATTCTCCTCGTTCATCTCTTTGATCCTGCAATGAACAGGCCAAGCAGCATCAGAGGAGCAGGAAGGCTGACGTTTCGGGCCTAGGCCCTTCTTCAGAAAAAAAATCTGTTCAATTGTATTGATTTGAGCATTGTATACAGTGCCTAGGGTGTGTGACACACAGCCACTAATTACGGCGCACACCCCACCCCCCCACCCCCCCACACCCCGCCACCTTGCCAACTATCTCCATGCCTCCAGTTCTTGTCCTTGCACTGGGTAGATTTACCCACCATCGGGGCAGCCAGTGGTGACTGAGCATTTATTGTAAATCCCAAATTGCACCTTCAGAAGGCGCTAGTGAGCCATCTTCTTGAACCACTTCAGTCATAGATACATCCACAATGGCCTTAGGGAGGGAGTCCCTGGATATTGACACTGAAGGAGTGCAGACATATTTCCAAGTAAGGACAGGGAGTCGCTAGGAGGGGAGTTTGCAGTGTAACTGTAGCACTTGTCCTTCCAGGTGATGCAGGCCATGAGTTTGGAAGGTGCTGTTTGAGGACCCTTGGTGAGCTGCTGTAGGGAATCTTGTAGATGGTACATATGGCTGCTCATGGTGGAGGAACTGAACATTCAACATGTTTGACACAGTCTATTGATGTTTCAGTGTTTCTCGCTCAAATGCTTCCCAAATGCCCAATATAGGAGCACAATACAGCCTGGTTGCTAACCCTCCAGGATTGCCCTGGAGTGTTGAAGAATTGATTAATCCCCTAGGTGGGTGAAAAACCACAATGGTGTTTAATAAAAGGAATGGTCTGCCATTCCTCATACTTATTTGTGTAGAAAATGCTGGAGTTGGGAATAGATTGACATTCAAAAGCCATCCAGTTGGATGTTGAAAAGTTGGTCTGCTTTCTGATTGGGCAAGGGAAAATCATAGAATCCCCACAGAGTGGAAGCAGGCCATTCAGTCTATCAGGAAACACCATACCTTCAAAGAGCATCCCACCCAAACCCAGCCGCTACCCTATCCCTGTGGCTCTGCATTTCCCATGGCTAACTCACCTAGCCTGCATATCCCTGGACACTATGGGGCAATTTAGCATGGCCAATCCACCCTAACCTGCACATCTTTGGACTGTGGGAGGAAACCGGAGCACCTGGAGGAAACCCACGCAGACCTAGGGGGAATATATGAACTCCACATGGACGGTTGCCTGAGGTTGGAAACAAACCCAGGTCCCTGGCGCTGTGAGGCAGCAGTGCTAACCAGTGAGCCACCGTGCCACCCCTTATGTGAATAAAATTTTGGCAGAGTTGGCAACTCGTGAGATAAATGTAAATCATTCAAATTTTAAAGGAGGGGGTAATAGTGCAGGAACAGAAAGAATGGAAAGGTTTGCCTATTCAACTCTTGGATGGGGATTGGCCTAGACGACGAGTCTACTTAAAAGCAAATGGGATGCTCGGCTTTATAAATAGTGGCATAAGAACAGAGTATATAAGCGAGGATGTCAAGATGAACATTTACAAATCTCTGGTTAGACCGATTGTTTGGAAAGGATGCCAATGCCTCACAGAGGATGCAGGGGTGAGCTGGGATTGGTGTCTTTGAAGCAAAGAAGTTTAAGGGCCAATTTGATATATTCAGAATCATGAAGGCTTGCTCAAGTAAGTACAAGAAAAACTGATGGCACTGATAAGTGTGTTGGTGACAAGAAGACACAGATTTATTGGTAAAAGATACAAAAAGGTTTTTTCTAATGCAATGAGTTGTAGGGATGTGGAATGCGCTGGAACACAAATGGTGCAGAAATAGGAACTTTCAAAAGGGAATTGGAGAAATATTTGAAGAAACAAAATTGCTGAGCTCCAAAGCTAGCGCAGTGGGGAATGGCACTAATTGGTAGCTCTTTCAGAGGGACAGCACAAGGATGGAGGTTTAAATGGCCTCCATCTGAATGTCTGATTCAACAAGGTGATTTGCTGATCCTAGTCACAACAACAACCATTCAGTCTTTATATAACACCTTAAAGGTTTCCCCTGATGGTTCACCAATGTATTTTGGACCAGAGGAGAGGAGACATTGAGCTAGGTGTTCCAACATGAAGAGTAAGGGTTTAAGGAACATCTTTAAAGGAGCAAGGTGAGTCAGGGAAGTTTAGGGAGGGAATTTCCAGGTATGGCCACCAATGGAGGAATGTTGAAAATCACAAATGCACCAGAATTGGAGGAGCGCAGAGATCTCGCAGGATGCTAAGTCTGGGAGGAGGGGGAGGTTATAGGGACAGGAAAGTATCTAGATGGACTTGAATGCTTGGATGAGAACTTCCAAATTGAAAGTGGCCAAACTGGGAGTCAATATTGATCAGTGAGTGACAGACAGAAGGGACATGGTTCAAATTCCAAGACCGGAGGCAAATGCAGCAAACTCTGGAGAAGGTGCCACTGCAGAGTGTCCCAGGAGTGTCTGTATCCCACCCTCCCTCCTTCCCATCTGGACTACACACACGCGCACACACACCCCATACATGTGGGAAATGACACGAGGCACACAGTGGCTGAAGTGCAGGATGAAGAGCAAGTATCTTCCCAGCAAAAATAAAGAACTGAATCAGTCTCTATCTTTCATTCATCATGTCTGTTGCTCTTGCTGAGAAACAGTGTGATAGAATGTAACCATTTAGAGAGTAAGGGGAGGCAACAGCCTAGTGGTATTATCGCTGGACTATTAATTCACAAACTCAGCTAATGTTGTGGGCTCAAATCCTGCCATTCAATAAAAAAAATTCAAGAATCTTCTGATGGCAATGAAACCATTGCCTATTGTTGGAGGGAAAACCCAATGAGCTCCAATCTGCCCATGAGGGAAGGAGATCTGTTGTCCCAATGTCCCAGACACCAGCATCACCATCCTTTGATATGTCCTGACCCTGCAGAGATGGTGGCACAGCGGTGTACAGTCAAGACAGAGTTGCCCTGGAGTGCTCAACATTGAGTCCAGACCCTGTGATGACCCCGTAGCTTCAGGTCAAACACAGCCAGCGAGACCTCCTGCTGAATACCATGTACTGACTTCCCTCGGCTGATGAATCGGCCCTCCTCCACGTTGAACGACACTTAGAGGAAGCACTGAGGATGGGAAGGGCACAACATTTCTCTGGGTGGGAGGTTTCAATGTCCACTACCAAGAATGGCTCGGCAGCAGTACTACTGATTGGGCTGGTCGGGTCCGAAAGGACACAGCTGCTAGGCTGGCTCTGCGGCAGGTGGTGAGGGAGCCAACAAGAGGGAAAAACATACTTGACCTCATCTTGACTAATCTGCCAGCTGCAGATGCATCTGTCCATGAGAGTATTGGTAAGAGTGACCATCACGCAGTCCTTGTGGAGATGACGTCCTGCCTTCATATCGACAATAACCTCCATGATGTTGTGTGCATTAATTAGAACAGACTTCTATCAGATCTAGCTACTCAAGATTGGGCATCCATGAGATGCTGTGGTACATTAATAGCAGCAGAACTGTACTACAGCGCAAGCTTTAACCTCATGGCCCAACATATCCCCCACTCAACCACTACCATCAAGCCAGGGGATCAACCCTGGTTCAATGGACAGTGCAAGAGGGCATGCCAGGATCAGCGCAAGACATACCTAAAAACAAGGTGATAACCTGGTGCAGCTACTGTATAGGTCTATTTGCATAACAAACAGCATAAGAAGCATGTGATAGACAGAGCTAAGCAATCTCACAACTAATGGAGCAGATCTAAGCTCTGCAACCCTGAATGGTAGTAGCCAATTAAAAACCTCACTGGAGGACGAGTCTCCACAAATATCCCCATCTTCAATGATGGAACAGCCCAGCATATGAGTGCAAAAGATAAGGCTGAAGCTTTCACTGCAGCCTTCAGCCCAAAGTGCCAAGTGGATGATCCATCTTGGTCTCCTCCAATGGTTCCCAGTTTTACAGATACCAGTCCTCAGCCAATTCGATTCACTCCATGTGATATCAAAAAATGGTTGGAGACACCGATACTGCAAAGGCTATGCACCCTGACAACATTCTGGCAATGGTACTGAAGACTTGCGCTCCAAAACTTGTCACTCCCCGAGCCAAGATGTTCCAGTACAGTTACAACACTGGCATGTACCCGGCAATGTGGAAAATTGCCCAAGTCTGTGCTGTACACAAAAAGCAGGACAAATCCAACTCGGCCAATTACCGCCCCCATCAGTCTCCTCTCGAACATCAGTAAAGTGATGGAAGGTGTCAGTAACAGCGCTATCACACAGCACCTGCTCAGCAATAACCTGCTCAGTGACGCTCAGTTTGAGTTCTGCCAGGTCAATTCTCCTGATCTTATTACAGCCTCGGTTCAAACATGGACAAAAGAGCTGAATTCCAGAGGTGAGGTGAGAGTGATAGCCCTTGGTTTCAAGGTTGCATTCGACCAAGTGTGGCAACAAGGAGCCCTGGCAAAACTGGAAGCAGTGGGCATCAGGGGCAAACCTTCACTGGTTGGAATCATATTTGAAATGTAGGAAGATAGTCATGGCTGTTTGAGGTCAGTCACCTCAAGGCCAGGACATTTCTGCAGGAGTTCCTCAGGGTAATGCCCTAGGCCCAACTATCTTCAGCTGCTTCATCATGTCCAAAATTGGGGATATTTGCTGATGATTGCACAATGTTCAGCACCATTCAGGGCTCCTCAGATACTGAAGCAGTCCGTGTTCAAATGCGACAAGACCTGGACAATATCCAGGCTTGGACCGACAAGTGAGAAGTAACTTTCAAGCCACACAAATGCTAGGCAATGATCAACTCCAAAAGGAGATAATCTAATCAATGCCTCTTGACAACCACTGATGTTACCATCACTGAATCTCCCAGTATCAATATCCTGGGATTACTATAGACCAGAAGCTCAACTAGGCTAACCACATAAACACAGTGGTTATGAGTGCAAGTCAGAGGCTAGGAACTCTGCAGCAAGCAACTCACCTCCTGATTCCCCAAAGCCTGTCCATCATTTACAAGGCACAAGCCAGGAATGTGGTGGAATACTTACTGCTTGCCTGGATGGGGGCAGCTTCAACAACACTCAAGAAGCTTGACACCATCCAGGACAAAGCAGCCCCCGCTTAAATGGGACAATATTCTACCACCGACGTTCAGTACCAGCAGAATGTTTCATTTACAAGATGCACTGCAGAAATCCACTAAGAATCCTTAGACAGCACTTTCCAAACCCACATCCACTTCAAACTCGGAGGACAAGAAAAGCAGACACATGGGAACACCATTACCTTCAAGATCCCCCCCCAAGGCACTCAGCATTCCGTCTTGGAAATATATCGCCATTCCTTTACTGTCACTGGGTCAAAATCTTGGAACTGCCTGCCAAATGGTGATGTGGGTCTACCTACAGTGCACAGAATGCAACATTTCAAGAAGGCAGCGCTGCAACACCTTCTTCAGAGAAATTAGTGATGGTTAATAAATGATGGCCCAGCCAGTGACATCTGTGAGTGAATTTTAAAAAAATGGGTTAAAAGGAGCAACCCAGCTTGAGATTCTTTTACCCTACTCAGTGTCATTACTGCAATGCCTGGCGCAGTGATCTTATCATTGCTCTGAGACATTGGGGAAGGTGCAATGACTTGATTTACTTCAAAACTCATGGAGAATTAACTATTTATTGTGCAATGTTATAGGGACTTTGAAACAAAAACAAAGTGCTGGAGAAACTCAGCAGGTCTGGCAGCGTCTGCAGAGAGAGAAAAACAGAGTTAATGTTTTGGGTCGAATGACTCTTCTTCAGAAGATTTTAACTGACAACTTCTCAGGGAATGTGTTACGTATAACTAGGGTAGTACATTGGTTTAATTATGTTTTGATGTTTTCCTACTACCTCATATGTAATCAATCGCGTTATCCCCTCGTTAGTCATCACAATATTTGGTAGCTCATGGTCAGGACAAGATTGGAAACAAAGGCAGTAGGGACTTGTGTTTGGTATTGGTAGATAATACAGATGAAGGAAAGCACCTGATTCTGTTGTTGAGATGATCTTTATGACTCTTGCACTAGCCAGAACATTATTCAATCATCTTTCTACAAATGCTTCCACTGATTGATAAGAGATCCAGGATGACGGGTTTCTTTGTAAACATCCATGACTTATTAATTGAAAGTCACAACTTACAACAACTACTTCAGGGAAGATAAACTAGTTTTCTTCAGGTTTACCTTAAACTTTGACTGCAGAGAACAGATAGAGCGCTCCTGAGCTGGGGAAGAACCATATACTTCTCTTTCTCGATCTTACTTATTCCCATCTCCAAGCTAATGAGCTACTTGAGAATGAATCACACAGGTGTTGACAGGGCAAAAGGTCATTAGTCACTAGTTCATTGACCAATCAACTTCTTATTGCCAATAAAAACTGTAACTGCACCACTCTCTCAGTTCCAAATTGCCCGCAACTCAAACTGCAATTACTGTTTATTCAATCTGTTGCATACAACGCTTGTCAAACATTGTCAAAACTGTAACAATCCTTTTAACACAGCTTTTTTAAAGCAGCCCTTTCCCAGTTCAGTCCATATAATAAGAAAAACATAAATAAAATGTCACAGTCCTTACAACCAAATTTAATCTTTCACGTTGAAATATCTTTCCCATTATATTCTTGGCCCTCTCTGAAAACTCAGTACTTTTGCCTCCTGGAAGACTGACGATGCTGTGGCTCAGTGGGTAACACCCTTAGTTTAAAAGGTGGGTGATTTAAATCCCATTCCACAGATCTCAGCATGACATCCAGGGCTGAGGCAGTGCTGCAGTTTCTACAAAGAAGAGCAGGACAGGTCTCTACCCAAATGATGGACATATTTAAAATAAATTCAATAACACTAGTGATACAGAGGGCCAGACTAATGTCCCGGGACCTGGGATCACATCTCACCAAGGCAGATGGTGAGATTTGATTTCAATAGTGTTTTAGAATTCAGAATTGACATATAGAGATGGTGATTAAGAAGGTGTTTTGTACAATTGCCTTCATTGCTCAGTTTTGAGAGTATAGAAGTTGAGAAGTCATATTGAGGTTATACAGGACATTGGTGAGACTTCTGGAGAACTGTATCCAATGCTGGTCGCCCAGTTATAGGAAAGATATTATTAAACTGGAGAGGGTTCAGAAGAGACTTATCAGGATGCCGCAGGGTATGGAAAGCTAGAATTATAAAGATAGGCTGGATAGGCTGGGACTTTTTTCACTGGAGAGTAGGACGTTGAGAGAAGACCTTACGGAAGTTTATAAGACCATGAGGAGTGTAGATAGAGCTGATGGTAGCTATCTTTTCCCTAGGATGGGTGATTTCAAGACTAGAGGACACATTTTTAAGGTGAGAAGAAAGGGATTCAAATAAAACATTATTTATACAGGGTGTGGTACGTGCATGAAATGAACTCTTCAGAGGAAGTGGTGGATGTGGATACAGTTACAATGTTGAAAGGACATTTGGATAAGTTCATGAATAGGGAAGATTCGGATGGATATAGGTCAGGAGCAGGCAAGTGGAACTAGTTTTGTTTGGAATTATGGTTGGCATGGACTGGTTGGACTGAAGGGTCTGTTTCTGTGATGTGTGGTGAATGGTGGATCTGATTATGAAGTTGTTTAGAGTTGGATATCGAGAGTAGGAGCAGGAATAGGCCATATGGCCCTTCAAGTCTGCTCTGCCATTCATGATAGATCATCTAACACAGTACCCCATTCCTGCTTTCTCCCCATCTCCTAAGATCCCTTTAGCCCTAAGGATGATATATAAGTCTCTCTTGAAAACATTCAAAGCTTTGACTTCAGTCTGTGGCAGAGAATTCCACAGGCTCCCCACTCTCTAGGTGAAGACATTTCTCCTCATCTCAGTTCTAAACAACCTGCTTAATATCCTTCGGCTGTGCCTGTGACTGAGTTTGACAGGGTAGATGTAGTGAAGATATTTTCACACTGGGATATGCATCTGGGCTGTCTTACTTTGGATTCAGGGAAGCACCCAGAATGTGGCTAAGAAGGTTTTTTAGTTTCAGTTTGGAACAGTTTGCAGAAGTTTTGGCTGAAATTCCATGTGTAAAGCAATTGTTTCTGAGAAAGGCAGTTAGTTTAGGATTGTTAGCAAAGAATTTACCTCAGTGTAAGTAGATTTTAGTTTAAAGTTCCAGATCAGAAGTGTTTAGTTAAAAGCTTACGATCTGAAATAATCACTAATAAATCCAATGTATTCAGGGCTAAGAGCTTTACTCCCTGAGTGATGAAAATCGCTCCCACAGGGATTGACTGCATTTAAGGTGATTGAACTTGCAGTACAGAAACAGGCCATTTGGCCCACCAGCTCCATGCTGATGTTTATACTGCACAGGACATTTCTTGCACATATCCCCAACTTGAGCCCACCCCATCATTATATCCTTCCATTTCTTTCCTGTGTTCATACATGAACTTATGCTTTTCAGCTCAAGCATTCCCTGCGGTAGCAAGGGCCCTGCTCTCTGAGCTTAAAGGTGTTTCTCCTCTGTTCACTTCTGGATTTATCGGGTGCTGCCCAATATTTGTGGCCCCTAGTTTCTGAGCCCCACCTTCCCCCACATAAAACAACTTGCATTTACCTAATACTTTCTCACATAGTTAAACATCTCTACGTATCAGAAGAGTACTTATCATTTGACAGAAACAAACATGAAAGAAAGTTAAACAGATAAGGTGAAATGAAGAGCCTCTAACAAGAGAACAAGCACCAAGCAGATGGGCCAAATCTTTCCTGCGGTATCTTCTATTCTGTAGATATGGTAATACGTTGATTCTGAGCTCAAGTTCTGGAGCACTGCTCCATCTTGTGGGCACGAGGGGAAGTTCTGTTGGTGAGTGAAGGAGATTGGCTGCTGGGAAAAACTAGGGTGGCCTTTGCTTTACTTCCAACAATGTTGGGATTCTCTCCAAAGGCTTTGCGATCGATTTCTTTTGAACTGTGGTTGCTGACGAGGTGTAGATAGAGATCAGCCCAGGTGGGAAGAGGGGAGGAGAGAGGGATCCGATCACTGATGGCACTTAGAGTGATGGACCTGTGCTATGCAATGATTTCTCAATGGCTCTTGAGGAAACCAGTTGCCCTCACTACAGGCCTTCTGTGTGGTCGGATAGAGGGAGACTTCCTTCTCTGTGGGATGAGGTCGTTGAGGGGACCTTAACCATACAGGCAAAGCAGGGCTTTCAGATACCTTCACACAGAAGTGTGGGACAACTGCAGTGATATCCTGACAAAAGATGCTTAATCATTCTGAACATGAACAAAAACAGAAGTTGCTGGAAAAGCTCTGCAGGTCTGGCAGCATCTGTGAAGGAAAAGAATCAGAGTTAACGTTTTGGGTCTATTGAGGAAGGTTCACCAAAGCATTAACTCTGATCTTTCCTTCTTCACAGATGCTGCCAGACCTGCTGAACCTTTCTAGCAACTTTGTTTTTGTTCCTGATTCACAGCATCTGCAGTTCTTTCGGTTTGTATTTTGAATGCGAGATGGATAGGGGAGTGACCTCTGCGGATGCAAGGGGATACAGAGCCATGGCATGTAGATGGATTTAAATTGCGGCCAAGGGTGAGACAATAATACAAGTAAAACAGCGATTCTTGGAAATGAATGTACAACTAATTCATTTTCTTTTATTTCTTCATGGGAGGTCGGTGTCACTGTTTATTGTTCATCCTGAGCTACCCCTTGTCCTGAGTCACATGTGAAGGCCATTTCACAGGGCAGGTCAACCACGTGGCTGTGGGTCTGGAGTCACGTGTAAGCCAGGCTGGGTGAGGATGGCAGACTTCCTTCTCCAAGGACTTTCATGAACCTGAGGGTTTTGTTTAAATAAAAAAGGAACAGACTGATCTTTCTATTATTCCATTCACATTTCACTAGCTGCCACAGCGGGAATTGAACCCATACTCTCGGAGCACCGGGGTTGTGGATTAACCAGCTTAGTAACATCACTACTCCACTACAGCTCCTTTCTTTAGGGCCATCCTTCTTTTCCTAAAGAAAATAAGTGAACCAGATGGGTTATTACCACAATGGTTACAGACACCATAAGGGTATAGCTTTAAGATGTACACAAGATGAGATAGACCAGTATCATTTGCATGTTTTCCTGGCTTTTCCTTCAGCAAAGTTAACCCTAATCTCACTGAATGGCATATGGTCTCTTCTTGTTCCGATTGAGGCATTCACGAGGCCACTGACAGCAAGAAAATAAGCTTTTGTTTTCGGCTGGAGGGTAGGAGGCTGAGGGGGTGACCTTACAGAGGGTTCTCATTTCATGAGGGGCATGGATAACGTGAATACCAAGGATCTTTTCCCTAGAGTGGGGGAGTTCAAAACAAGGGGACATATTTTTAAGATGAGAGGGGTAAGATTTAAAAAGGATGTGAGGGGCAGCTATTTACACAGACAATGGTTCGTACTGTCGAAGGAGCAATGTTTAACAGACATTTGGATAAACACATGAATAGAAAAGACTTGGAGGGATATGGGCCAAGCGTAGGCAAGAGGGACTAGTTTATTTTGGGATTATGATAGGCATGGACTGGTTAGACTGTAGAATCCGTTTCTGCGCTGCATGACTCTATGGTGTGGGTCAGGAATCACATCTAGGGTCAGTCCTGCTAAGGGACAACAGCTTTCCGTTCCTAAAGGACATTAATGAACCAATAGGCACAGAACTTAGAACTTCTGAGGAAGGGTTACTTAAGCCAAACATTAACTCTGATTTCTGTCCACAGATGCTGCCAGACCCGCTGAGCTTTTCCAGCAATTTTTGTTTTTGTTTCTGATTTCCAGAATCCGCAGTTCTTTCAGTTCCTTTTGGAAGTTACTGTCGACTTTGTGCTCAGCATTCAGGGCATAGTTTAGGTCATCACAACTCATTGGACAAAGGCAATCTCCCCTCTCCTCTTTGGATATATTCTGTCAAACGCTGCTATACCTCCTGGATTTGAACTGAGGAAGGGTCACTGGACATAAAACACAACCGACTTCTCTCCACAGAAGCTGCCAGAACTGCTGAGCTTCTCCAACAATTTCTGAGATAAACCTTCCTGCAAAAAGAGTACTTCCTTCAGTTTAAACCCCTCTAAGAATTTTCTGCTGAACCTTCCCTGCTCCAGAGGCAGTACTGTTTCTTCTTCAGTCTCTCTGTGCTGGTCTCTTACCCCAGGTACTGTTCTTATAAAAAGACCTGCTCACTTGCTGAGTTGCTGAAAGATATGAAACAAGGATTCTAAACACAAACTACCACAGTCAAACCAATGGTTCATTAAGTTTTTTTTAGAACGGACGTTTTTATCATTGGACGTGAGAGTTATTTTGAAGAAGAGCCCACTTACATTGTTAGAAAAACATTGCCCATTGCCACGTTGTGGGATCTTGCTGTGGTTTTGAAGAATGGGGGTGGATCGTGTAGAATTCTAACAGGACCAGGCAGGATAGAATAGGGTGGATGCTCCCAATGACAGGGAAGTACAAAACCAGGGCTTACATTCAAAGGATACGGAATAGAGTCATACAGGCTTAGAGATGCGCAGCTTAGAAACAGACTCTTTGGTTCAACTCGTCCATGCTGACCAGATATCCTAAAATAATGTAGCTAATCTACCTACTAACCTCATCCTGCCCCCTTGACCTGTCTGTCCTCCCCGGACTGACCTACCCCTCCCTACCTCCCCACCTTCACTCACCTCTACAGGTTCCATCCTCGCCCCTTTAACTTGTTTGTCTCCTCTCCACCAATCTTCTCCTCTATCCATCTTCAATCCGCCTCTCCCTATCTCCCTATTTATTTCAGAACCCTCTCCACATCCCCCTTTTCTGATGAAGGGTCTAGGCCTCAAAACATCAACTTTTGTACTCCTAAGATGCTGCTTGGTCGGCCGTGTTCACCCAGCTCCACACTTTGTTATCTTAGATGCAGTTCTTGATGTTAAAGGGATCAAAAGGCAAAATAAATACAGAGGCCAGTGCCCTGTCACCAACTCACCCTTTATTTCCATGTGCACAGTACACAGTCTCTGATCAGCTCACCCAGAACCAGTCCCTGGAATAAGGAAAGTCTCCAAAATCTCCTGTTTATATGTATCAGCCAGCGCTCCCTGAATAGCCCAGGTTAACAACCCCAATCAAGGATCTCACAGTAAATGAGATCCACTTGGTCCACGTTCCAATCGCTACAAAGGGTGGGGGTGAGAAGGTGGGGACTGGGACTGAGTTGGATGATCAGCCATGATTGTACTGAATGGCAGAGCAGGTTTAAAGGGCCGAATGGCCTACTCCTGTTCCTCTTTTCTATGATCCTGGGTGCACACACACACATTTACAATTCGGACAGGATGACATTGACCACGTTTCAAAGATTAATTCATTGATTGCTCTGGGGTGTGGCTGTGAAAAGCAGAATAGACATGTATGTATTAACCCCTCCCCCACACCCGCACCCTGGCTCCCAGGTCGCTCTACCTGAAGTTGTGCAGATGTTGAGAGACATCGCTACACAGATGTCCCCGTGTATATGGTGGGCACTGGAGTGTGGCCGACAGCTGAGGGTATTTCAGTCAACTGACTCTCTTAGATCCCAGCGGCAGATGCTGTGTAGAAATTTCTGGTTAGTTGACTGACTGGATTTACAGCTGCTTCAGCAGGGCACAGGCCAGGGTTGGGGGTAGGGAGTGCCTGAGAAAGGCATAAATTACAGTGAAAAGGAATAGATCAGTTGGACCCTTAAGTCTGCTTCATCTTTCAACAAAACCATAGCTGAGCTTCTGCCTCAATTACAGCTGTTCCTGAGTTTGCAGGCTTACTTAAAGATTATTAAAGCTTTATTTCAGTTATTATACTCCACTAATATAAGATTTTTATTCATTTTGGTTCTTTAACATTCAGAGGTGACCTTATTGAGGATTACAAATTCATGAAGGGTATAGATAGGGTTAATAGTAGGCATTCTTTCCCCAGGGTGGGGGATTTCAAGATGAAGGGGCACATTTTTAAGGTGAGAGGAGAGGGATTTAAAAATGACATGGTGGGCAATTTTTTTTTACACAGAGGGTAGTTTATGTGTGGAATGAACTTCCTGAGAAAGTTACAACATTTAAAAGACTCTCAAATAAGTACATGAATAGGAAATGTTTGGAGGGATAGGAGCCAGGACAGGGAGGTCAGACTAGTTTAGTTCAGGATTATATTTGGCACGGACTGGCTAGGCCAAAGGGTCTGTTTTCTTGCTGTATGATTCTACTTTCCCTATTTCCGTCGCTTCTTTCAGTGCCTAAAAGCCTCAGTCCTGAATAAAGTTGACGACTAAGCTACAGCTTTGTGATGCAGTGAATTCTAGAGATGGATCTGGGTGAAGAGTTTTCTCATCGCCTCAGGTCTAAATGGCCAACTGTTGAATCTTCGCTGTCCGACCTGTCACTACAGTTATTGCTCCCTCGGAGTAGGCCTCAATCCTGAACGGTACAAACATGGTTTCTCAGTGTTGCCAAGAAACAGAAAGAATTTCCATTTGCTGAGCACCTCTCACTTCTCCTCAGGGCACCTCAGTCAGCGATGGAGGGGGTCTGTTACCTTGGGAAGCGAACTTGCGATGCAGAGTGATGTTAACAGCATAGTTTTCATTCCCTCACGTTCTGAGTTTACTTGGCCATCTCAAACTTGGTCATTTCACCTGAGGCGTGGTGGCCCTCAGGTAAAACGCACCACGGTTGTCCCTCTCTTTAATGGGAGCACAGCCCTCTGTGACAACATTGATGTTATATTTGTTGAAGCGTAGCCTTGGATGGAATGTAGCAGGAGCACCCAATTTCTGCACAGCAAGCCCCCAGAAGCAGCAATGTGTTCATGACCAGATTGTCCGTTTTAAGATGGGAGTTAGCTATTGGCCGTAACAGTGTGAGAGTGCATCAGTCCTTCTCTAAACTTGAGGCTGTTGAATATTTCCCTTCACTTGACACGGTAGATAGGGCCTTGCCTAGCAATGAGACTGGTTCAGGAAATCACATTATCCCATAGTTACATGATCTGGGATTTCACCTAATTTTCATCAGGTGCTCACCCCTTCCCCCCTGTGCCTACCTCACAAGCTGGTAACTTGTTGGAACTCTACTGTCATGGGGGAGGAGAAAGGTGACATAACGTTGAACCTAGCTCTATCATGTTGTAACTGACACACAGGACCTGGGATCTTGCTCAATCAAATTGGAGCATCAGTCATTAGGATCGTGGCTGATCAAAACTGAAATCAATTGAAGTTTGACTTCAGAGTGAATCCCAGGGATGGGTTGGGAGAGTGGCCATGAGGTTGCGGAGTGTTGAATGGCAGAGGAAACCAAATGGCTGAATGAAATTGACTCAAACATCAACTCCCTCCCCACCGACTCTCAGCAGCAGCAGGTGTACCATCTACAAGATGAGGAGTTACAAGGTTATAGTCCCAACAAGTTTATTTGCAATCACAAGCTTTTGGAGCACTGCCCCTACGTCAGGCAAAGTGGGCTTTACTTGACGAAAGAGCAGTGCTCAGATAGCTGGTGATTGCAAATAAACCTGTTGGGACTATAACCTGGCATTTTGCATCTTATGACCTTGCCCAACACCAGTCCAACACTGGCGCCTCCACATTGCATCTACAAGATGCACTTCGAAACTCACTAAGGCTCCTTAGACAGGACCTTCTAAACCCATGACCACTTCCATCTAGAAGGACAAGGGGCAGCAGATACATGGGAACACCACCCCCTGCAAGTTCCCCTCCAAGCCACTCACCATCCTGATTTAGGAATAGATTGCCGTTCCCACACTGTTGCTGAGTCAAAATCCTGGAATTCCCTGGCTATTGGCATTATGTGGGTCTACCTACAGCACATGTACTGCAACATTTCGCAAAGAGACCTCACTATCACCTTCTCAAGGGCAACGAGGGCTGTCCCAGCCAGCAACACCTTCATCCCACCATAAAGATAGTCTACATCTTCTCTGCCCCATAGTATTGGTCCGATAATGGAAGGGACATAACTTGCTGTGAGGTTTAATTCAATAATTCTGCTCAGTTGTGGGCTGGCATGAGCAGCATTGGTCTTGAAAGCTATCGAACTGTTCAAAAATAGCTGCCTCATGAATGTATCAGAGATAATGGGAACTGCAGATGCTGGAGAATCGGTGTGGAGCTGGATGAACACAGCAGGCCAAGCAGCATCTTAGGAGCACAAAAGCTGATGTTTCGGGCCTAGACCCTTCATCAGAAAAGGGGGAGGGGGAGAGGGTTCTGAAATAAATAGGGAGTGAGGGGGAGGCGGATAGAAGATGGATAGGGGAGAAGATAGGTGGAGAGGAGACAGACAGGCCAAAGATTTGTAATTCAGGGTGACACGTCACCCTGACAAGTGGAGCCGGTTTCACTCTGCATGGTTAATTCTCAATTATCACTCACTTGGCCTATGGAATAATAAATGGAAAAATCAGCACTGAAATAGAACATCAGGGAGCGCTCATCCCAGCAAATCAGCCAGAGCGAGAGAGAACCGGTGGACAAGAAACGGGTTTTGCATGCAGTATGTTCATGAGAGTGCAATGGGCCACCTCTTCTGCTCTTGGGATTGTCCCAGACTGGATATCCCATCGAGGATGCTCTGCTGGACCCTGCGGAGACCCCTGACCTGTCTGGGATGGCTGAATTTCTGATGGGTGATTCTCCTGCTCTCTGGGAATCTCCATAGAGGCTCAGAGCCAGAGCAGGAGACCTGGGTGGGATGCACTGAAGTTTGGTGTGGACTTGTTGGGCTGAAATGCCTGTTTCCACACTGTCAGGATTCTGTGAATTTCAACAGAGTAGGAGATTGCCCGCAGAGTTACCCAGATTACAATGCAGTCTAATTCTTGGGTAAGTGTGTATCTGATTCCCCCAGTCACTGACTCCTGATAACTGGAACTGTTCCCTCAGTTGCCCCCTCTTAAACCATGCTATTATCCTTTGACTGCCCCGACCCGACTACTCCATCAGTTACTCATCCCATCAACTACACACCTAAAACCTACCCTTGATTACCAACCAGACATTCCACCACTCACAATGAGCTGACTGCCCCATTGACTCTCTCTAACCCAGCCCATTCCTCCCTAGATCTGTCCTGGCCACCTCCCAACCACCTGAATACACCCCCTTTCTTTGCCCTGACTGGCCCCATTCCCCTCACTTTGATCTGAGCTGCCCACACCTCCAAACCACTCTAATGCCTCCCCTACCCCCCAAACCACCAGACTATCCCAGCACCCCCTTGACTCAGCCACCCACTTCCTTGACTCCTGCCTTTCCTCGGTTAAACAGTGAGTCATTCTTTTTAAGAAGGGATTAGGAAGTGCATGGGGAAGAAAAGCAATAAAAAGGCACTTTGAAAGGTTAGCACAATAGGAAACATAGAAAATAGGAGCAAGGGTAGGCCATTTGGCCCTTTGAGCCTGCTCTACCATTCGATATTGGCTTGGTGGCTCAACGTTTAGCACTACTGCTTCACAGCACTCGGGACCCGGGTTCAATTCCACCCTCAGGGGACTATCTGTGTGGAGTTTGCACATTGTCTACATGGGTTTCCTCTGGGTGCTCTGGTTTCCTCCCACAGTCCAAAGATGTGCAGGTTAGGTGGATTGGCCATGCTAAATTGCCTGTAGTGTTCAGAGGTGTGCAGCTTAGGTGGGTTAAAGGGAGATGGTCCTGGGTGGGATGCGCTGTGGTTCGGTGTGGACTTGTTGGGCTGAAATGCCTGTTTCCACACTGTCGGAATTCTGTGAATTTCACCATGGCTGATCAGCCCACTCAGTTTCCCCCATACCCTTTAACTCTAAGAAGATGTTCAATGGCAGGACTAATACTGGCTTGGATTGGTCAGGCCTGCTTCTGTGCTGACGTCTCAAGGATATGTAGCTTTATATTTTACATGGGTGCACAGGATCACAATGCAAGCTCAGCAAAGGAAGGCCATTCAGCCCACTTTATCTGAGAATCAGGTTCCTGCTGAGTACATCCAGCATTGGTTGCATACCTAATCTCAATCAGCTATCACATATAGGTAGAGCTTGCATTTATATAGCATCTCTCACAAGCTCAGGACATTGCAAAGTAAAGGCAATCACTGTAAGGGAGTCCAGCAGCTGGTTTCTGTACAGGGAGATCCCACTGACCGCAAAGCAGCAATGAACATTGCTTTTGAGACGTGGCCATTGCTGGCTTGTAATGCCCATTGTCTATTTGCCCAGCTATCCTGAAAGAATTAGGAGCAAGAATAGGCCATTCAGCCCCTTGAGCCCATACATCCATTCAATGAGATGATGGTGGATCCGATTGAGTCTACAGCTCCACTTTTTCGGTTCCCACAGCATCACTGCTCTGTCTAACCCAGCCTTGAATACATGCAATGAACCAGCCCCCTCTGCTATCTGAGGAAGAGAATGCCACAGGGGAAGAGTACAGGTTGCCAATCGAGTACACAGGGCATGTCACACCCAGTTGGTAAGATCCCACTTACTGCAATTGAACAATGACTAATATTCTTGGGATAAGTGAGGTCACAGGAGTCAAAGATGATAGTAAAACATTAATGCGAGTGGACCAACACTCCAGAAACCAATACCAACACCATGCAGACATTTGTTCAAATCCCCTCTCAGCAATTTAATTAATCATATTTAGAACGATACCCAATATAACCCTCTAATTTTCATTAAAAAACTCATCTGGTTCAGCAATGCATTTTAGGGAAGGAAATCTGTTGCCCATAACCGTTCTGGCCTGCACATGATTCCTGGCCCACAGCAATGTGGGTGACTCTTAACCACACCCCGAAAAGGCTGAGCAAGCCGCTACATTCATGGGGCAACCAGTGATGGGTAACAAATGCTGGTTTGGCAAATGATGCCGACATTGTCCACAGCACATGGACTGCGAAGGTTCAAGAAGACAGTTTACCACCACCTTCTCAAGGGCTAACAAGGGACGGGCAAGAAAACATCGGCCCAGCCACCGACAACCATGAGTTAATTTTTTTTTAAAAATCCCATGAATAAGCAGAGAAATCAGTGTTGATTTAGGGATAAATTTCACTCGAAGCCACAAAGGTTCTCCTCCCCGTGGCTCAATGTAGAATACAGTTTAAGAAATTTTTTTTCAAAATAGAAATTAATCCCTGATGGGGGAGAAAATATTTGATTTACTGGGATTGTGTGTTTGAGTGTGTGACGTTCGAGGGATGGCAGACAGAAAGAGTAGATCCCTCCAGCTGGCTTCATGCTTCAATGCCGAATGTAAAGCAGCTGCTATCTGTCATAAACACTTAGTGTCCATCCAGTAACTGCTGGCAATCCAAAAAAGCTGCTTTACCGTTACTCCAACCATGGTGAGGAGCCCAGGAGAGTGACGCGACAGCTTGGTGTCTCAACATCGCCCTCGCTGCTCGCCGCAATTCCTCGAAGGCTGACTATCCCACAAACTGAAAGGCCGGCCAACTTGCATTGTGATAGCGCCTTGGGACATTCCAAATCACCTCGCAGCCCCTTTTCTCCGCATGCAGTCACTGCTCTCGAAGTGAAAAAGTCAGCAGCTAGTGGGCACACAGCAGGATCCCACAGGCAGCAAAGTGATAAACTAGTAATCCAGAGACTCGGGTAATGTTCTGGGGACCCGAGTTCGAATCCCGCCATGGCAGATGGTGGAATTTGAATTCAATTAAAAAATACAGAACTGAGTCAAATGATGACCATGACACTGTTGTCAATTGTTGGCAAAGATCCAACGCTCTTTAGGGAAGAAAATTGCCTTCCTTTCTAGCCTGGCCTACATGTGACTCCAAACCCACAGCAATATGGTTGCCTCTTGACTGCCTTCTGGGCAATAAATGCTGGGGTGACCAGTGATGCCCATAACACTGAAAGCATAAAAAAATTTTAAAAAAGAGACCTTCCTGCGTTGGGTTAGGGTTAGGGTTAGGGTTATGCGTTCACCAAATGTGAGCATCATTGGCTGAGGTATCATTGGTTGTTCTTGCCGATGGAAAAGGTGCTGGAGAGACAGCTCCCTGAATTGCTGAAATAAAACAAAGAGTTGTAGGGGCTGGAAATCTGAAACAAAAGCCAATCGTGCTGGAGAAACTCAGTAGGTCAGAGGAGAGACAGACAGTTAATGTTTCGAGTCTCGTATGATTCTTCTTCAGAACTACAAAGATCATGGAGCTCAAATGTTTTCCTCTCTCTGGAAAAGCAACCAGACCTGGGTGGGATGTTCTTTGGAGGTTGATGTGGACTTGATGGGCTGAATGGCCTGCTTCCACACTGTAGGGATTCTATGACAACCTGCTGAGTTTCTCCAGCAATTTCTGCTTTTGTTGCTTGCATTGCCTAATCATGGCTGCAGGGACACATATTGACCAAGAGTACTGGTCTGATACTGGGTGTCTATGTTACAGTAGATTGGCCCAAGCTGGCAGGCCCAACATACCTCTGAGACAGATAGTGCTTGAACCCAGATGTACTGGGCCAGACGTAGGGACAAAACCACAGTACACAATATCCCCTAGGTGACCTGGAAGATGACACCTCCAGCAGTGTGGCACATCCTCAGTACTGCACAGGGAGTGTTGTCCTCCTCGAGTCTTCGGAATGGGTACCTCAATGCCTGATCTTCTGGTTCAAAGGTGAGAGTGCTACTGAACCCTTGTGGCAGGGTGGAAAGAAACTGGATGGTGACGGAAGAAAGGAGGGAATCAGAATGGGAGAAAGAAAGAAACAAAGGAAGGAATCAATGAGGGCGGCCAGAAGAAAGAGGCAGGTAGGAAAGATAGTGGGAAAAATAGAGGGAGTGGGGAGAGAGCGAAAGTGGGAATGGAGACAGAGAAAGGAGGGATTGGATAGAGGAGGAAGGAAGGGGGGACTGGGGAGAGAGGAAGCAGGGAGTCAAGAGAGGAGGGAGGAGGGAGGGACTGGAGAGAGAGGGAAGGAGGGAGTAGAAGGGGAGAAAAGATAAAGACGATGAAGAAAGGAATGAGAAAAAGGAGAAAGACTGGTGGAAAGAACGGGAAAGAGAGGAATGAGCATTGCTCTAGGATGGGTTTCCTCAGAGATTAATCAGGTAGTGACTGTCATTTGGGTAAATAATTCATTCTGTTAGCGAATCCTTAAAAAGGACAATGTTGGAAATGTTAAATAATAAAGAAAGCAAAACAGAAAACAATGGAAACACACAGTGGCTTTGTCAGTGTCTGAATCTTCAATCCCATTCTCAGAGAGCGGTGAAAGTGACAGAGTCACTGAATACTTTGATGGTGGTGGTAGAGGGATTCTCGACCAACAAGTGGGTCAATGATTATTTGGGGGGAGACGCAGGAAGGAAAGTGGAGTTGAGGCCACAATTAGGTAGCCCACGGTCTTATTGAACGGTGGGCAAGTGGTGGGCAATTTGGACAACTATCCCGATTCTGTTCCTAGTTCAAGTAAACAGGGTCAATGTGTGGGATGCAACGCACAACAGGTTTAACTCAAGGCCCTGCATGGTAGCACAGTGGTTAGCACTGCTGACTCACAGTGCCAGGGTTGCAGGTTCAATTCCAGGTGACTAACCATGTGTTTTCCCTGTCTGTGGATTTCCTTCTGGTTTCTGTGCAGGTTAGGATAGGATGGCCATGCCAAATTACCCATAGTGTGTGGGTTAGCCCTGGGAAATGCAGGGATTGGGTGGGATGACCTCCAGAGGCTTGGCGTGGACTCAAATCAACCAAATGGCCTGCTTCCATATTGTAGGAATTCTATGTTGCAGCTTTCTTTAAAAAAAAATTGCTATCTATAGTGACACATAAAAGGGATTTGATTAATAGAGTGGATCCTGGACTAATCCCAAGAGCCTTGCTATTTGGATCAAAGCATGGAATTTTAACACACTGACCCACAACAGTCAGAACAATATCCCAGCAATGTTCTGATTTATTCACAGCCTGCCTGGATCTGCTGCTTACCCTCTCACCTGAATCAGTGGGCATAGGTTCTGCTACAAACCCAAGCTCAAAATCTACATCCAACACTTCAGTACAGCATTGTTGGGAGGTGCTACCCTTTGTCTGAGAATTAAACTGAGGTGCCATCTGCCCGCCTGGATTTGAGCGTCATGCGATATGCGGCAGGGAGTGGGGTTGTGCTGTCGCTGTGATCAACATTGGCTCCTCAATCAAAAATGTAGCACCGTAGATGCTGGAAATCTGAAACAGAACCAGGAGAAGTGCTGGAGAAACCCAACGTGTCTGGCAGCACCTATGGCGAGAGAAACAGAATGGTTCTGAAGCAGGGTCATCGGACCTGAAACATAACACTGCTCTGTCTGCATGTGTGCTGCCAGACCTGCTGAGTTTCTCCAGTTACTTCTGGTTTCGATTTGCTACTCAAATATCTCCATCATAAACTCATCAGCCAAGTATGTGTCCTTTATGGGACCTTGCTGTGCATGCATTGACTACATTTTTTAAAAAAATCATTTTCAGGATGCAGAATGGCCTTTATTGTTGGTCCTTAATTGTCCCCAAGAAAGTGGAAATGTGATGTATCTATTGAACCGCTGCTCCCATGTGTGGTGATGATCTCACAGGAATGTTTGGGACGGAGTACTGGGAGCTCACTTATAAGCCAATCAGAAAGCAATGTGGGTGGCATGGTAGCTCAGTGGTTAGCACTGCTGCCGCACAGCTCCAGGGATGCAGGTTCAATCCCACCCTTGGGCAACTGCCTGTGTGGAGCTTGCATGTTCTTCCTGTGGCTGTGTGGGTTTCTTTCGGGTGCTCTAGTTTCCTCCTACAGTCTCAAAGATGTGCAGATTGGCTATGCTAAACTGCCCACTGTGTCTGGGATGTGTAGATTAGGTGGATTAACCCATGGTAAATGCTGTGTTACAGGAAGAGGGGTGAGTCTGGGTGAGATGCTCTCCAGGGAGTTGATATGGGCTGAATGGCCTGCTTCCCCTTTGTAGGGATTTTATGATTCTTAAGATCCATTATCTGGATGGGTGCTGTTTGATCAACAGTCTCCCCGACTCAGTTTTCAACTGGGTTTATAGATATTTCTTAATTGGCCAGTTCAACAATATTATGACACAACTCTGGACTTGAACCCAGGCGTCCTGGCTCAGAGGTAGGGACAGTTCCAGTGTGCCACATTTTACATCAAGAGAAATGCTCAAAGAAAACAATAAAATAAGGTTGATTGCACTCTAGAGCTGCTGGAAATTAATCTTCAAGTCCTTAATACTTCACACCGATCCAGAGGAAGTGCTCACCCTACTCTGAAATTTCTGCTCTCTTCCATTTCTCACCCTCGTCCATCATAAATTTTATATTGCCCCACTATTGGTAGCTACAAGATGTGTTTTGTCCTGGTTTCTTTTAGAGAGATTAATGGGGGGAACAGGTATCTGGAGACTATGAGAATATAAACAACTTGTGAAGTTTGGATATTGTTTTAAAAAATCTGGAACAATAGAAGCAGCTTGAATGGGTGTGGTCAAGCCCCCACCCACAGAACCAGGGATTTTTAGTTTTCAGCAGCAGTTGTTGGGATCTTGAAGAATTGGAAGCTATTTGCCCCCTCTCTCGATTACAGCCAAAAAGTGAGGGTCTCTTCCTAGACTGCTGGAATGCATGTGACAACCTATTTTTTGAATTTGCTTTTTGCTAAGGGTATGTTTACAGGATGTTACTATTTAGGAACAGTTATTTAGTAATAGCTAATGATTCTATTGTTCTGTTAATTTTTCCCAACAGGGTTAAGCTATTCTTTCTTATGTTGGATTTTAACTATAGTGTTTGAATAAATTACGTTTTTTTCTCCATAGAATCTCCCCAGTGTGGAACAGGCCGTTTGGCCCAACAAGTCTACACTGACTCACAGAGCATCCCATCCAGACCCATTCCCCAAACCCACCTAATCTACACTACCTGAACACTACAGGCAATTTAACATGACTAATCCACCTAGACTGCACGAGGAAACTTACACAGGAACAGGGAGAATGTGCAAACTCCACACTGACAGTTGCCCGATGGGGAATTGAACCTGGGCCCCTGGTGCTGAGAGACAGCAGTGCTAACCACGGAGCCACCATGACGCCCTGTTTAATGTCAAGCAGTTTGACTAGTCAAATTGCATCTGGAACACAACACCTAATATTTACCATTAAAATGAGAAACAGTTAGGATCTAGGCTACCTTCTCAATATATTTTGAGGGCATCTGGTCTGGTCCATATCATTTTCCTAAACACTGGAATTCCCTCCCTAGCCTTCTACACCCATCTCTCTCTCCCCAAGCCTCATTCCAGAAGCTTTCAGTTACCTCTTCCAACGTCTCCCAGGCGGAATATGAGTTGCTGGGAACCCTGCAGCCTAATGGTATCAACGTGGACTTCATCAGTTTCAAAATCTCTCCTTCCCCAACTGCATCCCTAAACCAGCCCAGTTCGTCCCCTCCCCCCACTGCACCACACAACCAGCCCAGCTCATCCCCTCCACCCACTGCATCCCAAAACCAGTCCAACCTGTCTCTGCCTCCCTAACCTGTTCTTCCTCTCACCCCAAGCCACACCCCCATCTACCTACTAACCTCATCCCACCTCCTTGACCTGTCCGTCTTCCCTGGACTGACCTATCCCCTCCCTACCTCCCCACCTATACTCTCTCCACCTATCTGCTTTACTCTCCATCTTCGGTCCGCCTCCCCCTCTCTCCCTATTTATTCCAGTTCCCTCTCCCCATCCCCCTCTCTGATGAAGGGTCTAGGCCCGAAACGTCAGCTTTTGTGCTCCTGAGATGCTGCTTGGCCTGCTGTGTTCATCCAGCCTCACATTTTATTATCTATAGTGCTAGGGGATTTATTGGCAAGGAGAGCAGCCTGGCACTAATGCAGTCTTGGAGGTGACTGCATGATGGTATTTTCTCTCCCAGATGTCAAAAGATGTCACAGAAGCGCCACAGGGCATTCTGAAGGTGCAGAATGAACATCAGGGGTCTAATTGGGACCGAGGCTATAGAAAGAAAGGGAAATCAGGTCCTGTAAGCAGGCTTTCAACATTTAAATACAAAATTGAAAAGTAGGACTGCAAAGGTAGTTTGTCATTTCTGGATTATTCCCAGTGCCCCCTGTTCTGAGTATAGGAATAGAAGGATACAGGAGATGAACACATGGCTGGAGAGATGGTACAAAACAGACAGCTTTATCTCTCTGAGGCACTGGGACTCTTTCTTGGGAAGGTGTGACTTGTACAAACTGGACAGGTTACACCTAAACAGGAACAGGACCTTCAGGGATTAATCAATATTCGTCAGCATGGATATGTTAAGGGAAGGTTGCGTTTGACAAATTTGGTCAATGTCTTGAGAACGTAACTGTTGAGTGTTAATGAGGGCAATGCATTTCATGGATTTTAGCAAAGCTCTCAAGAAGTTACCCCTCAATAGACTGGTTAAGAAACTAAAATCCCATTGGATCAAAAGGAGAATTGGCACGTTGGAAACAAAATGGGCTGACAGGCTGGAAGCAGGGGCTGATGATAGAGGGATGTTTCCGTGACTGCTGTTTCTGCTGGGGGTTCCACAGGTCTCGGTACTGGGGTCCTTACTGCTTGTGGTGGAGATTAATAATTTGTACTTAAATGTGGAGGCATGGTCAAGACATTTGTGGATGTCACAAAAAGTGTACAGTGCTAATTTGTGAGGAAGAGTAGCCCTAAACTGCAGAACAATATTGACAGGTGGATAGAACAATGGCAAATAGAATTCAGATAACAAACGTGTAATATAATGAACTAAAGGAGAGTTAACAATGCAAGGGATTTCACAATGCTTAGAAAATAGGCCCCTAGAAAGTATTAGAGATCAGAGGAAATGAAAACAGAAGTTGCCAGAAAAGTACACCTGCTGCCAGATCTGCTGAAGAGAGAAATCAGAGTTAACGTTTTGGGTCCAGTAACCCTTTCTCAGAACTCTGGTTTCTGTAGAGCTTTTCCAGCAACTTCTGCTTTGTTTCACACTTACAGTATCAGCAGTTCTTTCAATTTTTATTAAAGATCACAGGGGCCTTGGGGTCCATAGATTTAAAGAGGTAAGGTGGCTAAGGGGACAGATGAGAACTTTTTCTCGAAGGGTCGTGGGAATCTGGAATGTACTGTCGGAAACTTGTAACATTTAAACGGTACTCAGGTGTTGCCTTAGCTCCCAGGACTAAGGGGCGAGAGCTGGAAAAGTGTCAGCAGAGCTTTGTTAATTAGGATGAACACAATGATCCAAATGAGTGCCTTCTGTATATACATGAGTCAAAGCATGCACGTGAGAATGCTTTTGAGTGTGTGAGGGAGACATGAATGTAGAAGATTTCATTAAGTGTGCAATCTCTCACCTCAGGGAATGAGATAGCGGAAAGCATGCAAATGAGAGAAATTTCCCCCTGCAAATAAAATCATTTTTTAAAAAGTGAAAGATACAAAGTAGATTCAGAGGGAAAAAAAAAGCATTGCATCTACCTGTGGTAGTGATTGGGTCAGTATTTTAATACAGCAAATTACAGTCATACATTTTAGAATCACACAAGAAGTTTCCAGACAGAAGTGAACCTTACAGCACAGCACCAGGCAGTATACAATACAGTTCACATCAGGCCTTGCTTCACAGAATCCATTACTGATCAGATACTGCACATTTTATGCAGTAGCCCACTGGCCCTTGTCACTGCTGTGTACCACTGTATCAGGGAGGGGTGGAGAATAGGAGGATACTAATCAATCATTGTATTCCTGCAGGAATACAATCAGCTCTACCTGGGGGGACTGACCTTTAATACAGATGCACATGTCCTGCCAGTACAGTAGGCATCAGACATGTTGGGAGGAGCTGATGTAGGTTATAGAGATAACGGGAACTGCAGATGCTGGAGAATCCAAGATAACAAAATGTGAAGCTGGATGAACACAGCAGGCCAAGCAGCATCTCAGGAGCACAAAAGCTGATGTTTCGGGCCTAGACCCTTCATCAGAGAGGGGGATGGGGGAGAAAGTTCAGTGGATATTGTTGCTGTATAAAAGGATGAATTCCAGAGGGAAGAATGTGCACTGGGGTTTAGGTGAATGAAACAGTGCTGCGTTTATTGCCTACATCACCACTAGTTGGGGGGCAGTGACCGTACTGGTGTGGAAATACTGCTTTTCAGTCAAACTTGCAAGCAGTGCCTTGATGTACCCAATAACATAATTAATATGTTGGTGCATAGGCTTTGTTAAATTTGCAGTACTCCAGCACTCATGCAAAAGGTGCTCTGAAATGAATTACAAATGCATTGACTCAGAGGGACACTCAGAAAAGAGCCCTATCTGCATCAGCCAATGTCTCTCACTCATTGCTCTAGACGCTGAGTGAGCTGTACAGTGAGGGGTGTGGCTAGCATCAAGGCGGGTGTGGGGGTGGGGAGAGGGGGAGGCTCCATCATGGAGCTCTAGCGCCACAGCTGCCATCCAGAAATGTGCAGGCAGCCGGCAGCCAAAGTGACATTGGCAACACACACTGCGACTAAACAAAGGCATCATCACCTCATTCCATCAGAGCTGGACATAAAAAAAATGTTTCTCATAAAAGATAAAACTATATTGGAATGCCACTCACATTGAAACTACACCCAACACACTTCATTAGATTAAATGACAATCCTTGCCTCTTATTACTCTGCTGTCATGTGGACAAGGCCGGAACTTTCTGATTGGTGAATCCTGCCAAATGTAACCAACAGAGCTGTGTCCTCGCAGGGAGCAAGAATCGCACTTTGAGCAAAAACAAGCGACATGTGGAAACACTGTGTGAGTGAGTTCCTGGGATTGGGGGCCAGACTCCGCTCCATAATGAAGATTTGTCTGCTCGTGAATGTTGTGCAGCTTATTCACAAACGTAATGCAAAGCAAAATGCCTCTGATCAACAGGGAGTGTTTGGATAACAGCATTCAGAGCTGCTGGGAGGTCCTTTGTTTTATTTGCTCCATATCCTGGAATTAATAATTATTGATATCTCACAGTCCACTGGGCCCAGCTGTCTGCAAATGCTCTCAATTCCTTCCCTGTCATTTCTACTCGACAGGAAAGACTAGAAGAGTGGGAGCCATTGGAAAACTCTTTCAAAGAGGCTGTACAGACGTGAACTGAATACCATCTTCTGCGGAGAATGAGTCTGTGCTTTGCAGCATTCAATTCAAACTGCCTCATTATGAGCAAGGCCTTCAAACTTGTGATCTTCTCTGTAACAAACCAGGAAACACTTCTCCATTTAAAAACTTGTAGAAATGTGAACTTTCTCCAACTCCCCTCCCCCACCCTCAAAACAACTGGGTGGGGAGGATGAGGAACAAGGTTCAATTGAATATTTCACAGAGGAAAAGGGTCAACATATTTTGGTTCGGCACAAGTTTTGGCGGTCATGGAACAGGTGTTTTATTGGAAGCTGAAACATAAGAGGGGTTGAATGGCCTCCTCCTGCTCCTACCTTTTAACAGCTTGTGATGCCCAATGGCTAAACAAGGACCTTGTCTGCTTAAAAGGTGAAAGCTGCTTCAAATGTACCTTCTCAATGGAGCAGGAATTGTGTTAAGAACCAGAGGCTACAGGGAACAATAGTTCAGGACTTAAAAGACACAGCATGTGGCTTACTGTCAATCATACCAGGGGAGTGACTATTAATGGTATGGTGGAGCGGGCAAAGATATATTTATACTTTATAATTAGCTTTACTTGCCACAAAGCATCTTGAAAATCTGGTTTTGTTCACTGCACAACCGCTGAACTTTCCACTCAACATCACTCTGCTTGAATTCAGTGACATAAGACCTCAAAAAGCAAATTAACCCTTTGCTAACCTGAGCCTGGGTTAAACAGCTGTGTGTGCAGCAGGTTACAGAGTTCAGCTTGTCTGAGGCCTCCACAGCATTGCCCTAAGCCCTCAGCAGCTGCCAGGATCTGAACACTTCCCTGCTAGATAATAATGGATGGGTCATTCTTGGATGATGTCTGTGGACGTGGTATTGAAGTCAGCACAGAGGATTACCTCACCAATTGTAAAATTTCAGCTTCCTCATAAAACTAATTTTATAGGGCTTGAGTCAGGCCCATGCTATTGTTTGCTGTTGCAATAAAAATACAACATTGCTGATTACTGTCAGTATCTGTTTAAATGTTTGTTTTGTCAGTCACAGCAACATTGCTGAAGCAGAGAATAAAACCTTCTCCTTCAGGTACCCTATTCAGTGTTGGTTACTCCCAAGGCAGGTACAGCATGGGCTAGATACAGAGTAAACCTCCCTTCTATCCTGTTCTATACATTGGGTCCCGTTGAAGAACTGTGAGATGGAGGTAATTTACTCAACCATTTTACAAACATTGCAGGAACTCTCCGTGCTGGAGGCAGATACACCAGCAAGACAATTGAATGGTCTGGAATATATGTTTTGTTTAAAGCAAGCTGGGTCAAAGATAAATGTGCAGAAGAATGGGGAAGGGAGACATTACACTGTACATCCTACTTAGATCAAGTGTAATTTGCAAGCTACATCAGTAACATTTCACCATTCTAACTGAATAGCACAACAGAAAGTCAATTTATAACACACATTCAAAAAGATTTTCTGATTACATTGAATTATAAATTTTTTTAAACACACAAACTAGTGACTACTAAAGAAAACCCTCTGACCAATTTTTTAGGTAGATTAAAGTCAGTTACACATTTAAAGTACAGGCACAAAATGAACCTCGGAAATAATAATTTTGTGCTTCCCCTTGGAAAAGCAATTTGGGGCATCTTTTAAGGATTCAAATGAAAACCTAGCGGCTTAACTGAAAATATTTTACTGAAAATACTCCAAAGCACTTAATTACTTTCAAGTGGAGTCTAACACAAATTAATTTTGTATATCAGCAAGATTCATCAGATGGACAACTAGTTAATCTGCATTGCATGCCATTAGCATTAGGCACAAATGTTGGTTACGACATTAGGAACATTCACTTGTTTTTAAATGAATGTCATTGGATAACACGTGCAACGTATCAGAATGGACCAAATGTGCCTCAGCTTAATCCCACAGTCAGAAAGAAAGGCAGCCCCTCTGGCAGAGTGGTGCTCTATCAGTACCACCCTGGAAAGTCAGCTTTGGGAAATACGCTGGAGTTTTTGAAAACTCACTCGTCAGAATAAAGTGGAAAAATCTTGGCAATTGAGCCATATTGACAACGGCTGTGACCACTTCTGTGTGTGGGTGGGCGCCAGTCCTTTATATCTCAAAGTGGAATGTGGGAGCTTGAAACACACTTGCCGGTCCCTGAACCGGGAGAGAACAGGATTGGGCAGCGGTGATACAAGATAAGGTTATAGCTTCATGAGTTGCACAGACTACACCACTGAATGAGTGGCAAAGTCTGGTATTAACCAGCTCTCCTCCAGCAGTGCTCTCTTCACACACACTTTCATCCTATCTGGCAGAAAACTAAGTGTATTCTTGTCCTCTCTCCTCTAGCTGTTGATCCCGAATCCCACCCACCTCCTCCACCAACATCTACTCCCCTCCCCCCGCCCCCCCCCATCTCCACCAACATCTACTCCCCTCCCCCTGCGCCCCCCCCCCCCCGCCATCGTAAAATGGACAGGTGTGCTTCCCTCATTATTACTGACCAGCTGAACGACTGAGTTTCTATTCCCCTAGATCGCCAACAGCTCTGAAGAACACAGTTGTGGTTACACAGAATAAAGTCAATGCCGCACAGTGCAAGCCAGCTGGCTTGTGCTGTCTTACAGATCTTCAAACCACCTCTCACAGGGTTATGCCTTTCTGGGAAATAAATAAAATTTAAATTGTGCAAGAGGTGGCAAGTATTTTCTTAAAACAGAACAAACAGGAAAAAAAAATCACTATTTCCTTTGCAGTGACAGTCTTGGTCCCTTCGTTCCATATTTGGCAGGGCCATTGGGTTCAAATCCACCAAATCAAGCACAGGTTTTATAGGAAACAAGATTACAGGGATTTGTACTGACATTTCAGGGTGATCCAACCACACTATGGGTCTCACGGCAGAGAAATAAAAATTAATTTCAGCAGTCTGCTGCTCAGAAAATGCCATTTGATGTGGCACATTGCTCTCAGTTCCCCAGCTCAAGGTGATCCCTGACCAGCCGAAAATCACTGACAGATGGTTTGCTGCATCCAGACGGACAATTGAATCACCCACCCAGGCTTGGACGCCCTTAGTTTGATCAATGGTGACCCAGATATAGGCTGTGTGCTGAATAAAGACAAACACCAAACTGAAGGAAAGTTTGGGCACATAGGAAGGACAGTTAGGGGAGGCACTGACTGACAAGCTTCGGAGATTCAGGCAAAAAGAAAAAATAACATTACGGCTGAAGTCCAAGCTTTGGGAGCCCAGTTGAGTGAAACACAGTATTGCACTGTCACATATTCAATGGGCTATACTGAACATTTCTGCTTGGCCTACCATCGAGCCGCAACTGAATCCTTCCCTTAACACTGGTGATCACACCTTTGATGAAAAGAGAAGGATTTGATTTTGTTTAGATGACGAACAAAGCCAGAGGGGCAGATGGCAGGAGTTGGTCCCCGCATCTCATTTACTGCCTCTCTTGCCAATAAACCAAACTCCCTCTTAATTTGAAAGGACTTCACATTTAATTTCTTTGAAAAAATAATGTTTTTTAAACAAAATATTAAATCAGAATTCCACAATATCATAATTCTCATTCTAAACTGAAAGCAGCAGCCAGTTCCCACTGATTTTTCAGTTTCTTTCAGAATTTGAACAGGAATTGGGAATTGAAGCAAATGTTATGCTCAATTAGGACCATCCAGATCAAAGCTCAGTCAAAGAAGAAAGGATATTGCCCATTTTTACAGGATCAAATGGATGAATTTTGTCTCATTTCTAAAGCTGCTGCCACATTTAACATCTTGCTCAAGGTTTTGTTCAAAGTGTTTAAATGTCCTTTGAGATTTTGGGACCCCCCCCCGGCTTCCCAAGAACAGCCCTGCCACTTGACCCCAGCTCTTATGGGCTTTGACCAGACTCAATGGCACCGTCCTCAGTGTGTAAAATCTCGATGCTGCTGTCGGGCAGGCTGTGGGAGGCGCTGTCTGTAAGCTCCAACTCGTGTGTCTGGCTGGGGGATAGGGCTTGGGGTGAGCTGTTGGTGCCAGAGCTAGTGCTGGCGGTGGGGGTAGCGTCCTCCACTAAGCCCAGGATCTGTTGCACGCTCCGTTGTAGCTGCTGTTCAAACAGAGGAAACACAATGATCAGCTCTCCACATCTGCGGTATGTTTTCACCGGGGAGGTGACTGAGCGTCTCGCACCTAGTGGTATGTTATCCCTCTGTGCCCCATTGTACCCTTCCACATCTGCAGCCTATGCACCACTTCAATCATCTCCCCAAACCTATCTCTTCTCAGCAATTAGCATGCAGTCCCAAGACAGAGTCACTGAAGTCTACAGCATGGAAAGAGGCCCTTCGGCTCAACTTTCCCACGCCCAGTTTTCACAATTTAAGCTGGTCCCATTTACCTGCATTTGGTCCATTTCCCTCCATACTAATCCTTTCCGTGTACCTGTCTAAATGTTTCTTAAATGACGAAATTGTACTAGCTTCCACCATCACTTCTGGCATCCCATTCCACTCACTCACCACCCTCTGAAAAAATTGCCCCTCTTCACCCTTTTTGTATCTCTCCCCCTCACCTTAAAGATACTGTGACTTTGAGATGAATGGGCTTGCTGTTAATTTCCAGTATATTTTAATTTTCAATGTCAACATTTAGAAATCCCTTCCCCCCTCCCCCCCAAAACCTCTCTTATTAATGTAACTTTTTTAAAAAAAAGTTTCTGCCTCAGTTTCCATTGCTTAGCTCAGCTATTTTCTGTCTGGTGGCATTGTTGGAATGTCACTGGAATAGCAATTCAGAAATCTAGGCTGGATGTGCTGAGGGTCATAGGTTCAAATCCCACCACAGCATCTGGTGGAATTTAAATTCAATTATCAAAATTTCAATTTATTCTTGAAAAGAATCTGGAAATAAAAGCAAATCTCAGCACTAGTGACCGTGACCATTGTTGTAAAAATCCATCTGGTTCCCTAATGTTCTTTGGAGTGGGAAATCTACTGTCCTTATCCAGGTGGGTTTCCAGATCCACAGTAGTGTAGTTAACTCTTATTTACTGCCTGAAAATAGCTCAGTAATCCTCTCAGCTCAAGGGCAATTAGGTTTGGGTAACGAGTCTGCCTTGAGACATTATAGAAATTTACAAAATCACAGGTGGAACTGATAGGGTGAATAGCTAGTCTTTTCCCCAGGGTAGGGGAGTCCAAAATCAGGTGGCATAGGTTTAAAGTGAGAGGAGAAAGATTTAAAGGGGACTAAGGGTCAACTTTTTCACGCAGAGGGTGGTGTGTGTATGGAGCAAACTACTAGAGGAAGTGGTTGAGGCTGGTACAATTACAACATTTAAAAAGGTACCTGAATGGGTATAGGAATAGGAAGGGTTTAGAGGGATATGGGCTAAATCCTAGCAAACAGGACTAGGTTAATTTGGGATATCTGGATCAAAGGGTCTGTTCATACCTCTCTATTACAATGATTCCAGCATCCTGAAAATTTAAAAATTAAGAATACCTCAATAGTTTAAGCCCAAGGAATTGGAGCAATAAAATCACCTGCCCTCCCTAGATTTTGTTCAGCACAGTAAGGAACCTTTCCATCCTGACTGGAGATAGGGAAACATTGAGTTTCCCTCTGCTGCTTGGATTTACTGTATTGATCTGCAGGGAGATGCCCCACTAAGGGATGCTGTCACTCAGCACCACAGCTACAGGGCCACTGCAAGGGCGGGGGTGGGAGGGGGAGTTTGCATGCACACGCACCGGACAGGCTGCTAGCTGGAGGTAGATGGCTTCGGCTTTGCACAGCACATCCTCCACGTTCAACCTCATGGTCAGCTCGTTGATGTGCTGCAAGGAGAACAAGACAGGAGCTCAGGTCTCAGAACTGGAGTGCTTAAGCTGGCTAATAGGGAGGGAGGATGGGAGGCGAAAGAAGAAAGCATGTTTACTGTCCAGAACACAAAGGCAATAGCAGAGACCTGGCAGTGAGGTGACAGCATCTTTCAATGCTCCAACTAACAATGGACAAACTTGAGCACACTGGTAAAAAAGTCAACCAACAGTATTACTTGATGCAAGGTAGGAAGAATGTGTGTGTAGTTAGCAACTGAAGGTAGAAATTAGGAGCTGGAGCAATCCACTCAATCCTTTGAGCCTGCTCTGCCATTAAGCAAGATCACAGCTGATCTGAGTGTAACCTCAAGCCTCCATTCCTGCTTAGTCCAATTATGTTTCACTCCCTTGCTTAACAAAAATATATTTATCCACGCCTTAAAAATATTTCATGTCTGCTTCCACACCTTAATAGGAAAAATTCCAATGGCTCGTAACTTTCAGACAAACTTTCACCTCATCTCTATATTACAGGGGTGATCTCAGGAACCCTCAAGTCTATATTCATCAATAAGAGGAACTATCCTCACCGCTTCTAGCCTCTCAAGAAACCAACTTTTCCTCATAAGACAACCTGCCATTCCCACTATTATTCTGTTAAAACTTTTCTGAATTCCACCCGATGTATTTGCATTTTCTCTTAAATAAGATGGCCAATACTGTGCAAGTACTTTAGATGTTGCCTCAACAGTGCCATGTATAACTGAACAGCAAACTCCATACTTCTGTTTTCAACTGCACTCAGGATAAGTACAAGTTTGTAAACTTGGTGTTCTTGCAGATTAACCTTTTGAGATTTGTATACGAGAGGACATACAGATGCCTCTGTATCCAGAACTCTACAAACAGTCACCGTTTAAATAACATGCGCTCTTTTCTTTTTTCCTGCCAAAACAGACAATTTCACATTTTCCTCCATCAAACTGCGATTTGCCCACTCACTGAATCTGTGGTATCCTTATGTCCTCTTCACAACTTACTTTCCCACCTATCTTTGTGAAGTCAACAAATCTGGCAACAATTTCTGTGTCCCTTCACCTAAGTCGGTTACTTAAATCGCAGGCAGTTGTCCCAGCAGTGATCTCCATAGCACACTAATTGCTACATCTTGTCAGCCTACACACAGACCCCTCCCACAGCGTGGAAGTGAAGCTACTGCAACGTTTACCCATTTATACTAGCACTGAATATGGTCTTCAAAACTTCCATTGTGGGTCAGTTTCAGATCGGTCATTGCTGAGTTTGCGTTGGTAGCAACTTTGGATATACAGGAAGGTGACTTCAATAAGTGAAGCCTGAAGGGGTGATGACAGAGTGCTCTGCTCACTGGGTCAACAGTGAGAGATCAAATGCAAAGCTGGAAATGCAATTTCACAACTTTCTGACCGATTCATTTTTACCTTGAGTATCTCATTGAAGCCGTAGTTGGAGTTCATCAGAGCATCACGCTCAGAGTCCAGGATGGCACAACAGACCAGTAGGTGGAAGTTTGGGCATGGCAGGCCCGTCCACAGCACCTGGTGGCAAGAACAGAACTCAATAGATGCTACAAACTCAATTCAACATAGAAACAGGTTCAAGGAGTGAACAGCACAGCTCTCACCCCTTCTCTGGGGTGTTTTGGCACAATCCATCCCTCCCTGGAACACTGATGTACTGATCAACCACACCTTGGCCTGTGACACTGGTATAGCTTATGCCCTTACCATAAACTCCTCACCTCTTGACTGTTTCACACCTTTAAGATCCATTCCAACATTATGATGCCCATTTTCCCTCGTTAAGAGTCACTAATGATAAGAATTTATGTGAAGCCCTGTTGCACCACGCAGCCCTCCGCCGGGGGGGGGGTTCATCCATATCCAGTGGGAAACAGCAGAAGAGCTCCGAAATTTGATAATGATCATTATATATGTGCAATCTCATTAAAATTTTAGAATATCTCCCTCATTTAAAGACAGCCTTGAACTAATATCATGACACAAAAGAAAATAGCAGCAAGAGGAGGACTTTCAGCCCCTTGAGCCTACTCAGTTGGTCAAAAAAATTATGGCTGATTACAGCAGAACGTGATGCTTTTCCACATAACTATTCACATTTTAAAAATGTAATAAATGCAGGCAGAGAGCACTCACCTCCCAGAGCCGTAGTATATCCGGGAATGAGAACTCTCGCTTAAACCAGATGAGAAGCCAGCGGAAGCAGAAGCACAAGTTTCCTGACTCTCTGGAATCTAGAAAGAGAGCATAAGAGGAAAAAGGAGAGGGAGAGAGGAAAAAGGAGAAAGAGGGGAAAAAGGAGAGGAAAAGGAGGAGAGGAAAGAAAAATACTCATCAGGAATGTTGCTGTGCAATAAAAGGCAAAAACAGTCCTCACCCGTCACGGTTTCAAACAAACTCCACTGCACCACAAAATAGTGTGAAAGATAGCCCATGAACTATAAAATGTGCACCAGGAATAAACCCTCCACGAGGGCATCATGAACAACACAGTCCTCTGAACCAAAGCATGACCACTGCAAATACAGGGTAAATGCACCATAATCATCTCAGAAACCACTTCAACTGCAATAACCACTGGAGATACCAGGAAGACGCTTATGATGGCAGACTGGAAGGATGGTTATTCTTACTGCAGAGGCCAATGGATTTTAAAAAGCCTTTTGAGTTTCTGCCACTATTCTGTTGGTTATAGTTCCAGGGGTTCTGGCAGTTCTACTGTATTTCAAATCAAATCATCATATATTATCCATGAATAAGTGTCAACAGTCCACTTAACCATGGAGCCTGAGTCTGTCTCAGTACATACCTTCATGCACAGGAGCAGCCGCTGGAACTGCTAGAGGCCTAGGAGTTGATGCAAAGTGAAACAGTAATGATCTGCGGGAGACAGGCCACAGGAACAGTGCCAATTGTTAATGCTACGGCATTTCTGCCCTCATTAAATTGGATGGAAACTGTCCAAACTGGTTTCAATTAATAGCTGCCAGAAAGAAGAATTATGTACTCTACTTAAACTAAATTCAGGAAGTGAACTGAAGCCATTGGCATTTCTGTATTCAAATACACCCTGTGCGAGTGTCTGCAAATGCACGTTCCTCCGACTGTCCATGTTGTGAGAGCTAGTATGGATAAATGTGTGTGTCTGTCTAAGAGAGATATATCCACGCAAGTGTTTGCTCATGAAAGTAAGATATACAGAGTAAAAATAGATTGAGGCTAGTGTCATAGGCAAAAACATCTTCAGCTGCTTCAATGACCTTCCCTCCATCATAAAGGTCAGGGTGGGAATGTTCACTGATGATTACATAATGCTCAGCACCATGTTCATCTCCTCACATGCTGAAGCAGGCCATGTCCAAATGCAGCAAAACCTGCACAATATCCCGAGTTAGGCTAACAACTGATAAGTAACATTCACGCTACATAAATGTAAGGCAATGACAATCTCTAGCAAGACAGAATCTGACCATTACCCTTGACATTCAATGACAATGTCATCAACTGAATGCTGAACTACAAAAATCCTGGGGGTTACCATTGAACAGAAACTGAACTGCACCAACCATATAATTGCTGTGGATAAGGGTAAATTTCAGGCTAGGAATCGTGCACCAATTAATTCACCTCCTGAAATCCTGCCCACCATCACCAAGGTACAAGTCAGGAGGTTGATGGAAAACTCCCCACTTGCCTGGATGACTGCAGCTCCAACAACACTCGAGAAACTTGATACCGTCCAGGACAAAACAACCTGCTTGATTGGGCCACCACATCCACAAATATTCACTCCTACTAACATGACTTTCGATATCAGCAGTGTGTACTGTCTACAAGGTGTGCTACAGAACTTTACTCAGGCTTCTAAAACAAGAATCAAGAACCTTTCTATCTTTGTCTTATATACACTCAATGACTTGGCCTCAACAGCCTTCTGTGGTCATGCGTTCCACAGATTAACCACCCTTTGGCTGGAGAAGTTCCTCCCCACCTCTGTTCTAAAGGATCGTCCCTTCACTCTGAGGCTGTGCCTTCAGGTCCGAGTCTCTCCTACTAGTGGAAACATCCTCTCCATGTCCTTCTAACCAGGCCTTGTGGGTTTAATCATATTCTCCCTCATCCTTCTAAACTCCATCAAGTACAGAACCAGAATCCTCGACTGCTCCTCATATGATAAGCCCTTTATCCCCCGGGATCAATCTTGTAAACTCCTGGATTCCATCCAATGCCAGCACATCTTTCCCTAGATACAGGGCCCAAAATTGCTCACAATATTCCAAATGCAGTCTGACCTGAGCCTTATACAGACTCAACAGTATATTTCTGCTCTTGAATTCTAGCCCTATTGGAATGAATGCTAAAATTGCATTTGCCTTCCTAACTGCCAACTGAACCTGCACGTTAACCTTCAGAGAATCCAGAAGGAAGATTCCCAAGTCTCTGTGCTTCAAATTTCTGAAACGTTTTCCCATTTAGACAACAGTCTACAACTCTAATCTTCCTACTAAAATTAACAAGCTCACACCTTACCACACTGTATTCCATCACCACCGCTTTGCCCATTCTCTTGCTTGTCCAAGTCCTTCTGCAGCCTCCCCACTTCCCCAACACTACCTATCCTACTACCCATCCTTGAGTCATTCGCAAACTTAGCAACAATGCCCTCAGTTCCTTCACTCTGATCATTTAATATAGAATGTGAATAGCGGCGATCCCCCACGGACTCTTGGGGAATGTGGTTGGCACTGCTGCCAGGGACCCAGGTTCAATTCCAGCCTCGAGTGACTGTATATGTGGAGTTTGACCATTTTCCCTGTGCTTGTATGGGTTTCTGCCGGGTGCTCTTTTCACAGTCAGAAAATGTGCAGGTTAGGTGTATTGGCTACGAGAAATCGTCTCTAGTCTAGGGATGGGCAGCTTATCTGGATTAGCCATGGAAAATATGCGGTCATGAGGATAGAGTAGGGGCTGGGTTTGTGTGGGATGCTCTTTGGAGGACTGGTGTGGACCTGTTGGTTTGAATGGTCTTTTTCTTCTTTGAATTTAGAATTCCATGATTCTAATTCCATTAGTCACTGGCTGCCAGTCTGAAAAATACCCCATTTTCTGTACTCTCTGCCTTCTGCTAGTCAGCCAGTCTTCCACACATGCCAGTACCTTGCCCCCAATGCCATGGGCTCGTCTTACTCAGCAGTTTGGTCAAAAGGCTTCTGGAAATCCAAATAGATCACAGATTCAGTCATCCCACACTTTAAGGAGCAATCATATGGTTGTTTTGGAGGAGTGTAAATCTTGACGAATATTCTTCAGCTAGCCCAGGAGTGTAGAAATAAGATACATACATAATAACATACCTGCCCTAGGAGGATTGCAATGAAGTCTCAATGGATTAATTCCTGGGATAAAAGACTTGCCCTTCGATAAGAGATCGAATAGACTGGGTCTACATTCCCTAGAGTTTAGAGGATGCAATCTCATTGAAACATACAAAAGAAGGGACTTGACTGTATAGATGCTGGGAGGCTGGCGTGTAAAACATAAGCCTAAAGTTTCAGAGCACAGGTTCAGAACAGAGATCAGAAGAAATCTCTTCACTCAGAGTGTCTTGGTTCTATACCCTAAAAAAGTTGAGGAATTTCAGACATTAAATATATTCAAGTGATATATCAACAGGTTTTTAGATCCAAACGACATTCTATGGATTTAGCGATAGGACAGGGAAGTGTATTGATATCAAAGGTCAACCACAATCCTATTAGATGGTAGAGTGAGATCAAAGGGCCATGTGATACTAAGATCTCAATTCTTGTGCAGCATGAGCTTAAACCTGATCGTTAACGAATGGATCGTACTGAACCAATAATAAAAATAACAAAATCCAACCAGGAATTCAGGAGAAAGTTACTTACCAAGAGACAGGGGTTAGGGAGAGGGTGGCATGGTGGTTCAGTGGTTAGCACTGCTGCCTCACAGTGCCAGGGACCAGAGTTCAATTCCACCCTCAGGCGACTGTGTGGAGTCTGCAAATTCTTTCTGTCTGCATGGGTTTCCTCTGGGTGCTCTGGTTTCCTCCCACAGTCCAAAGATGTGGTGGTTAGGTGAAATGGCCATGCTAAATTGCCCGTAGTGTTCAGGGACATGTACGTTAGGTGGATTAACCATGGGGAATGCAGGGTTACAAGGAAAGGGTTGTGGCAGGGGGAACAGCCTTCAGAGGGTCAGTGTGCATACAATGGTCCAAAGAGCCTGCTTCTGCACTGTAGGGATTCTATAGTATTTCCACGACGACAGCCGGAAGGTGAGCATGGATGTTCCTGTCCCCTGACCCCAGGTGTCTTGGGCTAATACTTACCGCTTAACCAACATCACCAAAGGGAGATTATCTTGCCATTTGAGGGTCAGAGTGGACTTGATGGGCTGAATGGCCTGCTTCCACACTGTAGGGATTCCATACCATGCAGAACTCAAAATCACAGGCATATTATTGATTCAAATAATGGGCAGCTGGATAAATCGCATGAAGGTTAAAAGGAGTAAATCATGTTCAGAGGTCTCGGTGAAGAATGGCTGGAGGGGTCTCATGTGGAGCACTAAGGCCGCATTGATCAGCTGGGCTGAATGGCCTGCTTTTATTTTGCAAACTCAATGAAATATACTGTACTTGAGGACCCTCCTCCAAATAACTGCACTGTATACAGAGAAAACAATTAGTTGCTAAGTAAATGTGCAAGCTTTTCTAACAGCAATGTTACTCTTTGTGATGACACAGAATGGGACTGTCATCACAGGAGACACTACAACCTGGAGGTGTGGGGCAGAGAGCAGGACGCTGGGTTTAACTCACTGACCTAGAAAGTCACAAAGTGCAGAATCCAGAAGTCTCAGTAATAGGGCCAACTTTTCCAGCTGCTCCTTCATGCTCTCTTGGCTCTCCTCAAAGTTACGGTGCTATGAACAGAGATAAGAGACAGACTGCTAACACTGTTGTGTGACGGGAGAAAATTAAACAGTGCCAGAAACATACAGCCACAACCACAGTCCAAACCATTTGCACAGAATTAGTATCTTCCTTTGTCAGAGATTCATCTAAAATGCGAAATGATGGAAACACACAAGGTGGTCCGCAGCATCTGTGGACAGGAGAGTAAATGTTTCAGATCGAGCACCTTCCATAAGAACTGGAGATAAAGTCATCGGCTGGAAACATTAATTCTCTGTCTGCAGAGACACCGCTGGACCCACAGGGTAGCTCCAGGGCTTTGTTTTATTTCAGATTTTCAGCAGCCACAATATTTTGCTAAAAATAAGCTTAGACCAGCATTCTGTACTCAACTGATATATAGAGAATCACATAGTGCTGGATAACTGCATGGAGTCTTGCACAGTTGAGCACTATGATGTCTGATATCAATCAGAGACAGAGGCACAGTTGTTAATTCTGTATGTAAGAATAGTGGAATTGAACTGTCCTAAAAATATTACCTATTACTAATCATCCAGAAATGAATTAGAGGCTGTAATCTAATTTAAAGATTCAGATGACTCAAACAACTGTCGGATTTTCACCTCTGTTACTTCTCTTTAAATCATCCGTAAGGAACTTAAAAGTGAGCAAGAGGGCCCAAACTGCTAGGAGGTAAGTACGAGATTTCCCTTTGTAAGCTCAGAGGGACATGGTCAAGCTCTATTGTATTAAAATTAAGATGTGGAGGTGCTGATGTTGGACTAGGATGGACAAGGTCAAAAGTGACATGAACCTGGTTGTAGTCCAACAGGATTTATCTGAAATCATGAGCTTTTGGAACATTGCCCCTTCGTCAGGTGAAGTGACCTGCATGGGGTTATCCTGTTCCCGCTTTACAACATGTGACTGCTCACCAAAAGTGCTTAATTCATAGAACCATACAGTACAGAAGAAGCCCTTCAGCCCATCGAGTCTGTATGGACAAAACTACTCCAAATCTATACTAGTCCCACTTTCCAGCAATTGGCTTGAATGTTATGACACTTCAAGCACTTATCCAAGTACTTTTTAAAAGGGTAGTGAGGTTTCCTGCCTCTACTTTCTCAGGCAGAGTATTCCAGACACCTCCCACACTCCAGGTGAACACAGCAGGCCAAGCAGCATCTCAGGAGCACAAAAGCTAATGTTTTGGGCCTAGACCCTTCATCAGAAAAGGGTCTAGGCCTGAAACGTCAGCTTTTGTGCTCCTAAGATGCTGCTTGGCCTGCTGTGTTCATCCAGCTCCACACCTTGTTATCTCGGATCCTCCAGTATCTGCAGTTCCCATTATCTCTGACACTCCAGGTGAAAAAGGTTTTCCTCAAATTCCCTCTAAACACTCTGCCTTCACTTTGTTACTGATCCTTAAATGAAGGGGAACAGCTGCCTTCTATCTACCTGTCCACACCCCTCAATCTCATACACCTCAGTCAGGCTTTCTCTACCCTAAATAAGGGAACCAGAGTTTATTTAGCTTCTCTTCATAGCTACTTTTCAAATTCATTCACAGGATGAGGGCATTGCTAGCGAGGCAGTATTTGCGCATTCGCAAATACCCAGACGGCAGTTAAGAGTCAACCACATTGCTGTGGGTCTGAAGTCACATGTAGGCCAGACCAGGTAAGGACAGCAGTTTCCTTCCCTCAAGGACATTAGTGAACCAGATATTTTTTTCTGATAATCAGCAGTTGATTCACAGACATCATTAGACTCTTAATTTTTTTTAATGAATTCAAATTCCACCATCTGCTGTGGTGGGATTCGAATCTGGGTCCCCAGATTTCCTGGGTTTCTGGATTAATAGTCCAGAGGTGACACCACTAGGTCATTGCCTCCCATTGGTAGTAAAGCAAGTGGGAAGGTCCTGAGCATGTGAAATGAGCTTGATCAATGCAAGCGATTCCTTCTGTTCTCGGTGAAGCAGAATATCCATGGCACTGACAGCACTCACCACTCGCTCCATGAAGCCTGTGAAACACCAGAAGGAATCAACTTCGTTCTGTGTAACGTACAGTATGGGAGAGAGGAGGTCACTCATTCCCTGAACATAGCCTGCAAAAACATAACAGCAACTATTGTAAATGTTCAGTTTGGGAGACGGTGAATGGAAATTTCAGAATGGTATCAGAGCTGAGGAACTTGAAAGTGGAGGAATATGTAGCTGTTCTTTGAACTGAATGATTAAGAGAACATTTAAATTATTCAAAGGCTTTGATAGAATAGATAAAGAGAAACTGTTTCCAGTGATAACACAGTCAGTAATCAAATTGACAAGGATTTAAGTTAAAAGGACCACGGGAGACAACAGCATCTTTTTAAGCAGCAGGTTGCTGCAATCTGGAATACTGTCCCTGAAAAGGGTGACGAAAGCAGATTTTATGGGCTAGAATTTTTAGGTATTGGCAATCTCACGCAGATGCTGCTCCAGTCCTTTTGTCTTACGTGAGAGTGAGAGACCACTTGCATCTCCCTCAGGAATGCAGACAACATTTCCATCCCGATTGTTCTTTTGTAGTGGAAGCAAACTATGTCCCCTTTTCATAGTCAGCTGCTGTGCTCTGAAATGTAAAAGATCCCGAAAGCCAGATTTGACATTTTCTAACAAAGGGTAACAAAAACAAAGCTGCTGGAAAAGCTCAGCCGGTCTGGCAGCATCTGTGAAGGAAAAGAAACAAAATTTCGAAAATTCTGAGGAAGGGTCACCAGACCCTAAACGTTGACGCTGTTTTTTTCCCCTTCACAGATGCTGCCAGACCTGCTGAGCTTTTAGCAACTTTGTTTTTATTCTTGATTTACAGCATCCACAGTTCTTTAAGTTTTTATCTAACGAAGGGCAAGTCTGATGTTATGGTCTGATGGGTTAGGGTGCGAGATGGATGGGGGGGGGGGGGTAAGATGCCAAGTAGACAGAGTACTAGCTGGAGAGTGGTAGAGTACCAAGACACAGTTTAAAGAATAAGGGGTAGACCATTTAGAACAGAGTTGAGGAAAAACTTCTTCACCCAGACAGTGGTAGATATATAGAATGCTCTGCCCCAGAAGGAAATGGAGACCAACTCTCTGGATACTTTCAAGAAAGAGACAGATAGAGCTCTTAAAGATAGTGGAATCAAGGGTTATGGGGATAAGGCAGGAACAGGATACTGACTGTGGATGATCTGCCATGATCATAATGAATGGTGGTGCTGGCTCGAAGGGCCGAATGGCCTATTCCAGCACCTATTGTCTATTGGTAGGATGCCAGACAGGTACAGGGTAGGGTGCCAGCTAAGGAGAGTGCCAGGTTGCAGGTGGTGAGGCAAGTGGATGTCAGAACGAGCTGGAGAAAAATTGGTTCAGTGATATGTGGGTGTCAGGTCTGGTGGGTGGAGGGTGGTTTGGGTGCAAAGATCAGCTGAGGGGTTCATGGTGTCACAGGCAGAAGTGTTAGCCAGGATCTTGCGGTGATGCAGTTGGGGGCGCTGGGAGATTGGATGGGATACCTATAGGATCAGTTTTATATTTGCTCTGGGACAGACTGTGTTTAACACAGTCTAACATTGTCCTGAGTAACTATTTAATTTAATTTCATCGAAAGCATTCATAATCTCTGATTTTTATTAGACTTTTGGATGCTTCCAGGCATAGAGGAATTCACAGGAAAATTCAATTTCCGAGGCATTTCCTTCAGAGTATGCTATGATGGGATTCTGCCAGGTCCCCATGCGTAATTCTAATCTGTCCTGGCGTAACGACTGTCTGGCCATCAGTGTATCTGTCCCAATATCTTTCAAAAGGGAATTCAACGAATACCTGAAATGGAGAAATCTGCCAGAATATGGGTAAACTGCAGGGAGAGATGGGACTAATTGGTCAGGTCTTTTTAAAAAGCTAGTAAAAGTGCAATGGGTTGAAAGGACTTGTTCTGCAGTATATGATTCTATAATAACCATATGGATAATGTTATACAGTACCTTTAGCCCACAGTTCTCAACTGGATTTATCTACACTCTTCCTCAAGCAGACATATTAAAAACAACTTGTTCATCACAATAGCGTCCGAGAGAGCTTGTGCTCATCATTATAAACATATCAGCCTGTACAACAACCTGCATTAATACGGTGCCTCCAACTTGGTTAATGTTTTACAACAAACCTGAAAAATAGACAATGATCAGTGGAACAAAACAAACTCAGCAGGTTTAGCAAAGTTTAGGGAGAGAAAGCAGAGTTAACATTTTGAGTCTCATGACCCTTCTTTGGATCAAAGAACTCTGCATTCTCTCCACTGACGCTGCCAGACCTGCTGAGTTTCTCCAGCAATTTCTGTTTTTGTTTGTTTTCGACTTCCAGCACCTGCAGTTCCTTGCTTTATTTTAATGATTAGCGAAGATCAGACTGACCAGCCTGATAGGGCAGCAGCACCTAGCTTACAGCAGTATGAGTTGGAAGGTTATTCAAAGTTGATGGGGGAAGCAGATTTGAACCAGAGTTTGGGTCATACAGCTCATCAAGGGATTACATCACTGGATTCAGTCCGAGGAAGAAGCAAGCAGGAAGATTGAAATGGTGGGAGGGACTTTGCAATGTTTTATCAGAAGCTGAACAGGGTGACTTTGAACTTGCAGCATGTTGGAAGAAATTCAAGATTATTCACGTGATGAACTGAACTGAATTAGCTTTATTGTTACATGTACATATGAGTACAGTGAAAAGTTTACAAGTTGCCATTAATGGTGTTTTCCGAGGTACAAGGTACCTAGGCACAAATTTTTCAGTACAAGTTCTAAAGCAATAAAATAAAACAAAGAAATAAAAAGTCCAGCATTTCAGATCATAAGAATTAATTAGAAAAATAGACAAAATAACAAGTTCAGAATAACAGTCCCTCCAACCCAGTCCATGCCAGGCCTTGAATCACCTTGATGCTGGAGGTTCAAGCTGAGGACATGCTGGGCCAAGAAACCACCATAGGCCGCTGACAGATCACACCAGGGCGAGAGGGCACCAATGGGCTAAGAGAGACCGCCAGGCTGGGCCAGGGAATCGCCACACTGCGCTGGGAGATTGCCATTATTGGCCAAGAGGCAAAGTTAGATTACCCAGACAGTTGCAGGGCTACAGACTGGAGTGCAGTCTCTGCAGCTGCACCCAGATAAATGCAAATACCTAACACTCATGCCTCACGAAGTTGTTGCTGCTGGACAGCTGATAAGGGATGTGGATAAGCAAGGATGAGGTGACAGTATAGGAATGGTGGCCGGAAGCTATTGTTAGGTATGCTGGGACGTGGGGGAGGTGCAATTAACAGAGGGGTGGAGTTTTCACAGGTCATTTATCAATGATAAAGTCTGAAAAGCCACAGGCTCTGCATAACACAGGCTCTTCTCACTGTTTTCAAAATAATTCTAACATGAAAGTGGGTAATACATGCTAATACTGTACTGGTTGGTCAACCAATACTGACCTTCTGTAAATTCAAACTCAGAAACATTCTTGCCAGTATTTCAGATTAAACTAAGTCCCATTCATAATCTACATTTGTTCCTGAGCCATTCATGTCCCAAATTTAAAATCCTTGCGACTTGCTCAATTCCTAAGAGCTACCACTTAGACCAAGCTTTTGTTCGAAAAGGGTAATAATGTACAATGCTCAGTGGCCATCCGAAAAACAGCTTGGTGCTCATTACTATGTTAAAGGCACCGTATAAATGTAAATTGTAGTCATTTACAGTCACTGGATGCACACAGTCAGCAACATGTACATGTATGAGAAGAGACTAAAATGGGAACTTACCCAGATCGAAGTTATACATGCAGTAAGTCATTAGCACATCATTCAACAACACCAGGCCTGGATTGTCATTCCCCTCGTAGAACTTGTTGCTGCGATCAGTCCTGCTGACATCCCGTTCTATGGATGAGAAGTCATTTCAGCGATCAATGTAAAAAACTAACTCTGAATATTTTGCCATGCAGACCAGATCTTTTCCATTCGCTTCCAAGATCATTCTCTTTATATTGTTTTTTGTTACAGAATCAGAATCTTTGTTGTTTTGTCAATCACCTAACATCAGTATTACTCTGGTTCTCTAGTACTGGGAACAGTTTCTTTCGACTTTGCTTGAATTCCTGTTGATTTTGGACCCAAATACAGAATCTTCTCTGAGGCTGAAGCTGAATCACCTTCCCACTGACAAACAGTTATACTCAATCTCACCTACAAGGCATAAGGGTCTAGGCCCGAAACGTCAGCTTTTGTGCTCCTGAGATGCTGCTCGGCCTGCTGCGTTCATCCAACTTCATACTTTATTATCTTAGTAAGGAGTACTCTCCACTTTCCTAGATGAACACACCTCCAACATTCAAGAAGCTCAGCACCATCCAAGACAAAGCAGCTAACTTGACTGGCACCTCGTACACCTCCTCAAATATTGACTGTTCCCATCATTGGCACACGGTGTCAGCAGTGTGGACCTTTACAAGATGTGGCGCAGCAAGTCACTATGGCTCTTCAAGAACACCTTTCAAACATGTGACTTCTGCCATGTGAAGGACAAGGGCAGCAGATATATGGAAAGATCGTCACCTGCAAGTTGGCCTTCAAACCCAACACCATCCTAATTTGGAATTATTTCACTGTTCCTTCACTGCTGCTGGGTTGAAATCCTGGAACTCTCTCTCTCTCTCTCTCTCTCTCTCTCTAACTGCACTGCTGGTATCCCCACACCACATGGGCTGCAGCAGTTTGAGGCAGCAGCTTACAACCACCCTCAAAAGGGAAGTTAGGGACTGGTAATAAATGCTGGCCCAGTTATTGCCACCCACATCATACAAACCAAAATTAAATACGATTTCCTGCTGTAATGTTGTCAAGTGTTTGGGACTTTTTGCTGAGGCTTTGCATCTTGCTGCCTGTGGGTGTGCAGTACTTCCCCTAGATGCCACTATTTTAAGCTGAGCCTTAATGGGAATTGCTGCGGAGTGACTCGCCAATTAAGATGCTCTGCAGCAGATCTCCGACTGCTGCAGATTGACCTAAAAGTTCACTCACCTCCCCATTAAACTCACCAATCAGACTCTTGTACGCTCGCAGTTGGGAATTCCGCCGTTCCTGATCTTCAGTCACCGACTTCCACTGCAGTTTCATCCGGAAATACTCGTCCCTGAAGAAAAGACCCATGTGGGTTGGCAGAGAAATACAGAGTACGTGTATCATGGGGAAGGGAATGGAAAACAGATCAAACCACCTGGAATTTGAAACATGCAGGTACAGCTCAATTTGCTTGTACCCATTCTAGCCTGGCTAAGGGAAATCTACAAATGAATCACCAGACTGTTAGTAAGAGAAGGCAATCAGTAATCAATGCTGCTAGCGACAGCATTCCTAGGTCAGAAATAATGTACTTTAGATCTGTTAGACTACTTCATAACACAAACTCGCAGCTCAATGAAGTTAGCTTAGAGGTAAATAACTCTCTATAGTCAGGAAAGTGGGAAATCAGCGCCCATGAGCCAGCTTTGACTGTAAACATCACATTGCTTTTTTCAAAACCCATCTGTGACCTTGCTTTGTAATGTCCCCTAGCCCTTCAACCTACTGTCATCTCTGGGAGCCCTAGCCTTTTGCGCATTCCCAATTTTCCCCTACCTATAGTTCCAGGTCTGAAACTCCCACCCTAATCCCCTCAAGTTGTCTCTTCTTCAAGATGGGCTTTGATCAAATTTTTAGTCATCTGACCTAATGATGCCCTGTGCAGCCTGTTGCCAGATTTTATTTGACAATACTCCTGCGAAGGACCTTGGATGGCTTGACTATGCCAAATGCATATTGTTGTTGTTGATGTAAAGCCAGAAAATTGGTGTTAAGCTGTTCCAAATTTGGGGCTCAACCCCGTGGATTCAGGCCAGGTCAGACCCTGACTGGTTTGTCCTATTTTACACTTGGGATCTTCACAGTCAGAATAGCAGTAAGCCTTCACCCTTTAAATATGGAATCAAAAGAGACTCCATTCTATATGGAAATTCATGAATCAATTCCAATCCCCACAATCATCCCACCGTTTTGTTGCCTTTTGAGGACTGATTGAGGAGAATGGGCCTATGTTCTGATAGATGGCTTCATTGAAACACACACAATTCTCACAGGGGTCATCAGAGTAGATGCTGGAAGGATATCTCCCCTGGTTTCAGGCTGGAGGGAAGTGGGGAGGAGGTGCATCCAGAATCAGTGGACAGTTTCAGAAAAAAAAGGGACAGGGCATTTAGCACTGTGATAAAAGGAGGAATTTCTTCCCTCAGAAGACAATGAATCTTTAGAATTTGCTACGCCAGACAATTGCAGAAGTTCAGAGTATCTTCAAAGCAGAGTGTGGTGGATTTCTATACATCAAAAACAGATCAAGAGATAGTGCTGTTGTTGAGATGCAAGATCAGTCATGACCTAGTGAACAGCAAAGCAGGCTCAAGAAACTGAATGGCCTGCTCTTGAAGTTATTTCCTATGCTATCTTCATTAACTAGAGTATCTAGAAGGATAAATACTTCATTTTTTTCCAGGGGGCCCTGCAGTATTCTGGAATCAATAATCGACTTCAATAACTTTAGGGCTTGAGCTCTCCCATGTCCCCACACACCAGGCCTTGTTATCACACAGTCTGCAATTACACACGATCCATTGTTAGCCACTAACTGTCCCCATTCATAGCTACTCACCTTCCAAGCCAGATCATTATCCAATCCTTTGTCTGTCCAACTATTCCTCTCTCTCTTTGGGCTTTATCTCCACCTATCGTTTAATCCTTAACCCCTCGCCCAACCCTGTCTTCCACATATACAGCTACCATCAGTTCTGAGGAAGAGTCACCACTGGACCTGAAATGTGAACTCTGATTTCTCTCCACAGATGCTGCCAGACCTGCTGAGCTTTTCCAGCAATTTCTGTCTTCGCATCTAGAAGGATGCATCTCTGTCCCTACTTAATGGTTGAATGCTTGCATACCAGTAATGACAGACACACTGCTTTCTCCCTTCAGTCATAAACAGCGCCCTTTCAACGTGGGTCACAGTGGAACAGCTCCTTACGTTTTTTGCTTCACCACAGTTTTGCGTTCCTCAGCCGTGCTATCCCAGGAGTAGTATCCCAAAAGGAATTTCCAGACTTCCCGACGGATGCTGTGGCACAGTCCCTGAGATTAAAGAACAATTAATAAAGCAGACAAATTTTCAAAGGGATTTTGATACAGCAAAGGGGGAGAAATCAATTCCAGTGATGAGGAAGCAGAGACACAGGTTTAAAATATTTGTCACAAGATACAGAGCGAGTGGGGAAGAGACATGTTTTTAATTACAGAGTTGTTATGATCTGGAATGTGTAAGGACTTTTTAAAAATATTCAGTACTTCTGATAGTAAGCTAAAAAGGACAAAAAGAATGATTTTAAAATCCTAGGGTTGTGGTAGGTATTGCTACACCTTCCAAACCTTCCTTACTGTAAGTACTGTTTACAGTTTTTTGTTGAACCAGTTGGGGCGGGGAATGCTTTACTTGCAGACAAACTGGCACCAGTGAGTGTGCATAAAATGTAAATTGGCATGGTAACCAGTAGCTGATTGCTGTATAGAGTAATGACCAAATGCCAATGACAAAGACCTGCTGCCTGCAAACAACTGTGTGACTGGCTTTCAGGTATCTGAACAGTTTGTGGGATTGAATGAGTTAGCTAGAAGCCTGTCAAACTCTGGAAACGAAGGCGCTGTTCTTGTCTGTATGGTAAAAACACCTAAAGCCTGCAAAAAGCCAGTTTATTTTCCCTCATCAATTCTGTAAGCAGTTGCTTTTAACCAGTCAGAGACTTTTTAAGTTGTGAACCAATGGTTCTATGCCTCGTGCAAGATGGCAGATCGAGGAGCTGCAAGTCCTGGCAAGCCAAAACGACCATCTCAGTGAATCACAGGGACAGAGACCATTGAATTGCCTTCCCAATTTATCTATCCACCCATGACACCACTTTTTTTGTCTCTGTCTTTGATTATAGTTTATTTATTATTGTCACATGTACCTAGGTACAGTGAAAAGTTTTGTTTTGTATGCAGCACCAGCAGATTATACAATATAAAGTGCATTAAGGTAATAGACCAGAGGAAAGAATGCATTGTTACAAGCTGCAGAGATCAACATTCAAATTTAAAATTTGAGAGGTCCATTCAGAAGTCTAATAACCGCAGGGAAGAATCTGTTGGTAGATATGTTTGAGACAGATAATTACTGAGGTGGGAGGGGTATTTTATTATGTTGACTGCCTTCCTGAGGCAGCGAGAAGTATAGATGAAGTTGGTTTGCATGACGGACTGTGCAGTGTTCACAACTCTCTGTAGCTTTTTATGGTCCTGGCAGAGCGGTGCCACATTGAGCGAAGATGCATCTGGGCAGAACGCTTTCTGTGGTGCATTTATAAAAATTTGTAAGAGTCAATGTGCATGTGTTGAATTTCCTTAGCCTCCTGAGGAAGTAGAGGCGTCACTCTGCTTTCTTGACCATTGTGTAGCTGGACCAGGGCAGACTGTTGTGGTCATCACTCCTGGAAGCTTGACACTCCCAACTATCTCCATCTCAGCACCACTGTTGTAGACAGGGGTGTGCCTTCCATCTTGCTTCCTGATGTCAATGACCAACTCTTATGCATATGTAAGTATTGTAAGGATATTAGAGCTTTAACTAAGAGTTATATGTCAACAATTTCCAGTAGTTTATCTGTAACAATAATTTTTTAAAAAATCATTCACAGAATGAGGGCATTGCTCACTGGGCCAGTATTTATTGCCATCCCTAATTGCCCAGAGGGCAGCTAAGAGTCAACCACATTTCTGTGGGTCTGGAGTTACAAGTAGGTCAGACCAGGTAAGGATGGGAGTTTCCTTCCAAAAAGGGCATTAGTGAACCAGATAGGATTTCTGACCATGAATTCATTGCCATCAATAGACTCTTAATTCCAGATTTTTAGTGAATTCACATTCTACCAGCTGGATTCAAACCCAAATCTCCAGAACATTACCTGGGTTTTTGGGTTAACAGACCAGTGGCAATGCCACTAAGCAATTGCCTCCCTAATAATGTCAAGTATAGAAACCTGGTCTGCGCTTTCTGTCAATGTGTGACTGAAGACAATCACATTGGGAAATTTTTAAAATGTCCTGATAAAATCTTTCACTTTTGTGATGACTCTGGGAAACAGTGTGACTTGACTCCAGTGTTCTATTGCAGTGAGGCATGACAAATGCAGTATGTGAAAGAAGATTCAATACTTAATTTCAAATTGGAATAAATACGTGAGGGGGAGAAAAACACAGGACAATGGAGAAGGAGCAAGGACTGGGTTCAAGAACAAGAACAAAGCATGATACAACACAGGAACAGGCCCTTTGGCCCTCCAAGCCTGCAACAACACATTTTGCCCTTCCATACTGAAACTGCCTTCATTTACAGGATCCGTATCCCTCTATTCCCTTCCTATTCATGCATTAGTCCAAGTGCTGACTGAATGCTGCCATTGTGTCTGCTTCCACCACCTCCTCTGGCAGTACACCCCAGGCCCTCATCACCGTTTGAGAGAAAAGCATCTTTCGCACATCTCTTTTAAACTTTTCCCCAGCAACCCCCACCCACATCCCCCAAACCTGCATCCGCCAGTAATTGATCCCTCCACCCTGGGAAAAAGCCTCATACTTTCCACTCTATCAATGCCATTCACAAACTTCCATTAGGTTGCTCCTCAACCACCTGTGTTCTGGTGAAAACAGAGCCAGTCTATCAAACCTTTCTTCATAGTTAAAATCCCCCATACCAGGCAGCATCCTGTAAACCTTTATCTGTACCCTCTCCAAAGTATCCACATCCTTCTGGTAGTATGGTGACCAGAAATGTGTGCAATATTCTAAGTATGGCCTAACTAAAGTTCTATAAAGCTGTAGCAGAACTTTCTATCCTTAGAACATGGAACATCACAGCACAGTACAGGCCCTTCGGCCCTCGATGTTGTGTTGATCTATCATACCGATCTCAAGCCCATCTAACTTACACTATTCCATGTACGTCCATATGCTTATCCAATGACGCCTTAAATGTACCTAAAGTTGGCGAATCTACTGCCTTTGCGGGCAAAGCGTTCCATTCCCTTACTACTCTCTGAGTAAAGAAACTACCTCTGACATCTGTCCTATATCTTTTGCCCCTCAATTTAAAGCTGTGCCCCCTCGTGCTCGCCGTCACCATCCTAGGAAAAAGGCTCTCCCTATCCACACTATCTAACCCTCTGATTATTTTATATGTTTCTTATACTCACTGCCCCTTCCAATGAAGGCAAGCATGCCAAAGGCCTTTTCTTTTAACTAGCTTATCTATCTGCGCTGCCACCTTCAGTGATCTGTAGACCTGTACACCCAGATCCCTCTGCATATCAATACTTTTAAAGGGTTCTGTCATTCACTGTGATTTCACCTGTGCTTGACCCTCTACAATGCATTGAATCGTATAATTCTCCCAAAGAAGAGGTCAAATGGCCTCCTGCTGTGCTATATGTTCACAAAATAAGTTCATGAATCAATGTTCGAAATGACAGCAGCAGAAAAGACAATGGACACCTCAGTTAATAACGTGTAGAGGATTAAGCAGCACAGTGTTACACTGTCCAAAATGGGTGGGGCGGGGGCAAAAATAAGACAACAACAGAATATTTCAGAAATTGCTATTATATACTGCCTTTCACATCATCAGTATGTCCCAAAACATCTCAGCCAAAGAAGTACTTTTCAGTGTGTCAACAGAAATGAGATCAATAAATCTACAACTTGTTTTCTGGTTGAAATTTAAGCTAATTGGTAGAAGAACTTGTGGGGGCACTGTTTAGTTGCAAAGATAGGTGAAGACATTCTTTAAATATGAGGAGTCAGGCTCAATAGTCTCTTTCGGTGCAGTGGAGTTAGAGAAAATGTGTACCTTAGTCTAGAAATGGGTCTTAAACCAATGACTGGTTGGCCAAGAGTAGTGCACGCTGCTAGGAAGTCAGTATAACTCGCCAGTCCACGAAGTTGAGGTAATTGGAGTATTTTTCTGATTTGCAATCCATCTATTACTCAGTACAAATCCCATGCTGACTTTTTAAAAACACAGTGAACAGGCATGTTGATAGGATAAACTGAAAACTTTCCAGCATATTACGAGCATCAAGCAATCCCAGGGTACATACAGTACAGGATTAGATACAGAGCAAAGCTCCCTCTAATCTTCAATTCAAAGTAAAGTTCCCTTAACATTTGTCCCCATCACCTCGGACAAATGGGTATAGCAGAGAGTTAGATACAAATGTAAAATAGCTTCCTCTACTCTTTTAAAACTACAAGTATACAGAAAGTACAGTTAAGTTATTTCTACTCTTTTAAATTGAATAAAAATGCTCCCGAGATACTATTCCCATCAACCAGGATGGATACAGCACAGAGTCAAGTTCCCTTTACACTGTCCCCTAGAGTCAGATGCAGTGGCTGATGTTCTGTAAATTTTTGTTAAGGCATTTGAAGCTGATTGTGGTTCCAAGACAACACAACACTCAGTATTTTACAATCTCCCATTCGTCAGGGAATAAGTCTGCTACTTGGGTTAGCACCTATTCACCAAGTCAGAACTAATTTATCTTGCCCTTGTTATCCAGTCTGCTGCACTTAACTGAAAGTTGCTAACTTCAAAATGATTTTGCAAACTCCACTAAATTCCTGCTTTTGCACGATTTATTCCTGCTTTGCCGTGATTTATGCTGGTAAGTTATTGGATCAACTGAATTTCCACCTTGACTGTACTTCCCCATGATGACACGGAAAGTTTTAAAAACCATCGTGTAAATAAATGAATGAATTCACCTACTCCTTTGAAAATCTTCTTCTTCAGTTCCTCCACTGCCTGAACTCTTCCTTCTGAGTCCAGATGTTTCTCCCATTCTTCAGCTGTCATAATCTCCTGCCTCTGCACAGCTGGCCGCTGACCGAGATCAGCTTGCTGCAAAAGGAGGTCAGAAAGATCTTAAAACGTGACGATTAAAGGAAATCCCTCTTTACAAACAAAACAAAGGCTGCAGCCGGGATATTTCTTTCTTCCCTTCTTGTATCATATTAGGATTTACTGCACAGAAACAGGCCAGTGCATATGCTCTGTGTGAGCGTCCTCCCACTCCGCTTCTCATTGTACCAACACACCCTTTTGTTTTCTTCTCTCACTAATATAAAATTAGCCTGTGCTATTCACCTTAACTACTCTCAGTGGTTGCATGTACAACATTCTCACCACTCTACACAAAAAAAAATTCAACAAATCCTTTGGATTGATTATACTCACGGCTGCCTGACTTTGGCATTCCCCACATGTGAAAATACCTTTTCCCATGTCTGCCCTATCAAACATCTTCACAATTTAAAGCTATCTATTAGACAACCTCTCACACTCGTCTGCCAAAGACAAAAGGCCACACTATGCCTAGACAGGCTTTTCTGGCAGTCTGTGGAGCGAATGGAGGACCGGAGCGGAGTGAGCTGGGAGGCATGGAGCAAAACAGCTGAGGGCCGGAATGATGCGAGCTGGAAGCATGGGGCAGAGCGGCTGAGGGCCAGAGCGGACCGGGGACTGTTGTTTGACTGGGAATCAGTGTGGGTGGTCAGTGGCTTGTCAGCCCAGTCAGACTACATGTGGAAGGCCCCTGTGCTGATCTATTGCAATGTAATATTTATTTGTAATCTGTTTATCTGACTAATGATTATCCTTTTAACTTTATTTCTTATTTTCTGCCTTATCTGATGAGTCACTATGAAGTATTGTAACATTTTTTTAAAAATTCTCTATTTTGTATTAAAATCTGTACCTAGGTACCTAAGATGGGCGCAATGAGGACAGACATTGTAAACTTTTCACTGTACTCCTGCGCTCGAGTACATGTGACAATAACTCAAATTCCAATAACCTTTGGTACCATGATTGTAAATCTTATCGCACTTTCTCTATATCCTTTTATGTAAATCTTTATAAAATGAGAGCCTAGAACAGCCTTAACGGTACCACATTTACAAGGTCATCAAAACATGGACAGGCTGCTCCACCTTGAAATACATCACAAGTCCAATATGACTTGAATTGCTGCAAAATTACAAACAAGGCAGGGTTTCATACACAGGCATCTATTCAGAACGAAGCTGAAATTCATGGGACACAACAGATCTTCATTAGCTACTAAACAACAGCCTGTTCTTCACGCTCAGGCCAACTGTCCACAGCCTCATAATCAACTAACTTAACCAATGACAATGGCTTGAGCATGGCACTTTGCTGGTTTGATGACCAATTACTCACTGTCTCCAGTGATTGAGGTGTCGGGGCGGAATGGTTGTGCAGAGAGCTGGGACTGTCCTTTGTTGCATTTCCTGGGGAATGCTAACTGCTGAAGCAGTTGGGAGGAAGTTATTGTGATAGCATTGAGGGATCTGCAATAATATCAGTGGAAATCCATCCAGTAGTCCATGACACTGGTTGAGAGGCATTACTGAGGCTGATTACATCACTGGCCAGGCCAACATTTATTACTCACCCCTCAATGCCTTGACAAAGGTGGTGGTGAGTTGCCTTCTTAATCTGCAGTAATCCATTCAGTATAGGAACACCCACAGTGTTATTAGGGTGGGAATTCTGGGATTTCTACCCAACAACACTGAAGGAACAGTAATGTAGATCCAAATCACGATGCTGAGTCACTTAGAGGGGAACCTGCAAGTAGTACTGCTCCCAACCACCTGTTGCCCTTGCTCGTTCTAGGTAACAGAAGTCATGGGTTGGGGAGATGCTGTTAAGAGAGGTTTGGTGACTTGTAGATGGACACATTTCTGCCACTGTGCATTTGAGTGGAAGTGAGTGAATGCTGAAGGTGGGGATAATGTGCCAATTAAGTGGATTGAGCTCAAGATTGATGACTGCAGCTCCAGCAACAGCTAAATGGGAGCATTTCATCAAACTCTTTACCTATGTCTTGTTTATGGAGGACATAAATTGGAGAGATAGAATGTAAGTTTCATGTTGTGGACTTTCTAGCCCCAAACTGCTCTTATAGTCACAGTACTTACATGGCTACACCAATTCAGTTTCTGGTCAATGGTAGTCCTAGATTCTCTCTCATTGGAAATGGCCTTTGTTCAGTACTTAAGTGGCAGATAATATTTATGTCAAATGGAGCTGTAGCCTGGATCCACACTTTTTTCACAGGGACACACTGCTGCAGTATCTGAGGAACTGCACTCACCATGCATGGTGAATATCCCACTTTGGGGCCTTATGATTGATGGAAGTGTTGGGGATCTGCACAACACTATAAAGACTGCACTAATTTCAGCTAACACAACTTTCAAACACCAACAAACCCAGTGGCCCATCAAAGGTTATATCAGCACACAGCATAGTTATGAAGAGTACAAAAAATTTCAAAACTTGAAAAGATTGTGTGTTCACTCTCTAAGCGTGAAGAGTGACCTGATAGCTGTATTTAAAACGGTTTGGCCACGTGTCCTATATTCATCACCAGGTAATTCACCATCAGAGGAAAGGTTGGACACTTACACACATGATGACTTCAAAGCCTGGCTCCTCCTGTTGGTCCAAGTCAAGACCGCTTGCCATCTCGCGAAGGGGACGGTGACGGGATCCATCCTGGGGCCGCAGGGCTCCACGCAGGAAGTTGGTCACCTTGGAGAAGCTGCCAAAAGTGGCAGCATAAGGGTCTTGTATGAAGCGCTGGGAAAAGATGAAAAAAAAAACGACACTCAGTAATATACATTTCACATGGAACGATTGAGGAATGGGTAAGGCTACTCAGCCCATTATGTCTGGGTCAGCTCTTTGCAACTGGGGGCTCTAGTTCAAGGTGCAAAGTGGTGAACTGGTGAAAGGGAGATAAGAGGTTTAAAATTTAAGTGTTGCTCTTCTGTAAAATTTAGGTATGCTTGCCTGCAATTTAGCATTGTACATAAAGTTACTGTTTCAACTCTATTATCTCAAAGTTTTGCGGAGAATGGTTAAACATGCAAATCAAGCCCTCTGTGGCAGAGCAGATATGATCAGCCAATTAAAGAAACTGGTTTAACTTTTTTTTAAAATTGTAACTACCAGCTAGATAAATAATCAAGGCCACAATAGTATAAAATGAGAGTGTGAATGCTGGTGCAGAACTTTTTTCCCCCGCTTTTCTTTCCAGATATTTATCCTTCAGCAGATCAGGAGTTGAAAAGCTTCAAGACACAGCTGGTATTTAAAAAAATATCCAAGAGTGACATTGCATGGGAAAGGTGAGCTCATTGGCTGGGACCAGGAGCTAGCAAAAGGACAAGTGGCAGCCTTGGGTTAAGTAAGACCATGTGAACATTTAGTCTACTGTTTAGATGAGAACTGATTAAAACAAATGGAATAAAATAAAGTTTTGGTGTATAATCAATACACTTTAAAGTTGAGAAAGATAAAGAAAAGAGAGTAACTTCAGGCTAAGTCATAGTAAGGCAGTTTAACAAAGTGGAATTCTTCTACTGTGTGATGTAGGGAAAAGAAACAGACTTCCGATATCCAGGGTGACCGTGTGTGCAGGAAGTGTCTCCAGCTACAGCTACTGAAAATGTACATTTCGATCTGGAGCGCTGGCTGAGATCACTAGCGTATGCACATGACTTAGAACATCAGGGACAGCATGTATAGCAAGGTGGTTACGTTGCAGGTAAAGAGTGCACAGGCAGAAGGGGAGTAGGTGATTAATTAATAGAGTAAAAGTACCAGGCAGGTAAAACAGGAGTCCTATGTGGATATCTGCCTCTCCAACAGATTTTTAATTTTGGATACTGCTGGGGAAGTGGGTTCTTAGGGATTGTAGTGAGAGCCATTGTCCGTAGTACCAGGAATGGCTCAATTATACGGGAAGGTGTTGGGGTGGGAGGGAGGATCATAGAATCCCTACATCGTGGAAGCTAGCCATTTGGCCCATCGAGTCCACACTGACCTCTGAAGAACATCCCATCCAGGCTCGCTACTCTACCCTATCCCTGTAACTCAGCATTTCCCACGACTACTTCACCTAACCTGTACATCTTTGGACTGCAGGGGGAAACTGGAACCCGCAGACAAGTGGAGAATGTGCAAACTGCACACAGACAGTTGCATGAGAGTGAAATCGAACCCAGGTCCATGGGCTGTGAGGCAGCAATACTAAACACTGAGCTGCCCATATCATACAGATATGGTGAGTGGACATTCTATTTCAAGGGAATAAAATGTTTCTACAGCCAGAGACATGATGTAGAATAGTTTGCTGCCCCCACAGAACCAGGGTTGAGGATATCACAGAACAGCTGCAGGGCATTTTGATGAGGGAGGGAGAATATCCAGAGATTGTGGTCATATCTATCATTTGTTACTGACGAGGAGTCCTGCATGCAGAATATAGGCAGCTAGGAAAGAAATTTTTAAAAAATACACACCAAAAGGTGGTATTCAAAGGATTAATCTCAGTGCAGTGTACCAGAGGCATCAGGAATAAGAGATTAGACCAATGAATGCATGGCAGGAGGTACGATGCAGGAGGGAAGGTTTTAGATGCTAGACACATTCAGCCCACTTCTGGGGAAGATGGAATCTGTATATGGTGGGCAAGTTGAGCTTCAGAAGGACTGAGAGCAATCATAGAACTGTGATGGAGTCTTGAAGCTAGAGTGACGGCAGCGTAGGAACCTAAGTGGGGGGGACAAGAGTGAGGGAAACAAAGGTAAAGAGTAGAAAAGTAGAAAGCAAAAAAGTGCAAGGCTAGCTGCAAATAAGGACTCAAAAAATATTTGAAAGTGTTTAAAGGACATGGCATGGTGGCTCAGCAGGGACTCGGGGTCAACTCCACCCTAGACAACTGTCTGTGTGGAGTTTGCACATTCTCCATGTCTGTGCGGGTTTCTTCCGAGTGCTCTGGTTTCCTCCCACAGACCAAAGATCTGCAGGTTAGGTGGATTGGCCATGATAAATTGCCTATTATTTCCAGGGATGTGTAAATTAGGTGAATTAGCTATGCAAGATTACAGGGATTGGGTAGAGAGGCGAGTCTGGGTGGGACGCTCTTTGAAGAATTGGTGTGGGCTTGTTGGGATTCTATTAAAAGCAACCTCGGTACTATATCTGAATGCATGGAGCACTCTCAATAAGGAAAACAAGTTACACAACACAAAATTGTTGTAAATGACTATGATTTGATTGTGATTAGAGTCATGGTTGTGGGGTGATCTAGACTAGGGAATGAACATCCAAAGGCCTTGCACCTTTTTTGAATTATCTGAGAGCCTGTGGAACACATAGCTCCCATTGCATTCTCTGTGGCAACACCTCAGCCAGTGCAACTTGCCAACAATCAGCACCCTTTTTCTCTGTGATATAAATTGTTGTGATCACTTGAAATTTGGCATTCTTGTGTTCTGATAGATGAAGAGATTTGGCAACGTGTTTCTTTTTTCAGCAATGTAGAAATGTCATCCTGATAAGTAATAAATTTATCTAAATGTTTTATTTCTAATGAAAAGAAAATTATGTATCTGTAGTACTGGTATTTTATGGTCAATCCAATCCACAATTACTGAGAATTCTCCTGTATTCTGAAAGATCTCATTGAACGCATTGGTTAATCCACCACAAGGGCATTAAAAAAAAGTAATCAAAACAGATATAATTACTCACAGACACCAAGTCTGATGAATGCTCATCGAATAGCTGCAACTCGTCAAAGGATTGGGATAAGGCATGAGAGTCGTGAGAATAGATCAGATAAAGACGAGGGTCCTTCTTGGAACTGCCGAAAAAGAAAATCAATGAATACTGTTGAAAAACCGCAACAGCAAGCCTGTAGCTCAGCAATGTGTACAATCAAACCCAAGATTCACAGCAAATTCTGGCAGTAATCCTCTTCATCACTGGGGACAGTGCTGGGGCTATTGGTAATGATCTGATAACGTGAAAAGCAACAGTTGATTGTTACCAGAGTGGGGGCTTCTACACACCAGACAGGAGAGCAAACCCAATCAGTATTTTTCTTCTCCCTACTCCAAAGTGTTGCTCTATTCAGTGAATGTCAACATAGGCATTGGCTCTACCCAATAAATGTAGCAACACATTTGAGGATAGAAGGAGATGGCTCAACAAATAAGAAGCGACTTGTACTTGTCCTGGTAACATTTCATTGCCAGTCTGATTTCTGCGGTTTACTGTGAGAGTACAGTTTAAGAACTCCAATGGCCCACAGTGCGAGGGAGGAGTTTTATACTCACGTGGCCAGGACGACATATTTACACAGACACTTCAGTAAGGCTCTGGTGCCACCACCATGGAAATGAAGAGCTGGGAAGGAGATTCCTTCCTTGGTGATGAAGATGAGGTACGACCAACCCAAGCCAGGCTTGTTTTTCCGAATGGATTTGAGTTCAGATAGACTGAGAGAGAATGCCCACTTGCTGCTGACTTCGGAGGACCGGGTGGCAGCTGAAGGGCAGACAAAATAAAAAAAAGACATGCTCATTGAACAGAAACTAGCCATCAGTAAAGAAAAGGAACCATTCGGCTCATGAAGTCAATTCTAGCACAAAACACATGCATCCTAAATTTTGGTCAATTTGCCTTTTTCTCTAATCTCTAAGGGTCCTTGTTGTCTAATCACACAAGTAGTCATGAACAAGAATAGTTTGAAGACTATTTGCCATATAGACACTCACAGCTCTGACCATTAATACTGTAACACAACCCTCTAATGCACATAGGTTACAGGACCAAACTTAGTAGATGGAACTGTGGCTAATTACAACTCTAGAAAGAAAAAGAAAATCTAATTCAACTAAAGGTGGATCCCTCAAGTTGAATGCCCTGTAGGCATTAGGGGAGGCAATGGTCTAGAGTCATTTTCAGTAATCCAGAGATCCAGGTAATGTCCAAGAGACCTGGGTTCAAATCCTGCCAAGGCAGATGATGAAATTTGAATTAAATTTTTAAAAAATAGAATTAAGAATGTAAAAAAAGTTAAATTTAGAATTAGCCATGAAACTGCTGTTGATTTTCAAGAAAAACCCATCTGGCTCACAGATGTCTTTTAGGGAAGGAAACAGTCATCCTTGCCTGGTCTGGCCTACACATGACTCCAGGCCCACAGCAATGTGGTTGACTCTTAACTGCCCTCTGGGCAATCAGGGATGGGTTTAAAATGCTGGCTTAGATAGTGAAGTTCTCACCCAGCGAATGAATAATGAAAAGAAGCCAGTGAACAAGTCAACTACTTCACAGAACACATCCAATATATGTCCACCATGTAAAGCACAATTCCCTGGGTCCCTACCAGCACATCACAAGTATTCTTTTACGCAAGTACCAAAACAGGAATGGATTGCATGCTATTCGACAGCATATAACCTCATAGATCATCCTGCTCCTGTTTTCTAGTGCCTACGGATCCACTGGAACTGTAGCTAATTCTACCGGCAGAGAGACTTACAGGTTTTTGTAATTCAATTACACTCTCCCGCCGATATACAACCCCTGCTTTTATGAATACATGGGCTATCTACAATTACTTGAGTTAGTTATAGGGAGCTCTTTGAAACTTCTGCCCAGCATGTGGAGATAAGTAAATAAGAACATTTTGTTATCAATCTCTTTCACCTAACTAGGGCTGGTGGATTTCTGAACAGAATATCCAATAGATCTGCACCCTGTAAGGATTTATCAGATGTCCACATCTATGTAAGTAACATTCAAAACACACAAACTTTAAAGTAAATAGATTGCTCTGGCAATTACACCTTAACGGAATTGATCTTGTCGCTGCCTGTAAAATTTACAAAACTTATACCCTCACTGAAAAAAAACCAAAATATCATTTCCTTAAAAGAGCATGTTTACATGTGGTTTCCATTCTAACCTGGCTCTCAGAAGCTCATTCTTCCTGTTTCCAGTAGGAACTTCCCCATGGTATGAACTGTTCATAATCTCATACAGAGAAACCCACAGGATTTTGTATTTTGAAGGGAGGTTTACCATAGTTACTTCAAATTAAGAAGGGTTTTGGTTAATTAAGTGAGGAGAAATTGTTTTCATTTGGAGGAATGGCAACCAGAGGAGGTGGGTTTAAGACAATCAGCAAAACAAATAAGCGGCGGTGGGGGGGGGAGCGGGGTGGTTTGTGGAATGGGTTCACTTTTAAACACGGCAGGGTTGCAACAATCTTGTACAAACTATCTGAAAGGTAACTGTATCAGAGATAACAAGAACTGCAGATGCTGGAGAATCTGAGATAACAAAGAGTAGAGCTGGCTCCTAAGATGCTGCTTGGCCTGCTGTGTTCATCCAGCTCTACACTTTGTTGTCTGAAAGGTAAGCAGTTTTGATGGTAATTTTCAAAAGGAAACTGGATAAATGTGTGAAGGGGAGAAACAAGCAAGAAAAACAAACTGGTTTACACTTGTGCGAGGCCAGTACAGGCATGATTGGCAGAATAGCCTTGGGTACTTGAAATATGGGTTGAGATACATCATTGGAACACCACAATGCATTTGTAGCATTCTGGAGATCACTGTACTTGACAGTAGTATCTGATGCTTGGTGTCAATACTTCATCTTGACTAGAGTGAGATACACATGAAAGAAAATTGAATGCATCACAGTAAGAAAAGACAGCATCTCTTACCACGCATATCCTCCAGTGGGCGTGTCCTTGACCCTACTGTGCTGATGACGGCCCAATCAGGTTCGTAACCTGGGTCAAACAGCTCCTCCTCAGTATGACTGACCCCATTCACAGTGGAATCCTGGAAAAGAATAGTGAAAATGGTGAGAACAGGAACAAATAAATGAAACCATCTGACATAGCTCCTAGCCAGGATCATGAGAACTAAGCTACGTGCTCTTCAAGAGGATCTTGCGAGGCAGTGAGCAGTGTCCTACTGCTGGGCAAGAAACTCTGGATTCAAGTGGCACCTAAGGAATTGACTGCTATGGAAGATATGACACAAGGGAGGCAAAGATGTTCATTAGCAAATATTAGCCTCCTGATATGATTGGTAGGCCAAAGAAGCAGGAGGATTTCCTAGTCAGCCAGGACTCTATACTAACAGTAGCAATAACAGGCTCTCTACATTGAAAGATTGCATGTGCAGGTTGTTGCCATCAACTGTAACCCCATAATGTTCGTGGATTCAGTAATGGTAATGCCATTGAATGTCAAGGGCCAATAGATTGTCTCTTGTTGAAGATGGTCATTTTGTGGCATGAATACGGTATGTATTTTATTTGCCACTTTTCAGCCTACCTCTGGGTATTTGTTCAGGTTTTGCTACATTTTGGACAATAACTATTTTAGTATCCTGGGGTTGCAAATGGATCTGAATGTTGTGCAATCATCGGTGAACATCTCCATTTCTGGCCCTCTGTTGGAGTGGAGGTCATTGATGATGCAGTTGAAGATGGTTGGGCCTAGAATACTACCTTGAGGAACGTCTTCAGAGATGTCCTGGAGCTGAAATGACTAACGTCCAACAACCACAATAATCTTCTTATGTGCCAGGCATGACTCCAAACAGCAGAGAGCTTTCCCCAATTCTGAGAGTTAATGGAGGGAGATTCAAACAAGACATTCAACAGAGTGTTGGACCATTATTGCAAAAGAAAGAAACTTTTCAAAGGGCTACGAAGGAAAGGCAGAGGAGGGGGACTAGCGGAGTTTCTCCCACAGTGATTAATATGGGTATGATGGGCTGAATGGCCTCCTACGTTGCAACCATTTCATGAGTCATACTGTCCCCAAACTTTTTTCTAATAGACTTGTACTGCACACATGGCCCCTGGAGAAGTACCTTTTTGGAATGCAGGAATTGGGGATGCTCCCCGCTCTCACTGATTGGGGTCCACTCCATCACAGTATCATGACCCTGCGAAACAAGAACAAATAACCATTAGAATAAGTTTGAAGTGCCTTCACTCTAGTTTCAATAATAAATCAAGTTTCTCCATTATTTCTGTTCACAGAATTCTAACGCAATGGAAGGAGGCCTTTCAGCCCAACAGCCCATCCTAGCCTTTTGAGAAAGTTATCCAAATTGAATGCACTCTGTTTTCCCCAAAGCATACAAGCTGCTGAGGAGACCAGCCCCATATCCTCTAGAGTTTAGAGGAATGGGAGACAACCTCAATGAGGCTTACAGAATTTCTACAGGAGGACATCAACAGGAGGCCACAGTATCACAGTAAAAGGCAAGCCATTCAGGAACAAGAGGAAGAAGGATTTCTTACTCCAAGAGTGAAGAATCATTGGAATCCTCTGGGCAGGAGGAATGAGCGACCTCAGTCATTGAATGGATTCGAGACAGAGTTTGATAGATTTCTACACATTTGTGACCTCATGGGTGTGAAGTTAGCATAGGAAAGTGGAATTACAGTAGATGATCAGCCATGATGTAGAAAGGCAGAACAGATCTGAAGGGCTGAACGGCCTACTCCAGCTCCTATTTTCTTAAAGTTGTCTGTATTGCTATTTTTTGCAAAGTCTGCCAATGACTGAAATTGCTGGAATTTTCGGCACTTTGCTGCGGAATGCATGCAACGTAGCTCCTCACCTTCTCTAGGATCCGGATCACCCCAGGGATCAGCGTATCTTGGTCATTATTCCGTTTCGTGCTCGTGTGCAGAAACACACCCTCCTTTTCAAAGACGACCTGCAAGACAAAACCCATACCATGACCACAGCATGTTGAAGGTATCTGGTATGTAACATGTTGGTATAACATCTCACCTGGAATGCTGCATGTCAAGAGTGCACAGCATCCTGTTCCTCATCCTTGGGTCAAGTAATTGTTCTCTGGCAATCATGCCAAATTGCACTAATATAGACAAGTAGGAAAAGCTACTAACCATCATGCAACAGGAAACTAACCTCTCAGTAATCAGCATTGGACCAGTAATTTAGGGTCCTGCAATGATAACCCAGAGAAGATGAGTTCAAGTCTCAACTTTGGGCTCTTTGAGAATTTGAATTTGCCAATGTCTTCCACTCCCTGATCTATCTCAGCCATATTGGAATTGTGCTGTTGGAACTGTACATGAGCTGTATTGTTACCTAAGCCAATAAACCCCCGTGCCAAGAAATAGCATTAACAAAACAAAATCTTCCACTGCAAATACAAAAAACAACCTTAAATCTTGGCTCCTGGTTCCCAACAAGGCCCTTTTCACACAGCTATAACCAAAATTTTTCAAACAAAATAATCAAGCCAAACAGAAGCATGAACTCAGTTATTGTACCAGATTGGTCATTTTGCACTATCGTTCTCATATTATTGGTAATAATGGAATTTTTCCCAAAACGGTTAAACATAACATTGACAAGGTAAGAGGTTAACTAGCCTCGATGTGGAGATGTCTGCTTGGTACTCGGTCCAGACCTTTACATTGCACAAAGACGTACAGCAAGCTGCAAAATAAATATCTGTCCTGATATCCCTTCTCCATGTCTGAATCCATCGCTGGGTAAAGTGACCTTTACAAGGGTGACTACAGTCATGAAACAGACGTTGATACTCCCACCCCACTGATAATTAAAACTGAAACACCCAGAGGGCTCGTCCCACTCTCAAATCTACTAAAAGTAGTGTGAAAAGTGGTATCGACTACCTCTCACCCTCAAGCTGCTATAAAGGGGAAGTTAAATGAAATGAACTTCTGACAGTCACTTTATAATCAACAAGTAACAGTTTACTTATCTAACAGTGAAAAAGTTAACAGAACTACTAACAAACTGAACAAATCCCCCTCAATTGTTAACTATTCCCAAATAAAACAAAATTGCAATGGTATGCTGTTCCAATAAATATAAATCCCACATATATAAAAACCAAATTAATTAAAAAGAGAGTTTTAAAACTTAATCTCTCGAAATTACATCTTCAGCAATGTTCTGTGCCTTCTACACTCTCCTTCAGTCAGGAACGCCTTTCTCCATCAAATTCTTGTGTCAGGAATATATGAGTTAAGACTACTGTGGTACCGTTAGTCAAATGATGATTATTTTGAGACATTATTCTCTTTAGGGCTGCTGGTTGTTAACTCTAACAGATGGCAGTTTTTCCTCACATTGATTTTCAAATACTCTCTTCTTTTATATCCTTGATGGAAAATCAATTTCGTACAATAACATTGGCCTTAGGTTGTCCAAACGATCAGATTTAAATTTAACTGGTTTTTACTCTAAGTGCCTGGTTTAAATTAATTGGCTGATTCAAACTGGTTACCCTAATGGGAAAACAAGACTATAAAATGTGAGGCTGGATGAACACAGCAGGCCAAGCAGCATCTCAGGAGCACAAAAGCTGACGTTTCGGGCCTAGACCCTTCATCAGAGAGGGCCTGCTGTGTTCATCCAGCCTCACATTTTATTATCTTGGAATTCTCCAGCATCTGCAGTTCCCATTATCTCTGGGAAAACAAGTCTACTGCCTGGGTTGCCCACCATACAGCCTTTTGATACAAAATGTTTCAATTTCAGGAACTCTCTGTGCCTGCTGCTGCTCACAGAGATTTTAAAAGAAAATGCCTGAGACTAGAAAAAACACTTCATCTTTTAAAGGCACCACGCACTCTTCCCCTCATCATTTTACAAATAAATTCTAACATCCTGCCTTTCAATCCACAAGTACTCCACCTAACTTCACAACACTATTGTCCACTGATCTGTGAAATATGCTGCTAATAAGCCCTCTCATTATAACGTACCTTGCACTATACAAGGTGGGTTGTGCCTATACCACATGGACTACACCTTCAAGGGCAGTTAGGATTAGAAAACAAATTTTACAAGAGAGGTCGACAGTACGCCCCATGAATTTTATTTTTTGAAATGTTTGGGCTTATCCAAGGCCAAATACATTATATCTTCCTTTCTGTTGGTTGATCAGCAATGTTGAGAAACAGGCTCATTATCGCCTGTCGGAAACTATCTTTCATGTAAGAATTCAGCTATTAGCCATGGGGACAGTTGCCACTTTGCCTATTCCATACTCGCCAGCCAGCTATAAAGATGGATCCTCAATGTTCATCAGGATCCCGCTGCACTTTCTTTCCATCCCCGGCGTAATACATACCAGACCAACTTTGACTTCTGTGTTCCTGTACCAGCCGAGGTCGAACTAATTGCATATTGCCAGGTAACAGAAGGCAAGGATCTTCACAGACTTGAGTTGCTCACTTTCCCTGAGAATAGTGCGTTTACCCTCCGAGCCTTACAGACATGCTCAGGTTTCACTGCGGGCACAAATACAATTGACTTGCTGAAAGGAATAGTGGGTGGAAATAAACATTTGGCCTCTCAGCAGAGTTGCAGGTATTGAAGCTCGCAGGTTTGAAAATAAGATCAAATGTGATTTCAATTTAATGCACAGAATGGGATGTCCATTTTGAACATGAGGTTTGGTTCAAAGTGCCTTATAGAGCAAGTTTTCACAAAAGGAAAAAGAATTGCAGGTCCCTTTCAGCAGGCATTTCACACCTAGCAGAACATATTTACTGGAGTCCAAAAAAAAGGGACCACAAACATTACAGTTCCCTTCCTAACTGAACCTGCATGTTAACTTTGACAGAATCCTGAACTAGAACTCCCAAGTTCATTAGTGCTTCAGATTTCTGAAGCCTTTCCTCATTTAGAAAATAGTCTATGCTTCGATTTTTCCTACCAAAGTGCATAACTTCACACCCTCCCACATTGTATTCCATCTGCCACCTTATCCACTCTCCTAGCCTGCCCAGGTCATTCTTAGCCTCCCTCCTCCCTCAACACTATCTTTCAGTCATCTGAAAGCTAGCAACAACATCCTCAGTTCTTTCATCCAGATTGTTAAAATGTATAACACGAATAGTTGTGGTCCCAACACTGACACTTGCCGAACTCTACGGGACACTGCTGCCACCCTGAAAAAGATCCCTTTATCCCTGCTCTCTGCCTTCAGCCAGTCAGGCAATCCCCTATCAAGGCCAGAAATTTGGCCCTAACGTTATGGGGTCTTTTCTTACTTAGCACCCTCCTGCATGGCACCTTGTCGAAGTCCTTCTGGAAATCCAAGTAATCATGTCCACTGGCTTTTCACGTTTGACTTGCTCATTTCCTCCCCAATTATTTGCTAGCCATGGCCTTCTCTTGATATGATGCACTGCAGCTCCTTACTAAGGTTCTTTGGATAGCACCTTCCAGATGCCCAACTATTACCATTGAGAAGGGCAAGGGCAGCAGATACATTGCAGCACCACCACCTGCAAGATCTTCCCCCCTCACCCATGCCTCTCTAAGCAACTCACTACCCTGACTTGGAAATATACCACCACAGCTTCAGTGTCACTGGGTCAAAATCCTGGAATTCTTTCCCTCTTGGTACTCTGGTGTACTTTCAACAAATGGACTGCTATGATTCAGGAAGGCAGCTCACTACCATCCTCTCAAGGATGGACAATAAATGCTGGTCCAGCCAGCAATACCCACATCCCTTGAATGAAGTTTGAAAATGAAAAAAAAACTCTTTCACACTCTGAAAGGGATATTTCTGATTTGTGCATTCTATTTCTAACAGAATGAATCAACAGTAACTGCTTTGACTGTCTCTTAGGGACCCTGCTCGAAAGGTCAACCACTCACTTAGTGAAATATTGTTTTCATTGACCAATATTCAAATTTACACCCTTTAAGTGCAGGCCAAGATTTCCTGCTCTCAGTGAAACAGATTGTCATGATCTTCATTAAAATTCTGGAATATTTGTTAAATGCACTCTTATGTCAAAAACAAAAAAGGATTTCCTGAACATACACAAGATAATAAACTGCAATCAAACTGGGACCACCTGACACACGTGCTCACAAAATTATGATCTGGAATCAATATAATCAAGAGAGCAGTCTACAAATCATCCTTTTGCTGATTTTCCCCTTATTTTTGTTACAAAGTATCTGGCCTACTAACAGCACGCTGCTGTATCAGTGTATGCTACTGTATCATTAGTAATAATAACATTTCATGATGACAAGAATCACAAGAGGAACTATATACTGAGACATCCACAAGTGTTACCTCCGTATGTAACTCACCATTAAATATACTGATAGTCACTAATATTAAGATTGCAACTACATGTAACCAATTCCTACTCTAACTACAGGTATCCACATGTCAACATTTTCTCTAACTATTCATTCAGGTATCCTTACCAATACATACAATACACACAAAAAAAATGCTGGAAGTGGCAAACCTTATAACCATATAAACACTGACCCTATTTCATACAAATTTATAGTTGGTGCTAATATTAGTAAAAATAGAATTAATCCTTGATTAATAATAATTATTTTAATTTTTATTTTATAATTATTTTAATTAATAATTGATTCTGTATATTGTTGTAGTACAATATATACGAGTTAATATCTGCAAAGTGATAGCCTTCCTCAGTGCTCTGGTAAATCACCTTGTTACAGCATATAACAAACAAGTGAATATTTTGTAACTCTCTGCAAGTGACCTCACTCTTCACCGTAGCACATGAATTACAATGAACATATTTCCCTATAATTCTCTTCACGTGATCCCTCCCAACACTATAGTGCTCCTGTTCTACACTACATGAAGAATAAGTTGTTACCATCTTGTGACTCTTTCTTCATTATTACAATTCACACTGTACAGCATCCCTGAACTACAGGCATAAAAGCAAATTACTGCCTTATAACTCACCATAGAAAACAACATCCCACACCATATGAAAGTGCTGTTCTACTGTAGGATTTAAGGAACAAAATATCACCTTACAATCTTCTGTAAATAACCACATCCCATATTGCATGCACTGTACTATAAGGAGCTAGGAACTATTTATTACCTTGTGGCTCTCTGTTGCTGGCAACATCTTAAACCACATTCTAATGACTTTGTATTAAAGGGTGTAAGGATTCTCGACATACGGACACATCATCCCACATCACTGTACTACACAACAGGATATAAGAAATGAGTTATTACCTTGTGACTCTCTGTAGATGATCCCATCATTTTATTTCAGCTCGTCTCAAAACAAATCCCCTTGCATCACTTCCGGATGGTGCTTATTTCTTACTGGTTGTTAGTTGACTCTCCTACTATTAGGGAGGAGGAGGAGGGGTTTAGTCAGGATACCAATGGCATCATCCCAAGTTTTCATTGTCCAACTCTTTTTTTTAAACACTGCCCTATCTTTAGGAGTCGGGCTTGTGAATAAAGTTCCAAGTTCAGTGTCATATTTAGCAATTCCTATTATCTCTCATATTTTAGCTCGTTGGCTGACGTCAGTGTCTTATGACTTGGATGTTGCCCGGGGCTAATAAATTATTGTGACAAGTCTGGATTTAATCTCAAAAACAGGGTGCAGTGTGCCAGCAACGAGAGTAATCTTGTGCAAAGCTATCCTTCTACCTCGCTAAAAGCGCGGATCCTCTAATATTATCCATTGAATATTTTGGTTGATTTCTGCCTCTTTCTTTCAGATGTTACATGGTACAACAACGTAAAAATCGTAATTATAGAAAAGGCTCCCTCCCGGCCGCCATCTTTGTGAGGGGAACTGGTGTGTTGTCGGGGGAGGATGAGCTTGTGCTTAGATTCAAAGCCTTATGCTCTTCCCCTCTGGTTTTTTGGTGGAACACTCGACGCCCTTTGTATTTTTGTTCTCCCAGTCGCTGCAGGCCCCGAAGCTGCAGTTTAGTACTTGTTGCGCGTGGCTCTATGGCCGGCTGCCATCTTAATGCGGGGCTCACCCCCACCTCCGTACTCAGGAACAGTCACGCGGTCGCTCCTCGCTCCCTTCAAGTCACCTTTCGAGGTGAGGGATGGCGTTGAGTTTGACGCGATGGAGTGGAGTTGAGCGCACACTGACGGCGCAGAATGTTTAAAAATTCTCGAGGAAAGGAGTAAACAAACTCCCGCCATGTTTGTTCGGGGCGGTCGCCATGTTTGTGCGTGGCATGCGTGGGTATGTCCGTGGACACCGATTAATTTTTAATCGTTCCCTTTTTGAAATATAAATGCCCACGATCGTTGTCACTTGGCATCTGAAACAATATACTAGTGGGCAATGAGCTTAAGTAGAAAAGGTAGTTTTTTTCAAAAGCGTTTACATCGGACGTAGACGGTGACGTGCTGACATAAGAAGGCGACGCAGTGCGCATGCGGGCCTGGCTCTGGGAAGGTTGGAGGGAGACACCGGTAAGGAGCTTGGTGGGCTCTCAGCTGGTCTCCTGTGAATTAATCTTCCTTCTTCTGCCCTCCTTGCGTCCTCTACTTGTCCCTTCTCATCTCCTACCTGCTGTCCACGCTTACAACTCTCTGCACGCTGCCTCAGGACCCTTTATTCACTCTTCGTTTTTTTGGGGGGGGTGGGGGTGTCTATCAACGCTTCTCCCATTGCTGCTGTTTGCTTTGTTTCTGCACCTGAGGCTGTTTATAGTGTGTAATCTGCCTGACCATGCTCTGGTTTTGGGGGAGGTGTTGTTCGGATCTGTCTGACCGAGTTCTGGTTTTGCAGGAGGTGTCTGTATTTGTAGTGATCAGCTACTTCATGCTGTAGTTTTTGACGAGGTATTTGGAGTGATCTAGCTGACCGTGCTCTGGTTCTTGGGAGAGGTGATTGTAAGGCTCTATCTGACTGGTTTTGGGGGTTGGTGGGGATTGTTACCGTGTGTTGCAGGAGGTCGTTATCCTTAACCAGCCTTGAGTTAGTGTTCTGTATTGGCATTGTACTGTGTTCTTGCATTTGTGTGTATTCGGTTTGCTTTCAACATCACTCATTTGAAGATTTCTGCAGTATGAGCTGCTAACTTACCTCAATGTGAATATTTTTGTTTATCAAGCCTTTCCTCAGTGAAGTTGTGCTCTGTGGCCTGCTGCAGTTTTGGAAGGGATCTTTTGGATGCAATATTAAGTTAAGTCCTGTCCCTATCTGCTCTTTCAAGTAGCTGTAATGGCTCCTATGGCACTATGCTGAACATCATTAGGATCACTAATGACTGGCCCAGTGTTTAGCCCTCAACTGGGTTATCTGATCACTGCGTATATCAGAGCTTGCTGTTAAGTTAATTGTGGTTTTCCCTTGTGTTACAGCAATGGCCATGCTTCAATAGCATCTAGTTTTAAAGTTCTTTGGGAGACCTTGAAAGCTGATGCATGATTCCAAGTATTTCTCCTCCTTGTGTGAATTAGAAGCCACTACAACATTCTGACTTGAACATGAGACCTCTGCTGATACTTGAGTGCAGCCTTAAGGCAGTAGCTTATTATCAGAGGTGCAATCTTGTGTTTTGTGTAAGGTGTTAACCTGAAGTCATGTCTCCTTTCCTCTGGGAACGTAAAAGAGACTTGCCCTTCTGTGTGGTAGGCAAGGTCTTCTGGTATCTTGAATAATTTTCTGGAAGTTAAGCAAAAATGTGCATTTCTGTAGTGGCTTTCAGTGCATCCTCAACTGAACCACTTTTGATGTCTGTGTGATCATGTGCATACTAGTACAGCCAATTTGTGCGCAGCAAGTTCCCAGAAACAACAATGTACAAGTAGACAGATAATCTGTCTTAGGGATGGTAGTTGAGGGGTGACTAATGATCAAGACACCAGAGAGAACTTATTTTTACCCCTTTTGTTTTTGAGTGATGAAAGTTTTACATCAGAGGATAGCTGGTGGCCTTTGTTCAATATTTTCCTGAATAGCAACAATCGCCAACAGTGCAATTTTCTCAATTGCATAGTGTTTTAACTAAAGCTGTGTTCTCTAGTCTGTGATTTTGGGATTTGAACCCACAACCACGGCCACCCGTAGAGCCAAGGCTGGCATGAGCATTCGGAACTTTAAGTATTTGGAAGAATGTTGTCTTGGCATGGTTATGTAGATGAACTTTTATGTTACAGTTCTCACCTAATAATTACTTCTGAATTGTGGATTTGTACCAAATGTGTTGACGCCTTTGAGACTGAAGGGTATTATTGTTTTCTGAATAGCCGTTTTGACTTCCTGGCTTCTTTTGAACCTTGCCAAACAAACTGTGCAGCCATTTTATTTTGTAAATGGTGTTGTCGTGAGGGGTTTATAAGAGCTATAGCAAAAGGACAGTGCGATGTAAATATACTCCTAAAGAGGTGCTCTTGGTCTATGCCATTGTGAAGGCAACCTGTGGGTAGTAGAACACTTGGGATCTGCTAAAGATGGAGTTTTCCCAAACTATGCAATCTTTCTTTTTGTTCATGGAGTCTGAGCACATTGGCTAGGTCAGCATTTATTGACCATCCCTACTTGCCCATTAGGTGGTGGGGAGCTGCTGTTTTGCACTATTGCAGATCATGAGGTTTAGAGCATCCTTGGGGCCATTAAGGAATTCCAGGATTTTAATTTGGTGGCAGTGAAGTAACAGTGCTCTAGTTCCAAGGTTGGATGGGCTGTGGCTTAGAGGGGAACTTGCAGGTTTCTGTGTACTTGCAGCCCTTGTTTCTCTTAGTGGTAAAGGTCATGGGTTTGGAAGATACTGCCTAAGGAACCGGAGTGTTATTGCAGTACACTTTTTGTAGACGGTATGCACTGCTGTTGCTGTACATCAATGGTGGGGTGAGTGCATGTTGAAGGAAGTAGATGGGATGCCAGTCAAGTGGAGCTACTTTGTCTGAGATGGCGTCAAGCTGTTTGAGTATTGGAGCCACACTCATCCAGGAAACTGGGGAGTGTTCCATCATGCTCCTGTTCCATAATAGCCTTGCGTTTATGGATAGAGAATGAAGCAAAAAGCACAGTAGGAGAATTTGTAACAGTGTACAGAGATAGCTTGGTAAGTTTGAAAATAAAACAGTCTTTGTGGAGAGGAAGATCATGGCTTAATGTAGACTTGACTAAGTTTGGTGAGCTAACCAGGAATGGGTTGATGTATGTAGAATCCCTAGATGGCTGGTATTAGTTAAGAAAATGGCCTTAATGTGGTGCCTGTAATGACTGTAAATTGCCCAGCAAGCGTGGCTGCACTTGTAATGCAAGGAAAGGCATCTGGCATTTATTCACACAAACCCCACAAAAGTGATAATGTTCAAATTTTTTTTGGCATGTTGGATTTAATGGCTAAATATTTGGACAGAGGGTCAGGGAGTGATAATAACTGCTTGGGGAAAAAGTGGGGATGGGCTCTTTCAGGAGTTACTGAGAAGGCAGCGATGGGGCTTGGTTTCATGTGATTAAAAACACAGATCTACATTGGATGTGAATGTAGAAAGTATAATTATTGAATGTGCAGATGACCTGGAAATCTGTTGTCATTAGTGAGGAGGATGGTCTCGGACTAGTCTATTATTGATCAGCTGGTGAGTTGGGCAGAGCAATGGCAGATGGAATTTTAATCCCACTAAATATGAGGTGATGCATTTTGGGAGGCCTAATAAGGGAGCAACAGAAAACAAAGTTGCTGGAAAAGCTCAGCAGGTCTGGCAGCATCTGTGAAGTAAAAAGAGTTAATGTTTCTGTAATGTTCAATTGAGAGATATAGGGAAAAAAATTCATGTTCTGTCTATGTCGGACATGTGTAAGACCAGAGAGCATACGTTGAAGGTGAGAGTGAGTGTATAAGAGCAGATCTGAAAAGAGCCATCCGTGCTATGGTGGAAATTTGGAACGTGCTGCCCGAGAAGGTGGTGGAGACAGATAATCATAATATTTAAGTATCTGGATGAGCACTTAATATGCCAGAGCATTGTAAACTATAGACCAAGGGCAGGTAACTGGGAATAGTGCAGACTGGTGGTAGGAGATAATGGGAACTCTGATGGGTCTCGCCCCAAAATGTCAGCTTTTGTGCTCCTGAGCTGCTGCTTGGCCTGCTGCATTCATCCAGCTTCACACTTTGTTATCTTGGTGGAGATTGGTATTTGGTTGGCATTGACATGGTGTGCTGAAGGGCCTGTTTCTATGCTATATGATTCTGACAGTCTCTGATAAATGGTACTACTGAGAGTGCGGCATTGCCTCCACTGCACTGGAACGTCAACTCTGCAGGTCTAGAGCACAGAAGTCAGTGCGGTCTTGAATGTACTGTATTCTGACTCTGGCAAGCTTGCAACTAACAGAGCCATAGCTGAAACATCTCAAGGAGTGGAAAATGTGGTGAACTAATTCCGGAGTTGACCACTTAGTTAACCGCTTTCCCCTACCTCACCGTTGTGGCAAAGTTAACAGCCACATCCCAGTATCTCGGGAAATCTTTTGATTCATGGGTATTCAAAGAACACTTTGTTTTTGTTTCGAGTTTGGTAGAGTTTACTTTTGTAATTGAATTGTCTGCAGTTTGCAGTTCGTTCTTGTCTTCATGTGTATGTGTGTGTTGCAGTCGAACCAAGTTTTTTCCCTTCCGTGGCACAAATGTTTGTTTTTCTGGGATACCATTGTTTGAGTGTAGGCAGTTGTCTGAAACCTTGTGTTTTTGCTCATGACTGTGCATGCTGAGTGAGTGAATGTTGGAAAGCTGTTTAACTTTGGAAAGTTAAGCCCAGTTATAGCTTTCTTTGCAGCCAAGGCAGGCAGCCATTTTCAAAAAGCATTTCAGCATTGGAAGGCAGGAGGTCAGCAATTGGGAATATTTTCACTAAACATTAGCAATCCTAAACCAAAGAACAGTAGATAATGATTTATTGCGAATTTGTTCTTGCTATGTTTGCTGTCTCACGTTTGCACTGCCAGTGACTGCAGGAACTTGATTGTATGTGCTGACTCCTTGCTTTCTTCCTTGTCATGGGGTAATGGGCACAGTGTGATCAAGTGGCTCTTGTAAAGGAATATCTGGATTACAACACAGTCTGCACTTGTCTACAGCCACTTCGTTTCTGACCTCTTATAGCTAAACATGAATGAAATAGCTGAACTGCACAGGTGAGAGTACCTACTCTTGGTGAGCAATCATTGTTTCTCCTAGGCATCTTTGCAGGAGATCCTCGGGATAGTGTCCTAGGTCCAACCATCTTCAACTGCTCCATCGATGACTTCGCGCCCCCACCCCTCTGCCAAAGTCAGAAATAGGGATGTTTTCCGACTGCACCACTTTGTGACTCCTCGGATTCTAGAACAGTCAATGCAGCAATATCTGGACTGATAAGTGGCAAGTAGCATTCATGTCATGTGTCAGAAAATGGCCAATGCAAAGAAGAGAATCTTCACCATTGCTCCCTGTCATTCAATGGCAACAAAATATCCTAGAGGTTACCATTGACCAGAAATTGAAGTGAGACCAACCAGCCAAATAAATACTGTGGCTTTGAGAGCGGGTCAAATGCTGGGAGTTCTACAGCTAGCAACTCTTCTCATGCGCTTGCTGCCTGCCTACCATCCGCAAGGTATACGTGATAAGTGGAATTGAATGCTTACTTTACATGGATGGGTGTAACTCCAACAGCACTTAAGAAACTGACGCCATCCAGGACTGAGCTTGCTTGAGTTGCAGTCAATCCACAGTCTTTAACGTTGCAGTCTCTGTGTGCTGCTTTCAAGTTGTACTGCAGTAACTCACCAAAATTACTTTGACAACACCTTCTAGACCTTTGACGTCCAGTGCTTAGTAGGACAAAGCCAGCAGATGATTGGGAGCTCCACCACTTTGCAAGTTCCCTCCAGCCACATGTTATTCTGACTTGGAACTGAGTCACTCCCTCATGGTGAGCCACAACCCTGAAACTCCCTTTCTGACAGCATGTTGGTTATCATAGACTTGATGAGTGCGGTGGCCAAGAAGGCTGCTCACCACCACTTCCTCCAGGGAAATTAGCAATAGATAAAAAGATTCAGTTAGCTCAGTTGGTTGGATGGCTGGCTGGTGAAGCATCGTGATGGATTTGAATCCTGCAGTAACTGAGACCACCGTGAGGGTCCTGTCTTCGCGACCTCAGCCCTCACATGAGGCATTGTGATTCTCTGGTTAAACTCAATACCAGAACTCCCCCTCTCAATGAAAAAGCAGCTGATAAGACAACGTTGACTTTTATATCTGCCTCTCTTCAGAAATGGCTAATAAATTGTTCATGGCGTAGCCAACATTTGTTTTTGAAAGCATCTTGGCAAGATGTGGGGAAGCTAAACATGATCAGGCAAGGAGGGGATGAAATCTCAGCCTTGCCATCTTGGCGAAGTCCTGTGAAGTTGTTGTTTTACCCTGGTATAGAAACTGTTAACGCCCATTGACTTCAGTTCACCCAGGACTTGCTGACACCTGCACATCTTTTCAGTGATATGTTTAAAGTCAACAAAGAGCAAATGGGGGCATACTTTTTTCTTCAATGCAGTACTTGGCACCCTGAGCTGCTTGCTCTTAGAACTACAACTTGTTTAAAATATTCATTCCACATCAAGCATGCAATCCAAAATGTTATATGTGGATTGCAGCCTCTCCCAATACTCTGGTGATGGGCCTCAGAAAGTGACTTTATTTCTTCCCTGTGCCCTGGTGAGGCTCCAGCTCCAAACTTCTGTCTATTCCTAAGTACGTGGCCCTTGCCCTGGGAGTGTGCCAGGCTGCAACACTCTATCACCTGACAGGCCTTTATACATGGGAGGGCACAGAGCAAGCTGTGTTTGAGATGATATACAAGTACAAGTTATTGTGGTGGTAATAGTAGCCAAGTCTTCCGTGTGTTCCCTTGAGTTTATTTGCTCTCAAAATGGGCATGTTGTGTTGGGGAAGTGGGGGTAGGTGGTGGTGTGAAGTGAGATCAGGTGTTAGTCATAGCTCCAGGAGTAGTGCACCCAGCTCTGTGAGTCACGTGTTTCACATCCCACTTTAGAGCACAACATTTACCAACAAAACTGCTATATAATTTGGGGAAGAGCAGGAATGTTCTCCCCAGTGTCCCAAATACAATTATTCCTTAACCAATGTTGTTTCTTTTGCTTAAAGAATAAAGTCTGGTCATTATTACATTATTTTGTGGGATTTTTTTCCTGCCTTTTAACAGTGGCTGACTGCAAATAAAATGTTTCTTTGGTTGTAAAGTACTTCAGGATGTCTGACAATGATGAAAGCTGCTATAGAAATGAGTAACCCTTTTTTCTTTCACTATTCCAGATTGCTACACTGGGGATTGTTTATCAATAACAAAAACAAAAAGGAGCTCCCAAACCTCCCACTGTCTTTAAATTGCAGCATCTGTTTTTTTCCTCCCCAGGCTTGCTGGAACCTGACTCCACTGTCTGACTGGATCCTGTAGGATTCCTGAACAAAAAATGTTACTTACACAAGTCCAACTTGTACCTTTTTTTTAATATAAGGAATGATTTAACTCAATACCACTCTGTTAATGAAGCTGCCACTATTAATTTGTGCAATGATAAACCCAAAGCTAACCTAGTCTGCTGTTTGGAAGAATCCTGAATTGTACTCGTTAGGAGGCACTTTCAACACATATTAAATCCAAAACCTGAGTCTGGGTCAGTATTTAGGGTAGTAGTGGGAGCCAGGGAGTTTAGATTAGATTCCCTACAGTGTGGAAGCAGGCCCTTCAGCCCAACAAGTCCACACAGCCCCTTGAAGCATCCCCCTATAACCTAACACCCCTGAACACTACGGGCAATTTAGGATGGCTGATCCATCTAACCTGCACATTTTGGACTGTGGAAGGAAACCGGAGTACCTGGAAATTTATGTCCCCATAGCTACTGACCCTCCACTGGAAACCACATTTTTATTTGTGGCTTCTCTTTCAAACTTCACTCTTGCATGGATAGACTGGTTCTGAATTGAAAGCCTTCATCCCAAAGCACATCTCTTCTGCATCCTGTGTAAAGCATTGTGTTCCAGATTTAAGGCACCCAGGAGGCCACCTCCAGGTTGGAGTCTCACCAGAAACGTTGTCCTGATTGTGATCCTTTAAGTACAGTCAGTGTTACATAGCATAGTAACAGACCCTTCAATTCAACTTGTCCATGTCAACTAGATAACCTAAAATGATCTAGTCCCATTTGCTAGCATTTGGCCCATATTCCTCTGAACCCTTCCTGTTCACCCTCATCCAGCTGTCTTTTTAAATGTTGTAGTTGTAGCAGCCTCCACCACTTCCTCCGACAGCTCATTCCGTACAAGTGTCTTGAAGTGACCTTTTTGTAGAAGGTGTTTAAGAACAGCTGTTTTATAGCCTTGGATCTTGATATCCTTCGTATCCAGAAATGCCTCATTCTGTCTGAGTGTGCTCAATTACAGAGCTTCCATAGCCCTCTAGGGTACAGATACTTGTTTGAGAACAGCCCCAGAGGGCTGAATGGTCTCCTTCTGTTCTGTAACAATTCCACAGTTCCTGTTATTTAGTGCCCATTTTGATTTTTGTTTTTCAATCTTTCTTCCACTGTCCCAGCTCCCCACAGGCAGCTACGTGTCCAGAATGATGACGACCGACATGGTTGACAACCACCGAGAGAGCTGGGATTCTCTTATCTGTGCCATGGAGAAGTACCGGAAGCAAACTGGCAATGATGTTGTCCTCCTCACAGCTTATCGGCCCAAGCTGCAGTCAAACCTTGCCTATGCAGTTCATGGCACAGGGGCCCTCACAGACGCCATAAAGCAGTACTTAGATGACATTGCAGTTTTCCACAAGACCTCTGCTTACACCAACAGCGTGATCCCAGTGCCCAACAGTGAGAAAGCTGCAGGGCAGGACGCACATGCCTCTGAGGATGCTTTCTCCAAGAGCTATCCGTCCATTTATGGCAAGAGTGGTTTTACGACTGGCAATCAGGGTCTGGTCAGTCCAGGGCCAGTGGCCACAAATGGCCCTGAGGCAGCAGAAACCGAAGAGAGGTCGGCTTCTGTATCAGAGAGAGAAGTGGACCGATGTAGCTTAAACGATACTTCAGGTAAAAGGAGAATGATTAATTTGATTTAATATTGTTAATGTACTGAGTGAAAATATTGCTTTGCATGCTTACTAGCTGAAAGATACCTTAAGTACGATCAGCATAATAGAACCGAATGCAGAATATAGTTCTCTTAATCTAGTAGTCTGTAATCATCGCTTTCAATTTCTGTCAGATGGGCCTATGTGGCTTTTCCAAGGTAATTATGGGTGAACAAGGAATGCTGGTCCAGCAAGTGATGTTCTGTTTTTTATTTGCTTCAGTGAAAAAACAAAAGTTCCAATAATTGGAACACTAAAATCCAAAATTGGTGTGAAGAAATCAAAGTTATGGGGCTGGAGGTGGTTGTATTGGAAAGAAAAAGATCAAGGCCTTAAGTCTTGCTCTCTTTAAGAACCTCTATGCTTTTCTTTTTTTCATTCACTTGTTTGACCAAGCTTTGGTTATCTTCCCTCAAACTTAATTGTGCATCTGTCAAACTCTTAAGTTCCTGTCATCTGCAGTCTATAGGACTGTTGAACTCCTATTCTAGGTTTGGGCCATAATGGTCTATGTAAGACCATGGATTTTGGAGCAGAAGCATATCATTCAGCCCGTAGTCTGCTTCGCTATTCAATAAGATCATGTCTGATTTGATAATCCTCAACTCCACTCTCCTGCCTTATCCCCATTAACCCTCGATTCTATTACTGATTTAAAAGTGCCTGTGCCTGTGCTGAATATAGTTAAGACCCAGTCTTGCAAGCCTTCTCAGTAAGGAATTCCACAGGTTCATTAACCTCGAAGAAATTCTTAATCGATCTTAAATGGGTAGCCCTTTTTTTCCTAAGATCTTATTTTCTGTTTCTAGACACCCCTACAAGGTAAACAACTTTTCTTCATTTATCCTGTCAAGTCCCCAAGAATCTTGTATGTTTTAAATAAGATCACACTTGTGCTTCTATATTCCAACAAGCACAGACTCATTTTGCTCCACCTGTCCTCCTGAGGTAATCCTTCCACACCTGGTATCAGCCTAGTGAACCTTCTCTGGGCTGATCCAATGCCATTCTCTACTCCAAATCTTTTCATAGGTATTGGACCCAAAATTCTTAAGTATGTGAGTGATGTTCTGACTAGTGCCTTCTATAGTTTCAGTAAAACCTCCTTTCTTTTAAACTTGAGTCCCCTTTGAAATAAAAGCCAGCATTCCATTTGTCTTCCCTACTACCTGCTAAGCTTGGATGCTAGCTTTGTGATTTCATGAACAAATACAATCGTTTGTCTGTTCTGTAGACTTCTGCAGTCTTTCTCCATTTAAATAATGTGCTTTTTTTTGTTTGGCCAAAAGCGCACAACCTCACTTTTTCCCACATTTATATTCCTTCTGCCAAGTTTTTGCCTACTTGTTTAACATGTCTGTACCCCTCTGCAGATGTGCTGCCTTCTTTAGCACTTGGGATCTTCCTATATTTTGTTCTCCACAAAGCTGATTTTTAAAAAAAAATTCATTCATTGGATAAGTGTGTTGTTGGCTAGGCCATCGTTTATTGCCCAGAGGGCAGTTTAGAATCAACTGCTTTGCTGTGGGTTTGGAGTCACATCTGGGTCAGACTGGGTAGGGATGGCAGTTTGCTTCCGTAAAAGACACTAGTGAGCCTGATGGGTTTTTCTAACAATAGACAATGGATTCATGGTCATTGTTTAGACTCTGATTCCAGTATTTATTGAATTCAAAATCCCATTGTCTGCCATGGTGTGATTTGAGCCTAGGTCCCCAGAACATTATCTGGGTCTCTGGACCAACAGTCCAGTGATGGTCCCACTTGGCCATTGCCTCCCCAATTATTGTATATTTGCCTTACTTTTCTGGGTCGGCAATATATTAAATTGCAAATGGTTCTAGAAGAGACAGAACTGGAAAGATTGGACAAGCACAGCGAGATATGAAAGATAAAATCATGAAAATAAGATCAAGGCCCATGGAATTTTAAAAAAAATTTGTTTATGGGATGTAGACTGGTCCAGCATTATTTGTTCATCCCTAATTGCCTTTCGGGGAGGTGGTGAGCTGTTTCCTTGAACCGCTGGAGCCATTGTGATGGAGATACACCTATGATGCTTTCTGATGGCTTGATATGCCTGTGTGGCTTGCTGAACCATCTCAGTTGGGTGGGAGTTGCGCACATTGCAGTGGTTCTGGCGTCACATATCTGCCAGACTGAGACAGGATGGCAGATTTCCGTTTGCTGGTTCTCACCACTGTCAAGGTCCAGTCTTTAAATCCAGATTATGTTTGTTTGAATTTGAGTTCCACCTGCTTTCTTAACTGGATTTGAATTCCAGACCACCATAACATTAGTCTGGGCCTGTGGATTGCTAAACTAGTGTCAGTTGTTTTGTTTTTGAATGCGAAGTTTTGGGGATAAATATTTTGCTCCAAGTTGCAGAAATGAGCTATCTGTTGTGAGGTGAAAACCTTAAAATCCATTCAAGAAACGTTTGGAAATGGTGTGAGCTCTGTGTAGAGTCTCTCTTGATTGTCCATCTCAAATGGTTTTGATTCTTTTTTCCAGGTTATCTATTTTTTTTTCTTTGCTGTTTTTCATGTTAGAGCGCATGCTAGAGAAACAATTCAGTTACTTTGAACAGTGAGGGAGGGGCCATTTGGCCCATGTCTGCAGCAGCACTTCCAAAGCACAAAGCTCCTGCTTCCCTGTTCTTTCCTTGCATCCTCCTTCTATTTTGGTCTTCAGGTTAAGTCTTCACACTTCTTTTTTGTTTTTTTTTCTAAAAAGTGTAGTGCTAGATACTGTAGAATGGACAGGCCCAGAATCTCCCTGCATTAAATCTGTTGGCACTGAGACTGAATCCAGTTTGCCATTCAGAAAATAAACCCCTAAGCAGGGAAATAGTGTTGTACTGCTTGACTGCCCCCACACAGTTCAGAGCTCCACTAATAGCACTGTAACTGGATCCACTGATCCACTGATCCAGTATATCCACTTCATAATTAACCTTGGTGAATAAACGGTCTGAATCCCTGTGCAAAGTGAATTAGGTATCCCTGGTACCCGATATGATGTAAGTTGCATTTTGCTGGATCATCTTTCACAAGCTGGAGCAAAGCTCCTAATCTGGGAAAGGCTACCTCAACTTGGGTTCAGTCATTCTGCTACAACTTGTTCAGATTTACACTTTGTCTAGATAAACATGACCTCCCCAACTCCCTGTTGGATTAAGTCCAAGAACCTAGCTTCCACACTGAGAATACCTTCTTGGTTGTCTCTTGCTTAATCTTATCCCTCTTCTGTGCTTGCTGCACGTGGTATACAATGTGTTTACCAAATGTTGTTTTCCACCTCACTCTCTCTCTTTTCTCCCCTGTCCATGGGGGTTAGGCCTTGGAGAATGGAAGAGCTGTGAAAGGGGAGGCATCTCGGTTAGGGCAGGAGTGCAGGCTGTTCCATTCTCTCAGCGCCACACACAGACACACAGACACAGACACACACACACATGAAATGAGAATCGGTGCAAACGATATGCAATTGCTGTTGGCTGGAATGGATACTGAATTAACTCTTACGTCCCGGTATCAATTCCAGTGTAGATTTAAAAACAATAACTTGCATTATACAGTCTCCCCCCACAGCCTCATGATGTTTAAAGTGTTAGCAGCCAACTGACTGCATGTTAAAATGCTGTCTTAGTAATCTAAGAAACACTGCAGTCAGTTTGAATACATCTAACCATCAGCAAAGACCAGAAATTTTTTTTTGTGAAATTGGTCGAGGGATAAGTACTAGGCACAATACCAGGGAAGAGGAGAACCTCACAGCACTCCCACGGTTCTACCCAGTAGTGTCAGCCGAGATCTTGTGCTCCAGAGAGGGCTTCCCAAACCAGGGCTGAGTGCAGTGATTGGAACCAGGTGGATCTAGAATCCCATCAGGTCCGGGGACTGACTTGGAGCTTTGTGGCCCCAGCCAGTATACTGTGCACCAGTAAATAAGGGGTGGCCTGGTGATGGGGTACTGGCCTTTGTACACTTTATTTCAATGAGATAGCTGTTGGGTTACTGAACAAACTCCATTCCTCCAACTCTGTCAAAGCATTAACTGCTTCCGTTTGGGAACTCTCATGTAATGTTGAAGGGATTTCTGAATGTGAACTAAGGAAATAAGTGAGCTGTTATGTATTTAAGGGATGAAAGTTTACTGGATAGGGCAAGAAACCCAGCCAGACTTGCACAACTGGACAAAAGTTAATAGCCTTTAGTTCTATGTGAATAAGCTTCCAGTCTTGACGCACTTATTGGGGGCACTTTAGTTCCCTAGCTTATCTGCTCGGCTGTTATCTGTGTTTATACTTTTCAAAAAAAATCCAACCAAGCTGATTTCAACAGCAAGAGTGTAGACTTATTTACACCAAAAGCAGTTGGCTTGCCTGCTGGGTGACCTGATTGTGAAATCTGTCGTGTCCCTTTTTTAAAAAACCCTTCCTGCTACCTTTTTTGAGTTCTTGATTTAATCTTTTCCCATATGCTTCTCTCCTCACTTTTTTTGCACCAACCTCCTGTGTTCCCAACTCTGCTGCCTGTATCCTAATTTTCACAAGTTCCATTGTCCCAAAGTCTAAGTTTCATTCTGGCAATTTCTCTCTCTCCTGACTGTGTCACTTCCTGTAGCCCTACTCTCCCATTCTGACCTCTTTCGTGCCTCACTGATTTTCACCGTACCTCTATAGGACCTAAAGTACACTTTCAAAAGCCAGAAGCAAAGTCAAAATTATAAAACCCCTACTGCGGGGAAGCAGGCCATTCAGTCCATAGTCTGCACTGGCTTTCCGAAGAGCTTCCTACCCTGCTATCCTATCCTTGTGACCCTGCATTCTCCATGGTTAATCCATCTAGCCTGCTCCTCTTTGGACTGTGGTAGTAAACCTGAGTATTTGGAGGAAACCCATGTAGTCATGGGAAGAACCTGCAAACTCTACACAGACAATGAGTCAAGGCAGAGGTAGATTTTTGGTCAGCAAAGGGGTCAAAGGTTATTGGGGGTAGCTGGATTTCTACGCATTCCCAATCAGCAGTGATTTTATTAAATGATGAAACAAGCTTATGGGCTGATTTGGCCTACTCCTTTTTATTTGCTTCAGACTAAAATTCAGTCCTTAAATTGCTCCACCTCCTGGTTAAAACATTTAACCAAGCTTTTTGTCATTGTCATCTGAGTGGCTCTGTGTCAAATTTTATTTGAAGCTTCTGATCAGGGTCTGTAGACTCTTGTTCTTTTGTACCATTCTCGGTGTTTTAAAACAAAAACCATGGCTCAAACTTCTAAGCTCCAAATGATGTGTATGTCTGACTTTTAACTAAAATTGTTGGAGCAAAATTAGGCTGTCAGCCCAATTTTTTTTTCTGTTTCATCATTTCATCAAGGCTGATCAGTCACTAAACCCCATTCTCCTGCCTCTTCCCCAGTCTCCTTACTGACCAAGAACCTGTCTATCTGTTTTAAAGATGCTCAACAGCTTGGCCTCCCCAACCCTCTGCAACAGTAAGTTCCACAGATTCACCACCTCTTAACTGAAGAAATTTCTCCTCAATTCTAACAGGTCATCCCTTCACTTTGAGAGTATGTCCTCAGGTCCTAGTCTCTCTCCTACAAGTGGAAATATCTTCTCCGTGTCCACTCTTTTCAGGCCTCAGTATTCTGTAAGTTTCAATCATACCCCGTACGCGCACGCGCACACCCGCTGCCCCATGTCCCCTGTAATACCAGCATTAGATATGGGGCCCAAAGCTGTTCACAATATTCTGAATACAGTCTGACCAGAACCACGTACAGCCTCAGCAGTACTTCTCTGCTCTTGTATTCTAGCCATCGTGGAATGAATGCTATCATTGCATTTGCCTTCTGAACTGCTAATTGGCCTGGCAAGTTAACCTTCAAAGAATCCTGAACTAGGACTTCTAAGTCTTTGTGCTTCAGATTTCCAAAGCCTTTCCCTCCTTTGAAAATGGCTTGCGCCTCTGTTCTTCCTACCAAATTGCATAACTTTTTTGTGCTTTCCCACATTGTGTCCTATCTGTCACTACTTTGCCCACTCTCCTAGCCTAGCTAAGTCTGTCTAAAGCCTCCCTCCCACATTCTGTCAGCATTACCTTTCCCACCAGCTATCTTTTGTCATTTGCAAACTTAGCAACAATGCCCTTAGTTTTTTTCACCCAGATTGTTAATGTGTAATGTGAATAATTTAGGTCTCAACATTGATCCTTGCAGAACTCTGCTAGTTACTGGCTGCCATCTTGAAAAAGACCCCATTATCCCTGCTGTCTGCCTCCTACCAGTCACCTAATATTCTGTCCATGCTAGGAACCTTGCCCCAAACACCATGGATTTTTATCTTTAGTGGCCTTCTAGGAATGCAAATAGATCATGTCCACTGGCTATCCTTTGTCTAACTTGCTTGTTCCTTTCTGGAATTTGAACTGATATGTCAGGCATGACCACACTTTGACAAGTGTGCTGACTCAACTCTGTTTTTAACCATGCACTCCACAATCTTGTCTTTTATAATGGTAATATTTTAGAGACCAATGACCCAGGTCAGGCTAACCAGCCTATTGTTTCTATCTTCTGCCTACCTGCCTTTTAATTGGGGTGTAATATTTAGCCATTTTCCAGTCTTTTGGGACCCCCCTTGACTCTAGTGATTAGTGAAAGATGATCGCCACCAACGCCTCCACAATCTCCTTGGATATCTGTATAGATTCCAAAATGCAGCATCTGCTATCATGGACTTGTGGAAGATGCTGATCCTCCTCTTTGAGGAGTAGCCAATAAATTAATAAGAGTTTAACATTTTGATGCTTTGCATTTTCATTTCTGCCCTTTAGATGGAAACATTGTTCTTTTTTAATTTTGTGGTTTAACTGATTTGAGTCATAACCCTTTTTTCAAGTGATATTTGTTTGTAACTCCAAATCCTTCTGGTCTTCTGTATTTAAACTTTCATTTCCGAGAACTGTGATTTTTGTTTTTCATTCTTGCTGGGCAAAGCTACAACATATGTTTTACCTCTGAAGTGTATTTTTCAATTGTGGGTGTATTCTATAGGTTTGTTAATGTCTTGGCTGTAGAGCAAGTATGCAACCTAGGATCAGCTTATCATGTCAATAGGCATCTACTTAAATCTGCTTTCCACCACTTGGCTGGTAGCCTCAACTCCACTTAACTCCCACTTTGGTGTTAGGTATGAATGTTGAAGTACAGCAAAATGATGTTTACAATAGATTTGAGATTTTGTTTCTTTCCATCTGCTTCCAGCCATGTTCACAATGGATGAGGAATCAAACAGTCAGGACTGTGAGCCCTTCTTTGAATCTGACCTTGATGGAGAAAGCACAGATGGTAAGTAGACAGAGTCTGGACTGCTGTCCAACAGAACCTAGTAGATGGTGGAAGGAAGTTGGCGTTTATGCCAAGTAACAATTCAGTGTTTCCTGTAGCGGATGTATGTGAGCTGCTTGTTACCCATTCACATTGAGAGTAGAGGTGGAAGGGGAAAAGAAACAAGAATTGTTTTATATGGTGCCTTTCACAACTAAAATGCTGTAAAACTTTTTGGGCCATTGACTATATTTGAAAAGTATTTCCTACTTTTTTAGGATGTAGGAATTGAATTGAAGAATCTGAATTTACTTCCCTGGAGAATATCAACCATTTTGCCAGGCTTCAATTGTTGAGTTGTATCTCTATAGGGTGGATGGATAGATAGTTGAGTTGCTTTCACTTTCTTTCAAGTTGGATTAAAAATAAGGGGAGTAGCAGAATTGGGGATTGCAATGTATTGTGCCCACATCCAACACTTTAAGTGGATCACGTCCATGTCCACGTCCATGTCCATGTCCACGTCCACATCCACATTCATTGTTAGAATGACACAACTCACAGCTCCAGAGACCCAGGTTTGATTCCAGTCTTGGACAACTGCCTGTGTGGAGTTTGCCTGTCTGCATGGGTTTCCTCCTGGAGAGCAAAGATGCGCCAGTTAGGTGGATTGGCCATGCTAAGTTGCCCATAGTCTTCAGGGATTTGCAGGCCAAGATGTACAGGGATAGGGGAGAGGGGTGGCTTTGGGTGGGATGTGCTTTAGAGAGTCCGTTTGGACTTGATGGGCCAAATGGCCTGCTTCCACACTAGGGAATTTGATTCTATGACTAACTACTGGTGGTGTTACCCAGACATGTTGTGTATTGTTTGGGTTATAGCTTGGGGCTATACAGAGGCTGGATTCTTGACCGCATGCAAGCAGGGTTTAGTGCATTTACAAAATGATGCTTTGAGTCCTAGCTTTGCACTGGTCCAATATGAATGAAGTGCGGCTGATCGGTTTGTTTTTGTCTTGTGCCTGTGCCCTACAGATGGCAGTCTGAGTGAGGAACTTCCTGTTCGTTCACAAACGTTGCCACAAGCAAGGCATCACCAGTATGCCAAGTCCCTGCCTGTGTCTGTGCCCATATGGGGATTCAAAGATCTGAAGCCAAAGAAGCTTGCTGATGGAGAAAATGAAGGAAGGGTAAGGTGCATTCTCTCCAGAATTGGTGTCATTTCTTCGGGGTACAATAGTGTAATGATAATTTTGTTTGACTAGTAACTCAGACTTTTATAATTCAAATCCACAATGGAATTTGCATTCCACCAATGGAACGTGTGGTTGTTTTGGTTTCAAAGACGTTTTGGTTAAGTGCAAGTGACTAAGTTTCCGACTTGTGAAAATATCCTTCTAGGAAAGAAACTGTCTTAGTCTTTGTCCAGTCTAATTCTGTGACTCCAGGCCCACACCAATGTGGTTGACCCTTGATTTGCCTCCTGAAGTGGTCCAATGAAGCCCCCCTATTGTATCCAGTTGGAGTTGATAAGTGAATATTGGTTCAGCCAGTAATACCCTCATGAGGTGATGGAAAATTTTTCTGCACCCCATTTCCCTTGGATTGGTGAATTCAAATGGAAATGGTTGAATGTTGGCTGTAGTTCAGTGGTAATTCTCCCAACCCAGTGATAACTTTACTAGGTCTCTAATCCCTGCAACCACACTCTGGTGTAATCGAACCCAGCTGTGGGTGAGATTGAAGCTGTAGTGATAACTTTGCAGATTTTTTTTGTGGCTTTTTTTGTGATGAAAGGGAGCCACTGCACCACACCTACACCCAGACATTATCTCTAACCTTCTGTTAATTATTGGTTTAGCAGTACAGAATTAACAGACTGCTTTTATTCAGGCCCATTACTTTTGGTGCAAATATTCTTGACTGCTGCTCTGTGACATTGCCTAAATTGCCCAAGTAAAGAGAGATGAAAACGACATGCTGGAGATTACAGCAGATCAAGCAGCATCCGTGGAGAGAAAGCAATTTAATGTTTTGAGACGAGATGACTCAACCATTGAACTAAATCCTAATTCCAGCAACTGTCTCCTACTGGTCAGTGGCGTCACTCTCCTCCACTTGCCTTTCCACAGTGGCCTTCTGTATTTTGAAAATTATTTCACCCAGAGTTCTAGTTGGGAGACTCTACTTCTGTCTGAGGGAGAGCTTCTGATGTTCTTTGCAACTCTGTTCCAGCTTGGCATCTACTTCAAACCTAACAATGACATGCGTAATTCTGTGTTTTTTCCAAAAGGATAGGTTACAGCAGGAATAATTTGGATGGGCCTGAAATTGCAGAGTAAGTTCACACTAGAGGGTTCTCTGTTGCCGTCCCTCAACTGGTCTAACAGGAGAGATACTAATAAACTTCAATGTCTGACTTGAAGGGGATAGGTGGGAGGATTAAACAACACCTTTTTATTTTTGATTATCCAGTGGACCTGCCAAGAAGTGTAGAGAGCAGAAAAGATTTGACTTGGTTTCAGTGTTAACGTTTGGTGAGCTATCACCTCTGGACTTTGGCATGTTGCCATTCTGTGCAGTGTACTAGAGCAGTTCTGATTGCAGCAGAATTGCATCTTAACAGGAATTAGTCCTTCAAGAAAGATGATGGTATATTCCTTCCCCACCAGGAAATCCAGCTGTGGACTTTTGCATTTCCCTGATTTCCATCTCTTTACCACTAGAGACTCTGTATTCAGCTGCCTTGGGATAAGTTCTGGAATTGCCCTTCCCTGTCCTTGCCCATTTCTCCCTCTTTAAGATACTCCCTAAGGCCACTTGCCATTTTTTTCTACACTGCTGCTGTGAAGTATCTTGGAATTTTTTTAAAATACCAAAATATCCACTGTACAAGTGTACATTGTTCATTAAGTTCTGTCTCTGTTCGCTTTAAGTCTTCCCATTTGAGGGCTCAATGAGGAGACTGGACATGAGCTAGTCTGTACTACAGCAGAAAACAAAAAATGCTGAAAATCCGTAAAGACATGGGGGCAAAATTTCTGCAAGATGCTTGGGGGGTCAGAGTGAGAACAGAATTAACTTTTCTTGTCAGGGTCTGAGGGTTCAATTAAAACACAAGAACTGTAGATGCTGTAAATTGGGAACAAAAGCAAAATTGCTAGAAAAGCTCAGCAGGTCTGGCAGCATCTGTGAAGTATTAAAACAGTTAACATTTCAGATCCAGTGACCCTTCCTCAATTGCTGGCTCTCTTAAGGGCCCTTACTCTGCTGTTTACTGACTTGCAGTTGTCTTGGCTCAGCTTGCTGTGTCGCTCTGACCTTTTTTTTTGTCTGCAGTTGCCTTCCCCAGATTTGGACAAGATTGCTGCTAGCATGAGGGCCTTGGCCATGAGTGTGACAGACGGCACTGAAATGTTTGGTGACCTGCCTCGTCCTCGACTCAACACCGGTGACTTTCAGAAGCCCTATCGGAAGTACTAAAGCACTTTTTGCCGCTGCGACTTATTCTACCCTTCTCTTCTTCCCCCCCCACCCCCATCCCCACCCCCACCCTTCTCCCTCTGTTCTACACCCTACCCTGTCAAGCACAACACTACAGGAACCCTTCTGCAAGGAAAGCTGTTTACTGGCCCAGGGCCATCCCATGGGCCAGCTGCTTCATGTAGCATTAAGGTTACATATAACAAAAGACTGGTTCAGAAGTTGATTCAGTAACTTTTCAAAGATGAAGAAAGCAAGAAACTTTATAGTATATTTTTCTGGCAAAACATTGTGTGTAGCAGAGTGCCCCAGAATCCACTTTTAATGTTCCAACTTGTCCTTGTGTCGTTCTCCTCCTTCCAGCATGCTTTGTTTTTTGTTTTAAAACAAGCTAACTGAGCCCTTTCATTATATTCAGACAAGAGCATGGTTCAGATAATCCTCTCTCTCTCTCTCTCTCTCTCGCACACACATTCAGATTGAGAGATGAGCTGACACTAATCTTCTCATAAAAGATCATTATCTAAATCTGGTGTCTTGGCCAATCTGCTTTTGTTTTAATCTTGTGTTTTTTTTTAAAAGAGAATGAGCATGAAACATATGTTAATTTTTATTGCAAATCAGTACAAAGGGGCTACAAGATTAATTTTAGTGAGGTTGGCCTGTTGCTGTTACATGGCAAATGAGCAGGTTCAGTTTGCTGTCACTCGTTAATGCTGAAGGGCTGCTGGATACTCCATGTTTATTCAAGTAATTGGGCTAATAAGAGTCCAGGTGCTTCAGCAAATGTCCTGGTCTATTAACTCCAGTACTTTGCATCCCTGAGCAACTTTGTCATGAGAATGTTTAGTTCAAAAACAGATTTGCTACTTGATGCCAAACACTGGCTGTAATTCAGTTTGAGGTGATTAACTTGAACTTGTTTAGAATCCTCCTTTCTCTTGTGCCACCTTAGGAACCAAATACTGATTGTTGGCTTTTCAGAATCTCCTACAGTGCTGCAGTGCCCATCCCACTGGCCCCTTCTGTCATTGTCATGTTCACTTAAAGGATTGATCTGAGGATTGACTTGCAATCCATGCAAGTATGAGTTGGTTTTCTTTTTGAGCTGGTTTTGTTGCCTGATTGCATGCTCTGGCTTTTATCTCTCTCTCTACCTACCTCAGCCTATAGATCAAGTTTGGACATCAGTAATTTTTCCCCACCTGCTTCATTACAGAAGCATTATAATGCTTTCCTTTCACTGATTACAAGAAGCAGTTGAACTTGTCAAAGGCAAGGCAGCTGCTAATTCCCCAAAGACAGCCATTGTGTCATCTGTCTTGGAGTTTTACGGTCAGATTTGTCTTTGCTGAATCCACTCGCTTGTTGTTCTATTGACATTTGCCCCAGGGATCCTAAACTTGCAAAACCAGACTGCTCTTAGCTGTCACTGAGAAGCGTTGGATGAATGTTGAATGTGTCTCCTTCGTTAAATACCCTTTTTGTTTAGACTGTGTTTTATAGATACATGGACAGAGAAATATCTCTTTAGAGATCAGCTTCCATCAATGTTCCAAACTGTTCGGCATATGACAAAGGTGGATTGCTTGTGTTCCTCACTGAGGTTGAAATCAAAATGTACAGAAGCTGATTCTCACTCTAAGGTCAGCAGTTTCTGGTCAGTCCCACTGATTGGAACTCTCTCCTACTCCCACTGCCCAAGGTAGGCCTTTTGTGAATTAGTTCTCAGGTACAGTGGGAATTGGAGTGGGTGTGCAACGGGGCTCCACCCTGCCAGTTTACTGTGTAGGTAAGCTGTAAATCATTAACCCCTGCCACCCCCCTCCCTTGTTCCCCACCAACGACCACCAAGCAGTATCTCCATAGACTGTTTATCTTTTGAGCAATTGTTACTTCACTTAAATGCAATTCTGTTATACTTGAACACAGCCCAGGAGATGACTGCAAACTCCTGTGACCAAGCCTGACCCTGGCCTTGGCACTTTTATCCCAGCTCAGTCCTCAGCAGTGGAGGAGGGAAAACACCCCAGAAGCAAGTCTCCCTATATGGGCTGTACTTAGCATTCTGTCTGGGTTTTTGGATGTTTTGTTTGGTTTTTTTGGAAGCGTGTTCTTTGGAACTGCAGGAATGACCCAGCCACACTGTCAACACTACAATGAGCAAATTGGAGGGTGTGAGCTTCTGTGCAATACAGTGACCCAATTGCAATACTTTTGCTTTAATTACATTCCCAGATCCTCATTCGTGGCCACTTCAGAGTAGCAGGTGTAGCTAACTGTTTTTTGCTCCGTGTCTACTACCTTCCTCCTGAATTAGGTGTAACACCACTATCAGCCTTCCCTCTTGTAGCTTTCCAGCATCTGTTGTGTAACTGGCTAACCCTTGTACTTTCTCTGAGATGCATGGATTTTCAAATACCCTTTAGTTCACTTGCACACCCCTTAGCCTGATTGGCTGCATGTCTTCACACTTAACAATTCTCCCATACGAGAAGTGTTTCTATAGAGCTCCTGTAATGTTGCATTCCACTGCTGGGGCATAATTACTGAGTTAACCCTCCCTTTGCTGCAATTAGTCATGCTAACGTCTGCCATGTTGTGAATTTGACTTTGGACGTCTGGGCTATTTTGGTTGTGAATTTTTCATTTCATAGAAGCCCAGACTTGCTAATTCGGTATCTGAGGGTAGAGTGTAGAACCTAATGACCAGAAAATGTTTCTTCTGATCGTTTCCAAATCTCAACTCAAGCTATTGAGTGCTCCCCTCTCAAAGAGTGTAGGTTGCATTGACACTAGCCTGAGAGGTGTTGGAGTGAGTCTTGGTTGGAAATCTAGGGCTGTAGCCTGATCTTACAGAACGGCTCCAATTCAAGTATAAGATAAATCACAACTCCAGTCCAATTTAGCAGAGTAAACTGGTTCCCTAATTCAGCACTTGTGCTCAGTCTAGTCCTTTTGTAGCTGGAGCTATGACTGTTATTTGCTCTGCACAGTTATTCCTCCAGTGCCTGCAGCGACTGGATCCTAGATCTCTCAGCATTGCTTAATTTTTAACACTAATTAGTTGGATTAGCATGTCTCTCTTTTGGAAAGAGAATTTGGATTCCTTCACTGGGAGGGAATATCTATCTCTTCTTGAGTTGTGGGTAATGCACTGCCATACTGAGCAGCTCCCTGCTGATCTGAGGTTTTGAGCATGTTGGTATCTTCCACCAATGGTTCAGTCTAAATACATAGAGTTTGTGTAATCCATTATCAGCAGCTCTCATTTGCATTCAGTTTGATGCAAGTTTTGGGTTTGAAGGCAGAGGCAGTGTCATTTCTGCTGGGTGTAGCTGACCAGGGCCTGATGTTTTTGGGTATGGCTGAGTAGGCTGACCTGCTGAGATGGTATGTGTGAAGAACTGATGTTTTAATCCAGTTTTAAATGGAAATGAAGTGATATGAGTGAAATTGCAATGTGTGATTGACCGTCTCTCTGTTTTGTGTTGGGCGTTTCATGAAGAGTGCTGGTGACCCCTCCCCTTTCCACACTGGGAACTTGAAGGGCAGGAGAGGAACCTAGACATTTTAAAAATTGTCTGTTGCTTGGCTATTGGCTCAAGTTGCTGCCTGACTTTGATCAAGATGGATTTCCTTCAAAGCTGTTTGTTGCTGGGAATGGTGATGAATCTACCCATTTGTCAGTGGGGCATAATATCTTTCAGCTTATCTACAATTAAAATCTACTGTTTTGTGCAGAGTTAGTGCAACATTAATCCTTCCATTCCTCAGTCTGCAACTGTCTATTTTTCTCTCTTTCTGAGCTCCCACTTGAATCTTCTGGCTAATGGAGGCTTCTGTCTTTTGAGAACAGTTTCCAAAATGTACTGTTGTCTCTTTTGTAATGCTGAAGAACAGTGACCACCCCCTCCACCCTGCCCCTTTTCACTAGTGAGGCAAGGAGGTCCTTGGTGCCTTTGCTCATAGTAGCAACTGGCTGGATCTAACTGTAAAGGAGGAGCTGGAGTACATTTGCTTTGTGCTTGGAATGGTTTGAGATATCTTAAGTTGTGTAAACGGAGTGGTTGGAGTGATGAGAGAGACTGAACAGTCAGAATCAGGCCAGTTGGCTGCAGTTACTGTGTAGATGTTTGTTTCTGGGTGCTGTTTGGGTGCAGCACCCCATGTGTCATCAGCAGACACCTGCATAATCCAGCTAAATTATCACTTTTTTTTCTGGCTTCCAAAGGACCTTTTTTAAGAGAGCTTTCTGCCAGTATTTGGTCTTTTGATGCTCATCTGCATGAAAAAATTAGATTTAACTCTGTCTCCTCTGTGTGTTCTCTTGTAACTCCCAGTGTTGACTCTTGATTCCTCCCCCCTGCCTTGTGAGAGTTGTACTTTGAGGGAATTGTCAAAGTGGTTAATGATCTCTTGAGGAATGAAAACAGATAGGAAGCTGGAAGAGGGTTATCACTTCTGTGCTCTACCAGTATAGTTTGTGAATCACTCCAACTTTTGAATCCCTATAATTAATGCAACCATCCTTTATATGCATTATATAGTAAAAATTAAATTTGGCTTCAGTTGTGATGTCAGTGGATTGACAATGTTGTGTTGCAGTTTTTTTAAAAAGGCATCAGATGTGAAGACTACAGATGGGGGTTGTCTGCACTGGAGTATTAACCCAGCGAGTGAACCTTTACTTCTGTTGCTGTCTGTGCTTCTAGCACGTTGTTTCATTTTAAACTGCCCAATGTTATTTTTCTTTAATGTGCTGTTTCTGGCGAGTATTTGGGTGAGCAAGGTATGTGCAATCATTGAAGCTCTTCACAATCTGTTCTGATTGTGTATCCCTGACCCAACATGTGAAGGACTCTACCCAGTGTGAGAAATAACTACCCGTTTTAAGATTCACTGTCAAAAACTGCTTGTTGAGGTGGGCTAAGCTCCAGTTTCTAGTTACAGTTCCACTTTTGCCTTTTCTCCAATACCTGTCCAAGGCACTCCTGTTTCTTCAGAGAGGAAAGAAGACTGCAAATGATACTTCAGTTTGTGTTGATGGGCTGGAGTATTGAAATGAGAGAGAGAGAGAGAGAGAGGTGGTTGTTGGGGTGGGGGGAGGGGGCAGAGGAGTGTGTGTGCATGCAAGGAATGAACTATTTCTGGTATATCTGAATCTTCAAAAGATTTTAAGCAACCATGTTGCTTCTTGGGATGTTTAACAAACTGTAGACAATCACTGCTGGAGATGTGAACAAAATGATGAGAAACTGACAAAAGGATGCAACTATTCTCATTTTCTAAGAATAAAGTTGTTATTACAAATGTGGCGATTTGACTTCCTTGGTCCTTTTTTTTCCCCCCCCTCCTGCAAACTCATTTCCTGAAGCACTGCTAACCAGTCATTGAAGTCTGGTCACTGTTGCAATGCAGGGAACCATGGCAACCAATTTAAGCACAGCAAGCTCTCTCAAAGAGCAATTACCAGATAATCTGTGTTCAGCTGTTCATTCAGGGATAAAGCAGAAATTGTGGGTCGGACTCTCCTGTTCTTTGAAATGGTGATAAGATTTTGTGCAAAAAAAAATCTGCAGATGCTGCAAATCAGAAACAAAGACAGAGATTGCTGGAAAATCTCAGCAGGTTTGGCAGTTGCTATGGAGAGAAATCAGTTAATGATTCAGGTCTAGTGACCCATCTTTAGAACACTTATACATCTGCTGGAGAAGGTGCTGTTATGCCTCACTGGGGTGGAGGAAATCGAACTCCAATATTCCTGGAGTCATAACTTACATATTTATCAAAATAAAGTTTATCCAATGTACCTACAAGACCTAACTTGACCCAACCAAGCTTCTGTACTTAACAGGTATTACCATATTACAAATAGTCACTGCAGAAAGAGTTATGTACTGTTGACATTTTGCTTGAATAGTTTTTTCAACTTGTAGAAATTGCCTATGGGTGTACACATTTTTTTAAAAACATTGTTATGGGTGGAACAAAAGACTAGAAGGCAGTTAACTTATCTTCATACAAGGGTTTGCTGAGCTAATTCTTTTAAAATTGCTGCTGCTCAATCTCTTGCCAGGCACTTGCACTTAATTGCAGGAGGCACTGAGCAACTGGTTTGCAATTAAAGGAATCTGGAATCTGACTTGTTGGTTGAAAGTAACAGCTTACAGCAACTGAGAGGGGGTAAATAAACTGGCTTTCTTGAGGCTGTTAACTTTTTGAAACTGTAGAGAAAAGGGCACCACCCTCTGTTCCAGAGATCCAAAGGCCTCTGACTATCTCGTTCATAGCCAAAAAAACTCATTTACCTGGGATCCAATCTCTGAATTGTTAGCAGGCATGAACAAATGGTCATTGGTCTTTAGACCAGTCAGATGCTTGTTGCTGGCCCTATCCTATTTCCTCCCCCCCCGCCCCACCACACCCTGGGCTCCAGTTCCTCCTCAGTACATCTCACCAACCATAGCTTGACCAAGTGGCTCTGTAAATAGCACTTACTGCGAGTGCTGAGAACTTGCTTTTTTAAAATGTCTAGCTATTCCTTCTACAATCTGTGCTTTAAAATAATTCTTTCCTCTTACAAAAGGTGGGCCAGCGGTTCAGTGTCACATCCAAAAGGTGACAGGGTCTATCATGTCGTAGCCTCTGAATGGTGGGAGGCTACAATCCGTGATCGTGTGGCTTGAAACGTAATTTTGCTCTTTGCTGTCTATTAGAGCTTGTCAGTAGAAGGATGGAAATTGTGGCGCAATAGTTACTTAGTTTGTCGATGCAGCAATCAGTTTTAAAGCATTGCTTTTGTTACCATTCCTCGCAGCTGGCTACGGTGACCATTCTTCTCACTCTCGCTGTTAGAAACAAAGGCTTGGTTTTTGTAGTCAACCTAGCCGTATAATCATTCATTCACCAAGGTTCTTGAGTAGATTTGTAGCTCGGGCTGTTGGAGTTGAGGTTGGTTGACTTGCCAAGCTGGTTTGTTCCGCAGACGTTTCATTACTGTGCTGGGTAATTCATTCACCTTAATCGAGGCCTGGGGTTTGCATGGAGCAGTGTTGACTTTTTGTTTCCCAAGGATTTTAAAGTGTTTAGTTTGCAATGATTTTATTTTTTAAGTTTTATAAACTGCCAATGGGTAAATTAGGTGACCTTGTGCAGTGATTTTTTTTTTCAGGACATATACATTCAGCTTATCACTCATCTATGTTTTACTTTCAGCCTCGGGCAGGTTGCTGTTAGTCTCATGGCACTGATGGATGTTTTCTTGGTCTCTCTGCCCCCAACCCTCCAGCTCAGTAATTTCTTCCCATTTGCTGTTAATTGCAAATATTCAGCAACAGCAGCTAGAGTGGCTAAAAGCAAATGTTAAATGCACATCTCTGGATCCCCAAACATGTGCCTTCCTGACTCTGCACAGGAATGTTCTACACAAGGTGAGCTGAATGCAAATATCTTCAAGGACCACAACTTATCTCTTCAGGCTCAGCTAAGTTTAGAGTGTGCCTATGTACCTAGGGAACACAGCATGCAGTTTTGGCTGATTTCTGAAAATTTGGGCCTAGATCAACCAATGGGCTATGACTGTTAAATAGTCCAAAGGCAACTTTTAACCCATGCACCTTCCCTTTTTCTTACAGCTTTGAGCCAGTTATCCAGTATCCTGCAAGTTGAGACTATTAGAGAAGTATTTTGTGTCCAGTGTTTAGAGATTAGGCAGTCTAATCTGTTTCATAGCCTGCTCTGGTACAGGATCCTAATCCACACTGTTCCAGGGAGCTGATTACTTTTACATTTGGTTTATAATAACAATGGGATCCTTTGCAACCCTTTTCAGTACCCCTTTTGTGACTAAAATAATGTTTTGGTTCACAATAACTTGGCAATAAATTGGCAAAAATTGCAAATTGCTTCCTTTATGTTAATTACTTTTTAAAAAAAATCTGCATCTGAATTCTTAAGTGATATCACAAAAGCCAGAGCTTTCTGCCTCGGAGTATGGTATGTTTGGTAATGATCAAGAGGATCTTGAATGGGTTCCTGAAGGAGATAAACTCTTAGGTGCATGGGGAGAGAATAGGAGGAATGGAACTTGATGCCTTGGTCTATAGAGCACCATAGGTTTGTTGAGCTGAAGGGTCTAATTCTGTGCTGCTAATTGCTTGGTAATATGGAACTTAAACATTCCTAACCCAAGCTGAACTTTCAAAACTGTCACAACAGCCTAAAAAGCTCATCATGTGTGAGGAGACCCACCGTTCTGGGCTAACTGAAAGGATGGCCTGTGAACAATGTGTGGCTGTAGCTATTTGTAGTTCACATGAGTATGACTGACTAATCTCACCACAGAGACTGGAAAGATCTTAGGGTAAGTCAATCTCCCACAATTTCCATCTTTCTTCTAACCCAGTCTCAGCTGTTGATGCAGTGAATGATACTGGCTGTACTCAAATGTAATATTAATCCTGTACAATTCCTAGTTTTCAGATGATTTTTGTCTTGCTTTTATTAGGACTGAAGCATATGGAAAAACAACTTTCCACTTCCCATTTTCCCAAGCTTGATTCTCCTTGTGCCTCAGTCCTGCTGAGTACAAGAAGGAAGTTGTCCCCTTCATAGGCCTTTTTAGCAATGATATCATTTACTGTAAACAAATGTCTCCTGTGCTTACTGATTCTGCCACTAAGGGGAGCTGTTTCTCTCTTGGTTCCATCAAAACCCTCGTAAATGAATGCTTCTTTAATTAAACACAGATTTATTTTTATGAATTTCCACCAGTTCTAATCATTTTTAAAAATGAATTAAACCACCAACACATCACTCATAACAGGGTAGGTGATGGCCTAATGGTGTTCTCGCTGGACTGAATCAAGAGACGCAAGTAACATTCTGGGTCCATGCATTCAAATCCTGCCATGACAGGTAGGAATTTTGAATCCAATAAAAATCTGGAATTTAGAATCTTAAGATGACATGAATCTGTTGTTGATTGAAATGAAAAACCTGTCTAGTTTCTTAATGCTCTTTTTTAGGGAAGGAAATCTGCCATCCTTACCTGGTCTGGCCTGTGTGACTCCTGCCCCACAGTAGTGTGGTTGACTCTTAACTGGCTTCTGGCTAATTAGGGATGGGCAATAAATGCTGGCCTGGTCAATGATGTCCTCATCCAATGAATAACAAAAAAAAACCTAGCTAGACAAAAGATGAACAAATACTGACCCAGCTGGGTGGCGCAACAGAAACAGGCAGTGTGGTGGCTCAGTGGTTAGCGTTGCTGCCTCAGAGGCATCAGAGTTTGATTCCACCATTCAGCAACCGCCTGGAGAGTTTGCATTCTCCCTGTCTGCATGGTTTTCCTCCCACGGCCCAAAGATGTGCAGGTGTGGTGGATTGGCTATGGGAAGTGCAGGGTTAAACGTATAGGAGAAGGGCCATGTGGGGTCTGTATGGGATGCTGTTTGGTGGGTCAGTATAGACTTGATTGGACAAATGGCCTGCTTCCACAGTAAGTGATTGTATGAAAAGTAGGGGAGAGTAGCAAGAGACTAAATTAAAATGGAGGAGGAGATAATGCCTTGCAGCCCATGTGTTAGCTGTCTCTATGCTTTTGGTGGACATGTAGTGTGAAAGACAGACAGACAGATAGTTGGGATCCAGTTCTGTATCATTCCTCATTTCTTTATGCTAGTCTGCTGCCATGTTCTCTGAGTGATTTGTAAAGGCAGCAAAGAAGATTTAGTTCCTAAATCCTATAAGTCAAGTCCTTTTACAACCCTTTCTGGTTGCTAGTGTAAAAGTGGAAAATAGATTTGATGGCTGGGGACACTAGGGGTCTTCATCCTTCCAGCATCTCCTCCTTAGTTTGAAATGATAGACCCTGCAGCAGCCCTGTTTAATCCATCGATTCCTGTCTATCCAGATGGAAGCAGTGACAGCCCTAGAGCAGCAGGGAATCAGACATTGAAGAGATAAGGGGCTAGTGAGTGCCAATATTAGGTTGCTAAAGGCATTGTGATGTGGGGCTGTTGCAGCTGTGGAGCTGGAAGAACATAGCAGGCCAGGCAGCATCAGATGAGCAGGGAAGCTGACATTTCGAGAAGGGTCCCAACCTGAAATGTCAACTTGTCCACTCCTCTGGTGTTTCCTGGCCTGGTGTGTTCCTCCAGCTCCATACCCTGTTATCTCTGACTCCAGCATCTGCAGTTCTTACTACCTCTGGAGCCTTCAGCTGCCTTTTGAGACTATCCTTTTGTAGGCAAGTAGCTGGACAGGGACAAGAGCAAAATGCTGGAAATCTTACACAAGCACAGAAATTGTTGGAGAAACTCAGCAGATCTGGGTGGCATCAGTGGGGAGAGAAACAGTTAATATTTCGAGTTCAGTATGATTTCTTTCTCTGACTGCTTCGACGACTTCTGAGCAAGAGAGGTTATGGAGAGATATGGCAAGGAAATGGACCCTTCAGTCCAACTCGTCCATGCCAACCTGATCCTAAATTAATCTATTCCTATTTGCCAGCATTTGGTTCATATCCCTCCAAACCCTTCCTAATATTGTAATTGTACCAGCCTCCACCATGCCCTCGGGCAGCTCATTGTGCGTGTGTGAAGATGTTAACCCTCAGGCTCCTTTTAAAGCTTTCCTCTCTCTCTCTCCATAAATCCTATCAGTCTAGTTTTGGACTTCCCTACCCCAGGGTTTTTATAAAAAAATCTTGGCTGTTCACCCTATCTATACTCTTCATGATTTGTTCTTGGATTTGGAAGAAGTAGGGGGTGTGTACTGACTGACGGAGAGCCTTGCCCTCTTTGTTGCGGATGGGAGGCCTCTGAGGAGGTGAACCCTGAGTCCCATCTATGTAAGGCATGAGAAGAGAGGCTTCTGGTCTCCATCACCCTCATGAGCAGGGAGATGGACTTAAAGGTGTGAAGGTGTCACCTCCTGGAGCGCTGGTCATCACTGCAGTGTAGGTGCTGCTGGCACTCAGGAATGAGCAGGCCATGAGGGAAATCCAGATCTGGAAAACCCACTAGGAAACAGAGGGCCTAGGCCCCCATCAAGGCCTGTTAACTCTCCTTCAAGGTGACAGGGTTGCGTGGGGGGAATTGGGGGAGAATTTAGGGTAGGAGAACCAGGCCTAACCTTCCCTGTACAGTCAGGGAAATGCTCAGCCACTTGTTCCTGAGCTCCAGTTCACTGCATGACAATTATCTTCCATAAAGGTTGGGATTACCCCAGATTATCCCAGTGGGCTGTTGAGGCTGGGTCATTCGTATATTCAAGGCTTTCAATCAGGAAAGGCATCGACAGTTATGAAGAAAAGGCAGGGAATTGGAGTTGGGGGTTATCAGATCGTCCATCATATTGAACGGATGAGTAGACTCTTTGGGTTGAATGGCCCACTTCTGTTCCTATGATTTACACTTTAATGGTCCAGAAAAAGGCAGCAGTTAGGCCAGCCCCTGGAGAAGTTCCTATTTTGACCGGAAGGGCTGTTGTGGAGCAGTGGTAGCGTCCCCACTTCTGAGCCAGGAGGCCCACGTACAAGCCCCTCCTGCTCCAGAGGTGTCTAATAACATTTTTGTACAAGTTAACTTCAAACAAAGAAAACAACGTTTTGGGTGTAGTTTTGCAATCCTCACCCACTTTTCCATGAAGGTGACCACACAGCACTGATGTCCTTGTTCTGCACTAGCAGCCGCCTTCAGCCCAATGTCGTTGGCTGGAGGGGGTGCATTATTTAAGCATTACTCAGGGGCATCTGCATCTTCTGCCCCTTTGTTTCTTTCATGGGATGTGGGTGTCACTGGCAAGTTCACTGATTGAGGTCCTTCCCTAATTTTACTTAACCTCTGAGTCTTGCTTGTCCATTTCACGGAGCAGTTAATTGTCAACCACGTTGCTGACCTGGAGTCATGTGGGCCTGACTGGGTGAGGATGGCAAATTCCTTTCACTGCAGGGTGTCAGTGAACTGGATGGGTTTTCACGACAATTATCAGGGTCACCATCACAGACGGTAGCTTTATTTCTGGATTTTATTATTAAATTGAATTTAAATTCCATCAGCTGCTACATTAAAAACTAACATGGAAGGGTTGGGCAGATGGATATATCCTGTGAAAGACTGTGTACCTCTAACAGTGCAGCATTCCCCTGGTATTGTACTGGAATCTCTGCTATGTTCTTAATTCCCTCACATGGGTCTTGAACCCATAACCTTACATCTCGGAACCACGAGAACTACCTACAGAGATTCGGTGAACCCATGCTCATGAGAGCTTAAGAACAAAAGAGCTAGGAGTAGGCTGTTCAGCCTGCTCCTCAGTTTAATATCATGACTGACCTCACCTGGGCCTCAGCTCCACTTTCCTGCCTGCTCTCTTTCAGTGAATTAAGAGCCTGGGGAATGTGATTCATTTTGTTTTAATCCACAGATTAGTCCTGATTTGCCACTGCAATTCTTCGCAATTGTGTGGATTGATAATGTCTGATCCAGGGATCTGGAGGCACATTGCTACCAGGCTGCTCTGGGTTTAGACAGAGCAAGTTCAATCACTTAGACAGCACAGAGTGCCCAAGTCATAGAGTCACAGACCTGTATGGCACAGAAACAGAACCTTTTGGTCCAACTCATCCATGCCAACCAAATACCCTAAATAAATCCAGCCCCATGTACCAGCATTTGGCTCTTATCTCTCTAAACCCTTCCTACATGATGTTATAATCATACCCGCTGCTCTGGCAGCTCATTCCTTACACGCACCACTCTGTAAAAATGTTGCCCCTTAGGTCCCTTTTAAATCTTTTCCTCTCTCTCACTTTAGCTTATGCCCCTCTAGTTCTGGACTGCCCTGCTCAGGGGAAAAGACCTTGGCTGTTCATCCTATCCGTGCCCCTCATGATTTTATAAACCTGCATAAGTTCATCCCTCAGCCTCCAATGCTCCAGGGAAAATAGCCCCAGCCTATTCAGCCTCTCCCTGTAGCTCAAACCCTCCAACACTGGCAACATCCTTGTAAATCTTTTCTGAACCCTTTCAAGTATCACATCATCTTCCCTATAGTATGTGCTGAAACACATCCCAGGTACAGCATGAAGATAAAGATCAACAGGAGAGAGTTGCATTCACTGTAAAGGTGCCCGAGAGATATTTAACAGGCTCTTTGGAAACAAAGATCGTACTCTATATGTTTAAGCATCAATGCTGCTAATCTCTGGTACTTTTAGATAGGCATCTGTAAGCATTTCTCCTGACTCCCTTGTTCGTTCCACACTGCCCTCCAACCCCACCACACCTGGCACCTTCCCCTGCAACCGCAGGAAATGCTACACTTGCCCCCACACCACCTCCCTCACCCCTATCCCAGGCCCCAAGATGACTTTCCACATTGGCAGATGTGCAGGTGAACCTCTGCTTAATGTGGTATACTGCATCCACTGTACCCGGTGTGGCTTCCTCTACATTGGGGAAACCACGCTGAGGCTTGGGGACCGCTTTGCAGAACACCTCCGCTCGGCTTGCAATAAGCAACTGCACCTCCCAGTCGCAAACCATTTCCATTTCCACTCCCCCTCCCATTCTTTAGATGACATGTCCATCATGGGCCTCCTGCACTGCCACAATGCTGCCACCCGAAGGTTGCAGAAACAGCAACTCATATATTCTGCTTGGGAACCCTGCAGCCCAATGGTATCAATGTGGACTTCATCACCTTCAAAATCTCCCCCCCCCCCCCCCCCACCGCATCCCAAAACCAGCCCAGTTCGTCCCCTCCCCCCACTGCACCACACAACCAGCCCAGCTCTTCCCCTCCACCCACTGCATCCCAAAACCAGTCCAACCTGTCTCTGCCTCCCTAACCTGTTCTTCCTCTCACGCATCCCTTCCTCCCACCCCAAGCCGCACCTCCATCTCTACCTACTAACCTCATCCCACCGCCTTGACCTGTCCGTCTTCCCTGGACTGACCTATCCCCTCCCCACCTATACTCTCCTCTCCACCTATCTTCTTTTCTCTCCATCTTCGGTCTGCCTCTGCCTCCCCCTCTCTCCCTATTTATTCCAGAACCCTCACCCCATCCCCCTCTCTGAAGAGTCTAGGCCCGAAAAACGTCAGCTTTTGTGCTCCTGGGATGCTGCTGGGCCTGCTGTGTTCATCCAGCCTCACATTTTATTATCTTGGATTCTCCAGCATCTGCAGTTCCCACTGTCTCTGATCAGTATTCTTCCTGTTGGGTACTCCCCAAGTACAGCAGAGCACTGGTTATTTTATGAAGTTCTAGGAAAACAGGTCCTAATCCTACCAAGATATTATGGAAATTTTATTCAGTTAAACTCCTAGAGCTGTACAGCATGGGAACAGACCCTTCGGTCCAACTCGTCCATGCCAGCCTGATTTCTCAGCTTAACCTAGTCCCATATGACCCATATCTCTCTCAACCCTTCCTATTTAGGTAGTTCCCTTTGAATGTTTTTCCTTTTGGGGGGAAAAAAAACTGATGACAAAGAAAGCTATTGTCGCTTTCACACCTTCAGGATATCTTGGTAGCTCTGTGGTAAATGTCACTGGCTGCAAATCTGTGGGCCCAGGTTCAAGCCTCCCCTTGGGATTTAAATTCAATTTTAATGATTGGAAACTGCTTGAGTAAGTGTGGGGCGGGTGGTGGGGGGGTGGTGGAGTTCATGAAGTTATCACCAATTCTTGCAAAAACCAATCTGGCTCGCAATCGCTCTTCAAACAGAGAAATCTGCCATCCCTACCTGATCTGGCCTACATGTGACTTCAGACTTGGCAACACGGTTGACTTTTCATTGCTGTCTGAAACGACCAAGCAAGTTGCTCAATGCAGATGCTAAATCATCCTTGAAACAAACAAGATGGCAGTGGAGTAGGACCCTTCAGACAGAGCTCATCTGCTCTGTCCATTTCCTGTCCTGGTTTCTTTCCTCCTCCTTTCTCCTCCCGGCCACGGAATTCTGGCATTGGACTCCCAGCCTTGGACTCTGCACTGTGTTGGTGAGGTGTACTTTTGACTTGGCATGGTGGTCTTTTGGCCCACGTGGTGAGCCCTCAGTTACACCATGTGGCCCCAGCTTCGCCGTCCAATTTTTACCATGGCTTATCACATAAAGACTGAAACATTTGAACTTGCAGATTTTATTTCTTTATTTTCTACTTATTCCTAGGAAGTTCTACAGCGTGCAAATTTTAACCTCACTTTATATATTTTATTCCCTACTATTATTATTGCAATGTTTAGCTTTTAACTTTGTTCTTTTCTTTTTACTTTGTCCTTCAGATTCTGTACCTAGGTATTTGCCTCTAAGTTGCTCCCTTGTGTGGTGACATTCTATACTTTTCACTGTACTCCTGCACCTGAGTTAACGTGTTAATAAAATCAAAATCAAACAACTCCTATGTCCTGTGAAAGAATGAAGAAAAGGCTATCTGAACTTTAAACCATTTTGAAATGGTATAATGTAAAGTTCACAGCAGACAACTCGCACACACCAAGCTTTCAGTGGTCTAGATGCCAAGGTTTGGAGCTTGGCAGCATGGTGGTTCAGTGGTTAGTATTGTTGCCTCACAGTACTAGGGACCTAGGTTCAATTCCACCCTTGGGCATCTGTGTGGAGTTTGCGCATTCTCCCTGTGTCATATGGGTTTCCTCCCATAGTCCAAAGATGTGCAGGCGAGCTGGATGGCTCATGTTAAATTGCCTGTACTGTTCAGGGGTGTTTTGATTTAGGTGGGTTGTAGGGGGATGGGCCTGGCTCGGATGCTCCAATGGTCAGTGTGGACTTGTTGGGTCAAAGGGCCTGTTTCCACACTGTAGGGATTCTGTTCTATGATTCCCTTCCAAAATCTCTCCTCTTTCCACTCTTTTCTCCTTTAACCCCAACCACTTTACTCCACTGTCTTGTAGTATCTCTTTAAGCTTCAGTAGTTTTTCTGATTTTGCAGCTGCTCTGTGTCTGGGGTTGTGTTAAAACTTTAAATCTGCTGCATCAATGCAGTTGGGGAATGAAGCACAAACTTTTTCATCTTCCCGTTCTCTTTCACCAGGTTGTTGACAAGGAAAATCCTTCCTGCACTTCGGTTGTGGGGTTCCAGTGCAAACTGTTTAGTTCTGGCTTCCATGTCCCAGAACGCTGGCCTCATGGTTTCTAATCAACTTGTTCAGAGGTGTGATTATTCCCCTAAAGAGCAGGTGAACCTGTGTCTCCTGGTTCAGAGATAGGGACATTACTACTACTCCCCAGGAACCCTTAAATATTTTAAATTGGCCTGTTTTGAGAGTCTTAATTCAGGTGAGACTTGAACTCTGGTCTTGAAGCTCAGAGGTTCCATAGCAACACAAGAGCCCTTGGAATGTGACAGGCCGAATGGCCTACTCTGCTTCTGTGTCGTGGTAACAATCAGCCAACTGCCCAATTTGAGGACAACGTCCAACTGGGTGACTAACAAATAACCGAAAAATCGCCCTCCCGCGCTCTCTCACTCACACACTCACATGGGTTCCAGTGGGATTAGAGTAAACCCTTTAATACCCGATGTGGGAAAATCAGATTTTAGTTGAACTGTTCCCACTTCACCCTTGTGTCAACTAGATTCTTTTGAAGGAACAGTCAGTCTTCGACAGGCCCAATTGGAAGCACCATCCCAGTGATCAGTCTAGTTATTAATCCTTTAGCATTCACTGGGCAGTCCCAGGAATTGACCAGACCGGATAAAATTGGTCAAGACCAACATCCAGGGTGCAAAAGAATGTTATTGGGTCAGTAAAACGTGTTCTTACTAATATGCAATTCGCAATTTTTAAAATTATAAGACCTTGCAAAGAGGCTGTTTGAATGTCAGTGAAGAATTGTCCAATTGGGGAATGCAGAATAGACAAGCGAAATGACCATGGTGAGACCACTGGGGCGTGTAAATGGGTGCAGGAGGTCATGAGAATGTGTCCAAACAGCGTTGATCATTTTCTGAAGAAGGGTCCAGACCCAAAACGTCAGCTTTCCTGCTCCTCTGATGCTGCGTGGCCTGCTGTGTTCATCCAGCTCTGCACCTTGTTATTGCTTGATCATCCGTGATGTGGCTAAGCCTCAGTGGGTGATGCGTGGCTTTGGAGGGGAGTAGAAGTGCCCATTAACATCCTATATGAGGCTTCTTGGTTGAGCGAAGTGAGGCTAAATGTTGCGTTGGTCTGCAGCTTGTGGCTGTATTTGCATCTCAGGGTTAACTGTAGCTGTAATCTGTCTGTACTTGGTTGATGTGAAGAAAGCAGATGTCACTGGGTAGCTATCAGATCAGTTCCATTCACCTAAAAGGCAACCATCACCATGGCAACATGCCTCTGGGGACTCTCGAGCTCTGCAGTGCTCAGTTTTTGCAACACAGCTGCTGTATTTCACTGAGGTAGATGTGTCAAAAGACTGCACAAAAACGGTGAGAACTGCTGGGGGATGGGGTGTTCAGACCAAAGGAGCACAATCCTACGATCCTCCCCCGATCGGGGTGTGCTCCCTAAGGCTATTATGGGTCAACCCACAGCACACGGACTGCAGCGGTTCAAGGAGGCAGCTCACCCCCAACTTGTCAAGGGGCAACTAGGGACGGGCAATAAATGCTGGACCAGCCAGTGTCACCCACATCCCATGAATTAGACACAGTTACACACACGGGCGCGCACACACACATTCTTACATGCATACACACAGACATACTTACCCACATACATACGCATACAAATGCACAGACACACACCTGAAACCCTAGGTGTCTCTGTACTATGACACTACGTAGGGTCCTACCATTAATTGTATAAGTCCTGCCCTTTTTGGCATTACCAAAATGCAATACTTTACATTCATCCAAACACCAAAATTACTTTCCTTCTTGATGGGAATTGCTAGATAAACATCATTTACTGCCAATCCCTAATTGCCCAAAGGGCAGTTAAGAGCCAACAAAATTGCTGTGGGTCTGGAGTCACATAGACCAGGTAAGGCGAGCAAATTTCCTTCTCTAAAGGGCATAACTATCAGACTTTAATGACAGTGGTTATTATTAACCTAGTGCTTTTCATTTTAGCATTGAATTCAAATATCACCACCTCTCATTGGTGGGGTTTGAACCCACATCCCCAGACCATTAGCCTGGGGTCAGGATTATTACTCCACCACCACTCCCTGTGGTTCACTGTTTATTAAAGCAGTCAGAAAAATGGCATGAAATTGGAAATCTTTGGTTCAACTGTGTTTTAACAGCAACTATCTTAGAAAGAATTATGCAGTGCCTCCTGCTGGCATTTCTTTGACTCCGTCTGTCTCTTGACCGTTGACCAGGGCAGACTTGGGACCCAGGCAGCAGGGAGTTTGTGAATGATGGGCAGATTAATCATTGCAAGCAACCATCCAGATGTTATAATTGCCCTCTTCGGTTCCACACATTCCCTCCACGACCGAGTGTCTAGAGTGAACCTCAGGATAGTGCAGAGTTTCTCTGGCTGGATTCATTGTCTATTCCCACAGTGTGGCCCATCCACATCCTACATGTTTTAAAATTGGTCTTTGATGGGATGTAAGTAAGTGTCGTTGGCTAAGCCAAGCATTTGTTGTCCCATCCCTGACGTACTCTTGAGAAGCTGTTGTTGACCTGCCTTCACCCCGAAACACAGCCTTTCCCAATGCCCACGTCAAATGCCAAACCCGTGTCTCTGCCTTCATCACCACCAGTCTCCAAGCACAGAACCCCACCCCCACCCCCACCCCAATTTCTTTTAATACATTCACAGGATGACAGCATCTCTAGCTAGGCTAGATTTTATTGCCCATCCCTGAGTCAACCACATTGCTGTGGGTCTGGAGTCACCTGCAGGCCAGACCAGGTAAGGATGGCAGTTTCCTTCCCTCTGTGACATCAGTGAACCAGATGTGTTTTCCCTAACAATTGGCAATGGATTCACAGTCATCCATTAGACTCTTTTTCACTGAATTCAGCCTCTGCCATCTGCCAATGTGGGATTTGAACCTGGGTCTCTAGATTATTAGTCCAGCAATAAGACCAATAGGCCACCACCTCCCCTATATGCTCTTCATTCCAACGATTTACCCCCTCTGAGGTCTCCCTATATTTCAGTGCACTGTTGCTCCAATCTTTACCAAACTCCAATGCCTCCATTCACCCTGGTGCCCCTTCCAGCATCTTAAACCCCAGCTCACACCTTTCGAGCTGAGCCTCCTCTCTACTTTATCAATGTTAGAGTCTGCCAACCCACAACCACTAAAATTCCCTATGAACCTTCTCACCTCTCCTTCAAAAACCTACCGTACATCTCACCAGCTTCCCCTTCTCCCGGTTGGCCCAATCTACCAATTTCTTTGAGGGGAAATTGTCCACTTGCAATGCTATCCTTCCTACAGTAGGTGTCAGTCTTGCCTCACTGATCACGCACCATACAATTGACATAGCAGGCTGTGTGTTTAAGAGATAGTAAGAATTGCAGATGCTGGAGTCAGAGATAGCACAGCGTGGAGCTGGAGGAACACAGCAGGCCTGGCAGCGTCAGAGGAGCAGGAAGGCTGACATTTCAAACTGACCCGCAACATCAACTTTCCTGCTCATCTGATGCTTCTGGCCTGCTGTGTTCCTCCAGCTCTGCGCTGTGTTATCTTAGGCTCTGTGTTAAAGACGCTCCAGAGATTTGAGCCTGGATTCCAGCTATAAATTCAGGCCAGGATTCTGAGCCGCGGTGCAGCCTTGATTTAAGATCAATCTCCTACTCTCCTGCCAGTTTATTCCCCTTAAGTGCCTGTCTAATTTCCTTTCAAAATCATTCATCTCCATTTCTAGTGCCCTCTTGGGCACATTCCTGTCATGTAGAAACATTCTTGCTGCCGTACCTCCCCAATCTCATGGCTAAAGTTTTAATTCTGTGAATCCAAGTCAGAGAATCCCCACAGTGCAGAAAGAGACCATTCAGCTCATCAAGCCTGCACTAACTCTCCAAAAAGCATTGCACTCAGACCCAGACCCATACCCTAACCCTATCCCCCTGGACACCAAGGGCCAGCACACTTTACCTACATGTCTTTGGACTGTGCGAGGAAACCCACACATATAGGGGGAAGATGTGCAAACTCCACAAAGACAGTTGTCCAAGGGTATAATTGAACCCAGGTGCTTAGTGCTAGAAGGCAGCAGTGCTAACCACTGTGCCACCCACTAGTCCGAGCAGGTGCTTTGTACAGACCTTGTCCATTGTCTGCCATCATTGTGTTCCCCTCGATCTCCTTTATTCCAAACAGAACCTGAATCCAGCGTCAAATACCAGGAATATCAGCAACCGAGAGGCATCGATCACAGGAGGTCATTGAGATGAGGAGCATCCAGCAAGGTTGGGGAGCGAGGGGGCTGGTTGAGCAAACAGCATCGAGCAGGAGGGTATGTCAAGAAGATGGGCATTGAGAAAGGGAGTAATTGGGCAGAGGGGGCATTAGCAGTGGGGGAATTGATCACTGGGTGGGCACCGAGACGAGAGATAGAGAACGTTATTATGGAAGGACAGTAAGGACTGGAGCCACAGACATTGAGCAGAGGGACATTGATCATGGTCCACCCAGTCAGGCTGGGAGCAGCATTCAGATGCAACAGGTTGGTTAGAAATAGGATGGGAGAATCAAAACTGCTACAGAAATAATTGTAGACACACACACACCCCTACACGCATCCACTCCTCACTCCAGCACATCTACCTTCTCCCAATGGCTCTCATAGTCACTGTCACGAGCACTGGCATTCTATCACAGTCAGTTCCGTGTGGTCTGTCCCTTTAAGTAACTGACAGGCACAAATCAATAAAACAAATAAACTTATTCTTTATTTCTTTGTACAGTTATAAACTGGAAGAGAACAGATGTGGGTGTAGCCACACGAACAGTGCGATGGTGTTGGATGTGGTTGGCACCAGGTACATATGGTTGTATTGATGTTTGGTGGGTGTGAGGCAACATCTCTTTATCTTCCAAATTGGTTTCCGCCAATAAAATATCAGAATTAGAAAGAGGTGTACAAAAATTATATCATTCTTACAATCAAACATGTGGGCCATTGGCCTGTGCCATGTTGGGGTGGTTTTTGGGGAGGTGAGCATGCTTGGTACAGTTAGGCCGATGAACCTGTGAGAGTTTTCCAGGCCTTGGAGATGTCTCTTGGTCAGAGCCTTCTTTTATAAGAGGCACTCAAACAGAATTAATCCTAAAATCTAAACAGTTCACTGCAGTGTGAAGGAAGGCAGCCATGGAGATTTTCATCGTGGATCCTGAGGGTGTGTGATCTTCCTGTTCTCACCCAACCTCAGGGAGAGCCCAGGCTAACAGAGCTTTCATTTCCCACAGTCTGTTGCAGGCTGATTCTAGTCCAGCATAGACCAGTCCAGTCCCGTTCAGTGCAGTGCAGTGCCAGTACAGTCTAGTCCAGTCCAGTGCCAGTTCAGTCCAGTCCCATGCCAGTGCAGTACAGTGCAGTGCCAGTGCATTCAGTCCAGTCCAGCACTGTGTGATGCCTGAGTTTTATTAGGTACCATTGAGAGAACAATAAAGGGATTGTTGTGGGGGAATGGGGGAGAGATAGTGACGGGACAGGGAGTGGGGTAATAATGAGGGGACAATGAAGGGATAGTAAGGAACACTGAAGGGATAGTGAGGGTAAATTTCATCTTGATTTCTCAATATAAAACAGACTTTAACGAATCAGCAACCTTTCTCACAAAGCATCTAATATTTTGGCCAGGACCTCACAGAACCCCTGCGCTGCACAGGAGGAGGCCATTCAGCCCTGTGAGTGCATGCCAGCTCTCTCCAGAGCCTGTCAGTTAGTGCCAATGTGCCCGCTCTGTCCCTGGCACACTGCAAATTTAATTTATCTCAAGTAGCCATTTGGTTTCCCCTTTTTAAAATCTTCATTGCCTCCACCTTTCCCTCTCCTGTAGGCAGTGATTCCTGGTTCATTATTCATTTGCCAGTAATGTTCTTTCTTACTTTTACCACTTTCCTCATGTCCAAAACTTTCAACCTTTGCCGGGTAATTCACAACAAAATTAGTTACTAACACATAAATCAACTCCAGCACCAATGAAATCCCCATAATGTTATGGAACAGTCTCACTGTTTAATACGAAGGCTTCTTGAGGGGCTGCTCAGGTTATGTTCTTTGCTTGTTTTAGGATCTAAACTCCGTTCCTTCATCTCAATCTTCAGACATTTGAACATGGGCCAGTCCACTCAACTCCTACCTTAGGCCTCTCTCGTTTACCCTCTGGATCAACTGAGGAAACTGGCTGCCTGTCTGCGGGTGAGGGAGGCTGGTCTGGGGGGTGAATGTTTGTCTACACCCTCTGCTGTAAACAGCGGGGTTATTCACAGATCGTGCAATCCCAGTAAAATGACGTAAAGTGCTATTGTGAACATCAAGAGGCCACTTTCCTTCTGAGGATACAACTCGAATCATGCCAGCACAAACTCTTTCTAAACAACCATTGGAATGTACAGGATAGCAATATAAATATCTGCAGGATGTAAGGGCAAAGAGACACAGAGGGAGCCACGCAGAGACAGAGGGCACAGAGAGACAGAGGGACACACAGAGACAAACGGGAGCCAGGGAGAGATAGATGGAGATGGAGAGAGAGAGAGAGAGAGAGAGAGAGAAGTAGAGAGACAGATGGAGATACAGGGAGACAGAGGGGGTCATAGAGAGAAGGAGATAGCCACAGAGAGACAGAGGGAGACACACAGAGAGAGGGAGCTACAGAGAGATAGAGGGAGGCATGGAGAGACAGAGCTACACAGAGGGTGACACAGAGAGATGGAGAGGGGCACAGGGAGACAGTGTGAAGAGCAACAGTGGGAACAGTATAGAGACAGTGAAGGTCACATAGAGACAAAGGAAGTACACAGAGACAGTGGGACACATGGAGAGACAGTGGGATACACGGAGAATTTTAATTTTCAGAAAAAGAGGCACTTTGATGTGGAGATACAAACAGTGGCATGAATCAATGATGTACAAGTGATTACAAAAGATTCATGGTCCATTGGCAAGACTGGATTCATTTGAGCCACACATTGGGGGACCCCAGTGTGAGGGGTATAGAATAAAGGCACATACACGGAGTTCGAGGCACGTTTCATTGCAGTACCATAGCAACATGGCAGCAATAAACAGTGTTCTAACTAACTAAATTACGTGTGACTCTGCAGCATGGATGGCACTAACATTTTCATAGATAAGATCCTGCTGATTCTCGTAAATGGCTTCTTCAGGCTCCATCTTCATTTGGATTGTATCCAACATACACTGATGCAGGAAGATGTACTGAAGCTAAACGCCAGCAAATGGAAAACAGATGAAAAGATTTTACTCCTCACGATAACACTAAAACATTTCCATTCAAAGTAAATCTTGTGGTTATTGAAATGAGTCAGAAGTCACGTGACATCAGGTTATAGCTGAACAGGGTTCATTGGAAATCATAAGCGTTCAGAGCACTGCTCCTTTGTCGCATGAGGTGAGACTGTTGGACTATAATCTGGTGTCACATGATTTCAGATTTTGTCCATCCCGGTCCAACACTGGCACCTCCATAGCACTGAAATGAGGACACAGGACAGGGAAAGCATGCTGTTAAATACAGGGAAAAACCCTCTCTACACCATCTCCATCAAACACTCCCAGGACAGGGACAGCACAGGGTTAGATACTGAGTAAAACTCCCTCTTCGTCATCACCAACAAACACTCTCAGGACAGGGACGGTACAGGCTTGGATACTAAGTAAAGGTCCCTCTACACAGCCCCCATCAAACACTCCCAGGACAGGGACAGCATGGGGTTAGATGTAGAGTAAATCTCCCTCTACATTGTCCCCATCATGTACTCCAAGGGACAGGGACAGCATGGGTTGGATGCTGATTAAAGCTTCCTCTACACTGTCCCTATCAGACATTCCCAGGACAGGGACAGCACGGGGTTGGACACTGAGTAAAACTCCCTTTAATCACAAAGTACTGCCGAATGATATTTACTTTTCCCCACAATCACTGGCCTCCTGATCTCTTGGATAAAGTGGTGTTTGATTCTCCGCATGTCAAACAGAGAAGAAGCTCAGAAACTCATTTCATACACAGACTCTTCAGAGCAGCATGGAGGGAGACCGAGTTCAGTCACCACTGATGTGCTGGGTTTGGTCCGAATTGGAGAGTCTCATTGTAGGGAGCACCCCCCAGTCATATTCTGTTGGAGTTCTGAGCACTCAGTGTTATGGCGGGAACTTTTTCCGTGAGCCTGTGGAATTTGAACAAATGAGGAAGGGTGATGGATGTGTGGCTGTAACCTTCCTCATTCTTGTATGGAAGCTCAGTACCCAGTTCTGAGCCTTCCTCATGGACTAACCACTTCCCTCGCTTCGACATAGCAGCAGCTCCAGCTCTGGCTTTTAGCTCTGCGGCCACTTCAGCCAAACATTACCCTTTTGCACTATCCTTTCTGGGGATATGAGCATCATTGACTAGACCAGCATTCATTACCCATCCCTAACTGCTCTTGAAAAGGCAGTGGATGTAAACCACCTTCTGAGTGACAGCAGATCGTGAGCTGTGGTTGCAACCACTGTGCTGTTAGGGAGGAAGTTCTTGGTTTTTTTGACCCAGCAACAGTGAAGACTGTTGAGTAGCATAGAGGGGAACGTGCAGGCTGTTGTTCCCCTGCATTTGCTGCTCTTATCATTGTAGGTGGTGAAGGTGGCATTTTTGGAAGGGACCATCAAATGACTCTCGGTATATCTTGCAAGATGGTAGACACAGCTGCCATTGGGCATCAGTGGAGGAGGGGCTGAGTGTTGGAGATGGCGAGTGAAATCCATCAATAAATTTGCTTTGTCTTGGGTGGTGTCAAGCTTCTTGAGCTTTGTTGGAGCTGCACCGATCCAGATAAATGGGCAGTATTCCATCACACTCCAACACTTGGTGTTGGTGGGACAGGCATGGGGGGGTCAGGAAGTGACTCACTGAATGATTCCCAGCCTCCGACATGCTCGTGCAGCCGCGCCGTTTACAACAGAACCCCTACAGCGTGGAAGCAGGCCTTTCGGCCCATCAAATCCACTGAAGAGCATCCTATCCGGATGCAGGAGGTGAAGCCACTCTTGAGTTACAGCAAATAAATTCCTAGCAAAAGCAAGGAGAAACATGTTGCACCTCTGTCTGGACCATCAGAGGCCGGTTCTGCCTCATTTTGCGGACAATCCCATAAACATCGACCAGACCTTCCTGTTCCATTTGCTGAAGTAGGTAATCCAATGCGATTAAAGTACCTGTTCGCCCAACTCCAGCACTGTGGTTAAAACCAAGATCGAGTTAGAGCAGACATTGAAACTAATTAGCCAGGCTTTCCCCAAACTGAGCTCCCTCAAAACACAGCCCGCTGCCAAGAATTCTGGTGAAATGAAGCATTCATCTGCATCTTTAATAGCAATCAGCTCTGTCACACCTTCACTGAGGAATCGCTCTCCCCAGTTACAGCCCTGTGTTACTGACTGTGTCTCTTTCGATGCTAATCCACTTTCTTTTCCCTCAGAGGGTTGAGAGTCTGTGGAATTCCCTTCCTCAAAAGGCAATGGATGCAGAATCGACAAATATTTTTAAGACAGAGGTAGATAGATTCTCGCAACAGCTCCAGCTCTGGCGTTTAGCTCTGTCGCCCCTTCAGCCAAACATTATCCTTTCGCTCTATCCTTTCTGGGGATGTAACCATCACCGACTCAACCCACATTCATTGTCCATCCCTATGTACTGTTGAAAAGGCAGTGAGTGGATGGGAGCCACCTTCTTTAGAGACTGCAGATTGTGAGTTATGGTTGCAACCACTGAGCTGTTAGGGAGGAAAAGGAATGTGGAGTTGAGGTTAAAACCAGGTCAACTGCGATCTTACTGAATGGAGAAACAGGCTCAAAGAGCCAAGTGGCCTAATTATGTTCAATTGTTAAACATGGTCACTCACGAATGTTTCTCCCTCCAAAGATTTTCCTTTCTTCAATATATGAAGTGTGAGTATCACTGGCAGAGCCAGCATTTATTGCCTTTCTCTAATTACTCTTGAATGCAGTGGCTTGCTACAGCATCTCAGACTCCATCACATTGATGTGGGTCTGGAGTCACAAGTAGGCCAGACCAGGTAAGGATGGCAGATTTCCTTCCCTAAAGGCCATTAGTGAACCGGATGGGGTCTTTAATAAATGGTAAAACAGTTCGGGAGGTGTGTTCCAACCAGGATAAACCAGAAACAGTTCCTACCACTGCCACCATCTATTATTCTGGGATTGGTCCTGGAGGAAGTTGACTACCCAATAACTTAAGAGGGCTGTCTGCACTGAAAGTCTTATTCATGTTCTTATGACAATGCACAGATTTAGCACAAGCTCCTAAATGCCACTTGTCGCTTCAGAGTCTCTCCATCATCTATCACATCAGCACTGACATTGCTTGTTATTCACATATTTATATACAAATCCTTTTCACTATTTTATTGTTCTGTGTTACTCACTGTAACACATTGTTCCAGCTCCCTCCCACTGACATTAAGCCCATCTGCGCTATTCTAACTGATCCATGTAAACTGCATACACAACAGTAGGATGTTTTTGAGAAGTCAAGAGAGTACAGTCATTGGCTTAAAGCAGAGCAGAGAGATCCAGTCACAGTACGTATTTACCTGCAGTGTACAATCGGAAAACCTTGGTTACTCCTGTTCAGGTGACCACGAAGTATTTTGTGGAAGGCTATCAGTTTCTCTGTTGTTTTGGGAACTCCATGATCTGGCCAGGCAGTGAAGTGGAAATGTGAGACTGAGCGTAGCTCCGATGATCCAGCCTATCCAGAGAAAGCAGAGGGTGAGTCTTCTTTCCTTTTGCAGCTTCCTTTTCTCCCCGAGATCCACTGGGAACTGCTCATCCCTTTCCTCACTCGAATGGCCATCCCAGACCTGTAGCAAACCCAAGAGCCTCTGCTGGGATTTGTGGAAAATGGTTAAACTTAGTCCCTATCCTCAATCCAAGGTCCATCATTCAATGAAATTCTGCTGATCTCTGATATAACTCCATATACCCCTCTCATTTGCCCCTTGTCTTGAAATAAAAGTCTCAGAATCAGAATGAACAATTGATCTTGTCTCAGTCTCCACTTGGACAGCACAGTGCCTCAGTGGTTAGCACTGCTACCTCAAAGCACCAGGGACCTGTGTTCAATTCCACTCTCAGGTAATTGAGTTTGCACGTTCTCCCTGTGTTTGTGTGCCTTTGCTCCAGTTTTGTCCCACAGTCCAAAGTTGCCCCCCCAATCTCTCTTCCCCACCTCTCTCTCTCTCTCTCTCGCTCTCTTTTTCTCTCTCTCTCTTTCTCCCTCTCTCTCTTTCTCTCCCTTTCTCTCCTTCTCCCTCCCACTGCCTCTCTCTCCGTCACTCTGTCTCTCTCCAGCCTTACGTGTTCCTCTAAATTCTTGAAAACATCAGGCAAATCACCTCTTAACCTTTTAGATTCACATCAGAAAATACAACCCTAGTTTCAATCGTCTCTGCTGAGAAATTGTTCCTTGGAGATCAAGTGCCATTTTGGGAGCTTCTGTTCCTAATAGGGAGGGAGCTTCAGGGCTTTGACCTAGTGACAACGAAGGAATGGTGATAGATTTCCATGCCAGGATAGTGAGTGGCTCGATGAGGAACTTACAATGAGTGGTGGTCTCCTTTGACTTGGTGGAGGTTGGGCGTTGGAAAGTTTTCCCAAAGGAGTTATAGGGTCATACAGCACGGAAACAGTCCCTTTGGTCCAACTCGTCCATGCTGACCAAGTTTCCCAAACTAAACTAGTCCCGCTTGCCCACCCTTCCAGCACAAGTAATGTAGTTGTAAATCTTTTGCATCCTTTCCAATTTCATTACATCCTCCCGATCGCTGAGTGACGAGGTCTATACGGAGTAATCCGAAAGTGGCCTCACCAATGTGAGGCAATGTACGATGGCAACATGATGGCCCAAGTCCTGTACTCAATGGTCTGAGCAATATAGTACGTTAGTAAGTACAAAAGAGACAGTCCAACATTTCCCGATAAACAAACACAACACTAGGTGACAAATTGAGGGAGACATGCCTCAGTAAAATAAAATACCAGGGGCATATTCTGGGGAACAAAAAGGGAGACAGAGATGTGGTGATGTGTTGCAGTACCTAGTGTAGATGGCACATATTTCTGCCTCCCGGCATCAGTGGCAGAAAAGTAAACAGTGAAGGTGGTGGAAGGTCTAGGCCCGAAACGTCAGCTTTTGTGCTCCTGAGATGCTGCTTGGCCTGCTGTGTTCATCCAGCCTCACATTTTATTATCAGTGAAGGTGGTGGATGTGGTACCAGTCAAGCAGGTTGCTTTGCCCTGGATGGTGTCGAGTTTCTTGTGTGCTGTGGGAACTATGGAGTGTTCCACCATACTCCTGACTTGTGCCTAATAGATGGTGAACGGGTTCTGGGGAATTAGTGGGTGAGTTACTCACTGCAGGATTCCCAGCCTCTGATCTATTCTTGTAGCCAATGTTTTTTCAATGATGTGTCCAGTTCAGTTTCTGGTCAATGGTAACCCCTAGGGGTTAGTAATAGTGGGGGATTCAGCTATGGTTATTTCGTAGAATCCAAGGAATCATAGAATCCCTAGATTGTGGAAGCAGACCATTTGGCCCATCGAGTCCACAATGCCCCTCCAAACAGCATGCTACCCTATCCCTGTAACCCTGCATTTCCCACGTCCAAAGCCACAGCCAAGTCTCAGGAATATCAGCAACCTGGGTGCCTGGTGCTGCGAGGCAGCAGTATGGCTTAGAAGGGGTGGATGCTAGGAAGTTGTTTCCATTAAGCGGGGAGACTAGGACCCGTGGGCACAGCCCTAGAATTAGAGGGGGTAAATTTAAAACAGAAATGAGACGACATTTCTTCAGCCAGAGAGTGGTGGGCTTGTGGAATTCATTGCCACGGAGTGCAGGGGAGGCCGGGACATTGGATGCCTTCAAGGCAGAGATCGACAAATTCTTGATCTCAGAAGGAATCAGGGGCTACGGGGAGAGTGCAGGGAAGTGGTGTTGAAATGCCATCAGCCATGATTTAAATGGCGGAGTGGACATGATGGGCTGAATGGCCTTACTTCCACTCCTATGTCTTATGGTCTTAACCACTCAGCCATGTGCTGCTTATAGCTCATGGTCATTGACTGGCATCTGTGTTGTGTTGCTACTATTATTGAAGACAATGGTTGCCAAATAAAATATGCAACCACCACGGTCTTTCTAGAACCTTTTAATATTCCTCCAGCCTCCAACCTTTCTGATACTGAAGTCTCTGATGGTCCAGTCGCTGAGAATGGTCTCCGAGGAGACGGTAACTGTGATGTTTCCATAGGCACAGGGTGTGTAATCCAGTGGCCAATAGCGTTCACATTTGACCTGGAACCAAAAAAAGAACACATTTGAGGGCGACTCATCCAAAATAATTATACAGGATTGTGTAGAATACCCAATACAGAAACAGGCCATTCAACATGACCAGTCTGTTCAAGTGTTTACATTCTATTAATGCTTCACTCATCCGAATTTAATCATCCTCTAGACTCTTCTCCTTCATTTGCTTGCCCTTAGCTGCATTGCTTTGCTTTGATTTATTATTGTCACATGTACCTAGGCACAGTGAAAAGTTTTGTTTTGCGTGCAGTACAGGCAGATCATACCATACAAAGTGCATTAGGGGAATAGAACAGAGTGAGGAATACAATGTTGCGGCTGCAGAGAAGGTGCACACAGAGTGAGATCAGCATTCATTTCAAAATTTGAGAGGTCCATTCAGAAGTCTAATAACAGTGGGGAAGAAGCTGTTCTTGAATCTGCTGGTACGTGTATTCAAACCTGTGTATCATCAACTCGATGGAAGAGATTGGAAGTGATTATAGCTGGGGTTGGAGGGGTTTTGATGATATTGGCTGCCTTCTTTGTATCCAAACCTTTTGTCCTTTTAGATCCCTTATCAGATCACCTTCTACCTGCCTGTGAATGAAGTGAACTCCCCATCCCATCCCACAATTTTCCAATCATTTTCCCCACACATTTTTTTATTACTCTTGGAAATTTCCTAGTAATTGGCATAGGAGTGCAACACACAAGTCTTGTGGAGAAATTGAGGAGTCAGCTCTCTTTTCCACACTGAAAATCTCTGATACTCTTTGTGAGTCCAGTGCTTTGCTGGTATGACATTTCAATTTGCCATCCAGGTGAGTGGGAGCAGGAGGCTCTGGCCATGCAATCTGGCATGACTTCTAATGGAATCCTCTCAGTGTATGAGACGGAAGGGATCTGAAAAGATTCTTGCTGAAGTGCACTGTAAGCACAACCCAATCTGACACCTTGTGTGCAGAATAGCATTGGATCTCAAAGGATCGGGACCTAACATTGAGAATTTGTCAATACTTTGCTGGGAGGCATGCACCAAAATGACCCAGAATCCAAAGGAGACTGTCAACATAACCAGAACCCGAAAACCTCCTTCCAAGTCCCATTCCCCAGCCCCGCAACCCAGATCCTGTCAGCATGATAGGGGAGGCAATATTCTAGTGGTACTGATGAAGGGTCCAGGCCCGAAACGTCAGCTTTCGTGCTCCTGAGATGCTGCTTGGCCTGCTGTGTTCATCCTGCTCCACACTTTGTTAGCCTAGTGGTACTGTTGCTTGACCGTTAATCCAGAGACCCAGGTATTGATCTGGGTCCTGTGTTCAAATCCCACAATGGAAGGTTTGAGTCTATTGTACAATTCCACTAGATTCCCTCCTCTGCTCCAAGGAAAACAAACTCAGTCTCTGTGTAGCTTAGATTTTTCATATCAGACATACTGGTGAATTAAGGCATTTAAGAAGCTCATGATGACTATACATACACCCATTGTGTGATGCAGGAAGTGCTAGGCTTTTGACCCAATGACAGTGAGGGATGGTGAGTGGCTCAGAGGGGAACTTGCAGGCTGTGGTGTTCCACCGTATCTGCTGCCCTTGTCCATCTAGGTGGTAGAAGTGGTGGGTTTGCCTTTCTAAGTCACAGCAGACACTGCTGTCATAGTCTGTCAATGGTTACAGGAGAGATTGTTGAAGATGGTAGATGTGATGCCAAACACATGGATGGTGTCAAGCCTCCTGACTGTTGTTGCACCTATCCAGGGCAAATGGGGAGTATTCCATCACCCTGAATCCATTGTCGATTGTTGGAAAGACCCATTTGATTCACTAATGTCCTTTAGGGAAGGAAACTGCCATCTTTATCTGGTCTGGCCTTCATGTGACTTGAGACCTACAGCAATGTGGTTGAGTCTTAACTGCTCTCTGGGCAATAAATCCTGGCCTCTCAGAGGGTCATGGGATCCTCTTCCACAGAGAGTGGTGGAGGCTGTCTTATTGAACATATTTAAGGCAGAGCTGACTTGATAAGGGTCAACAAAGTTACTGGGCGAAGGCAGTAAAGTGGAGTTGAGGTATCAAGCTGATCAGCCAAGATCTTATTGAATGGTGGACTGGCAAGAAGGGCTGAATGGCCTACTCCTGTACCCAATTACAATGCTAGTACATACACTGAGAACATTGAGAATGCCTCCCTTCAGAGTTCCAGGCAAATCACATGTCCAGTAACCACAGCAGTTGTTCTCTAACATTCAGCTCATGTTGAGGACCAGGAGACCTCACTGTGTGAAATCGAGCCATGTTGAACAGTGACCCCAAACCATGACGGTGGCTGTTCAACACCTCACACACCAGCCACCGCACCACCCCCCCCCCCACCCCCCCCACAACCCCTCAACCTTTTGCTTTGAGACTGGTCCGTCCCAAACCTGGAATCATTGACTCACCCGAATTCCTTCCATGCAGTTTGTCAACATCACAATGACCCCCGTCCTCTGCTCCCAAATCATTCGCCAGAAATCCTCCAGTGTGTTGGGCAATGGGCCCTGGGCAGCGATGAACTCTTTGTCTGACCTGTAACCCTGTGGAGATCCAAGAGGAGTGAACCCTGAGCAGAAGCCACAGAATGATAGCACAGAAAAAAAATGTAGGCAACGGTATCATCTGAAATATCAGGACCAAACATTTATAATGGGAAGGGATGGTGTGAGGATGCCGTGGAGGTCATGCACAATGTCCCACTCAGAAATCCTCCAATGCCAACATGAACCATCCAAGGCGAGGCATTGAACAGAATGATGACAATGAGGCTTCCCTGTGCTGCCAATGACATGGGACCACCTGAGGTGTGGACAAGTTAGAAGAATGCATTCCAGACAGGGCAGTTGAGCAAAATGAGGACATCCATACAAGGAGGCAAGTAATAGTCACTAAAATTCAGTTTCTGGCTCATCGAAATGGGGATCATCCTTAGGAAATGGGCTTTATCGGCAAACCCGGCATTTACTGTGCATTCCAATACTCCTATAATGGTCAATCTTCTTTCTGAACCATGGGCTATTCATACACCCATTGTGAGATGCAGGAAGTGCTAGGCTTTTGACCCAATGACAGTGAGGGATGGTGAGTGGCTCAGAGGGGAACTTGCAGTCTGTGGTGTTCCACCGTATCTGCTGCCCTTGTCCATCTAGGTGGTAGAAGTGGTGGGTTTGCCTTTCTAAGTCACAGCAGACACTGCTGTCATAGTCTGTCAATGGTTACAGGAGAGATTGTTGAAGATGGCAGATGTGATGCCAAACACATGGATGGTCCTGACTGTTGTTGCACCTATCCAGGGCAAATGGGGAGTATTCCATCACATGCCTGACCCATGCCTTGTAGATTATGGACAAAATCTTTGGGAAAACCTGTGGGGCTGGTGATGACTCAAAAATCCCAACTTTTGAGCTGCACACGGCCATAATATTTGCCGTGAGTGGTGAAGTTAGGTTGTTCGTTGATGTTCATCCCCAGGAACGTAGGTGGTGAGGGATGCAGTGTCGGTGATGCCATTAAATGTCAAGGAATGGTGTATGGGTTCTAATGCCACCCATCCCAATGATTGGGGCAAGCTGTTTAGACAAACTCCCAACGTTAGGGAGAGGTGAAAGATCTGATAGCAAACCTCTTTCTAGTCTCTGTTAGCTTCAGCAACAGGCCCTTTACATTCACTGTGCTTTCTATCACATCTTCTTGATGTGTGTATTTGGGGTCAGGGTTGTCAGTGTTACAAGTGCAGATATTTAAAGCCTTTCTTAATCCTTCACATAGGGTCATAGAGTCATAAAACATGGAAACAGACCCTTTGGTCCAACCTCTCCATGCTGACCATAATTTCAAACTATAAACTAGTTAGTCCCATCTGCCTGAACTTGGCCCATATCCCTCTAAAGCCTTCCCAATCATGTACTTACCCAAATGTCTTTTAAACATTGTAACTGAGCCCGCATCCATCACTTCCTCTGGAAATTCATCCCACAGGCGAACCACCTTCTGTGTAAAAAATTTGCCCCTCAAGTCTTTCTCCTCTCACCTTAAAATGTGCCCCCTAATCTTGAAATTCTCCATCCTAGGGAAAATTCACCTACCATTAACCCTATGTATACCTCTCATGGTTTTATAAATTTCTATAAAGTCCACTGAATCTCTGCAGTGTGGAAACAGGCCATTCAGCCCATTAGTCCACACAAGCCCTACAAAGAGCATCCCATCCAGACCCAATCCCCTACCATATCCCTGTAATCCTGCATTTTCCATGGCTAATGCACCTAACCTACAAATCCCTAACACTATAGATAATTTTGCATGACCAATCCATCTAATGTGCACACCTTTGGACCTCTTATCTCTCAACTGCTCAACCACCGATACTCCAGTGAAAGAAGTCCCAGCCTTTCTTTATACCGCTAACCTTCCAAATCCAGCAAAGTCCCAGTAAATCTCTTCTGAACCCTTTCCAGCTTATATGCAGCACTTACTGGCATGTAGCTGGCATTGATGTAGTCTGAAGCGTTGTTCGCTGGCTGAGCAACGAGTTTAACCCGGGAAGCATCGTCTGAAAATGCCAAGAGAGGAAAACGTTATGAATGAGCTTAGTGAATATCTATATTGAAAGGCAGAAAGCCTCCTCTGGGGATAAGCCTGACCAGAAGAGGACACAAGGTGATATAGTAGTAATGCCACTGGGCTAGTAATCTACTAGGCCCAGGCTGTGAAGTCATTGATTCAAATCTCACCATGACAGAATTTAATGAATAAATCTGGAATGTGAAGGTAGTCTTGTTATTTGATGGAACTATCACTGATTGCCATAAAAGCCCATCCAGTTTACTAATGTCCTTTAGAGAGGGAAATCTTCCAACCTTGCCTGGTCCAGACTACATATGACTCCAGATCACACAGTGATGTGGTTGACTCAGAAATGGCCAACTGAGCCTGGACGAATGGCACAGAAGCTGGTATCCAACACTAAGTGATAACACAGTGTGGAGCTGGAGGAACACAACAGGCCAGGCAGCATCAGAGGAGCAGGAAAGCTGACCTTTCAGGTCAGGACCCTTCTTCAGAAAGAAATGTCAGCCTGCTCAACACTGTGTTATCCCTGACTCCAGCATCAGCAGTTCCTCCTATCCATCACCAAGTCACCGATTATTTACATGTGGTTTGTACATGGGGGTCTGACCAGCTTGCTCAGAGCCAGTCCCTAAAGTGAGGAGACACTCTGAATCTCCTGTTTATATCTGTGATCCAGGGCTCCCTAATTGGCTCCAGGTTAACAATCTTAATCAGGGAGCTCATAGTCAATGAGATCCACCGGGCCTGGTTTCAATTATGTAAAGCCAGTAGGGAAAATTCATGCCAATATCCTAGAATAATTTAAATCCCACTGTAGGACAGTTTGAACTAACAAAGGCCCAAGCTATCTCCCATTCAATCCATCTCTTCCATTCTGCAAAGCTATCAGAAAGACGAATGGAAAAAAAAATCTATTGAATCCTGTACTTCCAAGAACTATCCAACTTATGAGGAAGGGCCAAAAATAGGATTGTTTAACAGCCAAGGAAAATAATTAATAATTTTAGAAAATTCTCCTCCAACCAGGAGACGGCAATAAGCACAATCGTGCAGTACACATCTTCTGCACACAGGAATATTAGCTTAAAGTAATTGTGAATAGGAGGAGGCCATTCAGCCCATCATCGAGAGGCAGTGGTGTAATGGGAATGTCACCGGACTAGTAATCCAGAACCCTAGATTCATGTTCTGGGAGTTTGGGTGTGAATCCTACCACGGCAGATGGTGACCTTTGAATTCAGTAACCTGTTTAATTCTGTAACTAAGAGACAGTTTGACAGCAATGGTATAATCATTGTTAATAGTTGAAAAAACCCGTTTGGTTCACTGATGTCCTTTAGGAAAGGGGATCAGCCATCTTTACTTGCTCTGGGCTTATATGTGACTCCAGGCCAATAGCAATGTGGTGGATGCATTACTGCCCCCTGAAATGGCCCTAGCAAGCCATGCAGTTCCACGGCAATTAGGGATGGGCAACATATGATGGCTTTGCCAGTGATGCCTGCATCCTGTGAAAGAATAAGAGGAAAGAAAATCCATGCAGATGCCTGTACCGAGGGCCAGTCAATCCCAGTCTCCCCGTGGCTCCACTCAAGCTACCAATCCTGCTGAAACAATCAATGATCTCAACTTCCAGAGATTCAGTTGACCTGTTTCCTGGGTAAAAGTGTTCTTCCATACATTCTCCCTCATAACTCTTGGTCAAATCCTTAAATCTGTGCCCCCTAATCCTTATACTGTCAACCAATACAAACATCTTTCACTTGTCTATTCCATAATCAAAATATCTACCAAATCTGTTTAGCTTCATGGAGAACTGTTGCGTGCTTGTGTTTGCCTTTAAGAGAACTACCTTTGAGATCATAAGATGTCATAAGGAGCAATTCTGCATAGGGTTGAATCTGACTGGGACTGCACAGGTAACGCAGTGATTACAATTACTGTATTGCTCTCAAATAAAAGTCAAATAAAGCTGCTTGCTCGAAAATCTTTATTTTTTTGTTCACGGATGAGGGCATCGTTGTCTAGGCCAACTTTTATTGCCCATTCCTAAATGCCCAGTGGGCAGCTAAGAATCAACCACATTGCTGTGGGTCTGGAGTCACATGTAGGCCAGACCCGGTAAGGATGGTTGTTTCCTTCCCTAAAAGGGCATTAGTGAACCAGATGGGTTTTTCCAATTATCAAGAATGGTTACATGATTGCCATGAAACTGCCTTTCAGTTACAGATTTTTACTGAATTCAAATGTCACCATCTGCCATGGTGGGATTCACACCCAAACTTCCAGAACGTGAATGTGGGATTCTGGATTACTAGTCCGGTGACATTTCCATTCCACCACTGCCTCTCTATGACAGGCTGAATGGCCTTTTCCTATGTCACAGTTACTTAATCTGAAATCCAGAAATCTGAAACAAAATCAGAAGTTGCTGGAGAAACTCAGTAGGTTTGGCAGCATCTTTGTATGACCCTTCTTCAGAACTGAGTCAGGAGTTGTGACTGGAGACCCCAGACTGCAATTGTTAACTCGGTTTCTCTCTCCACAGAACCTGTCAGACCTGCTGAGTTTCTCCAGCATTCTTGATATTGGCTCTATGGCACTGTTTGTTTTACAGCTGCAAGTGTGTTTTGTGATCTGAAATAAACTTAGAGGACTGAATGATTATTTGATCAACACCAGCAACTTGATAACAACAACCCCGGTTCACCAACCGAGCCTCATAGGTGAAATCCAACCCCTACCCCCTACACGCCCATCCCAATCCTGGTTACACTCATCTGTGTCTTCTCAGGGACTTCCCAAACTTTTGTCATCTCCTTTTGGAACATTTGCATTCACTGGATCAGCCACAATGTGTGTCTATGTGTGTATGTATGTTTGTGTGTGTGGGTCTGTGTCTTTGGGTCTGTATTGGTGTGTGTGTGTGTGTGTGTGTGTGTGTGTGTGTGTGTGTGTGTGTGTGTGTGTGTGTGTGTGTGTGTGTGTGTGTCTGAGAGTGAGGGAGGATGTGTGTGTGAGAGTGAGGGAGGGTGTGTGTGTGAGAGTGAGGGAGGGTGTGTGTGTGAGTGAGGGACGGTGTGTGTGTGTGAGGGAGGGTGTGTGTGTGAGTGAGGGACGGTGTGTGTGTGTGAGGGAGGGTGTGTGTGTGTGTGTGTGTGTGTGTGTGTGAGGGAGGGTATGTGTCTGTGAGTGAGGGACGGTGTGTGTGTGTGAGAGAGTGAGTGTGTGTTTGTGTGTGTCTGTGTCTATGGGTCTCTATCTGTGTGTGTGTATGTGTGTGTGTGGGTCTGTGTCTGTCTGTCTATGTGTCTGCATGTATGTGTCTGTGTGTGTGTGTACACGAGAGTGTACGATTCCGTGCGTATGTATCTATATGTGTGTGTTTGTGTGCCTGTTCGTCTCCTCACAGGTGCTGCCTACTCAACTGAGCATTTCGAGCATTTTTGGTTTTTATTTCTGATTTCAAGCACATTTGTTACTTACATGGCAGGACATTAGTGTATCGATTCTTTACTTTGTTGTCCTCAAGCAGGGCAGCTTCTAATGTTTGATGAATGCCCACGGTGCTGAGACTCTGTAGGTTGTGAATGAGAGGAAGCAGCAGTCAGTCTCTGGGCTAAAGAATCCACATTCCCTGCAACCTTCAACCTTACTCTACATCAACTCCTTGCTCACCATGTCCTCAGCTTACTGGGAGGAAGAACCCAGCAATCATTCTCCATAATATGTCAAACTCACCAGTGTTGGGAACACACACGCATACACACACACACGGGAATACAGTGGAAAGTGGAGAATGCACACACTGGGACACACATATACACTCTGGGAACATACACACACAGGGAATACATACGCGCGTGCATGCACACACCGCCGTTAAACATTTCAATTTAAAATTAAATAACCTATCCTGTGATCACTCTTTCCTTACCTGGTATTCCTCTGCAAATCCAAAATCAGCGTCAGCATGCTTTCTCTGAAAGTAACTCTCATATTCGCTCAGATGGACGGGTCTGGTGAACAGAACAAAGCATGGGGGAAAACTGCTCCATTAACACACTCCGAGTCTACATTAGTACAGTAAAGGAGGACACCACCAGCTCATCGAGTCTGCCCAAGTCCTTTCAAACAACCTTCCAGTTCGTCCTATTCCCTACATCAGAAACAGAGATCGCTGGAGAAACTCAGCAGGTCTAGCAGCAATTCTGAGGCTTTCACTTCTAGATGAATTACGTTTAAGTTCCACCAGCTGCCACGGTGATACTTGAACCCATGACCCCAGGATGTTAGCCTCTGGATTATTAATGCACTTTGTTACCATGTCAAATGTGTTTAAAATACCCCAAGAAAGCATGACGTGGTGTAGAATGGGTAGCCATGTGGATGAAGCTTTGGAGTTTAGGGCAGCTTTAAGATAATAGTCAGAGCCTTTGGGAATAGACGAAAATTCCACTTACTTGAATTCTTTAGGGGTAGCAGACATTAGTGAAAGGTCATGATCTGTTTCTTTCCTAGAACAAAATGAAAAGGAAAGATATCACCAATCTGCAGTGCTTTCAATTCCACCATCACCATTCAAAGATCGGCCTGGGAAGTCTTACAGACTCCCCATGTGAATATATCCCAGTACTGAGAGGCTGAATGGCCTACTTCTGCTCCCTTTCCTGACTACTCATTATTCCCAGGCCAGATAATACCTCACTCTGCCCGTGAGACTACTAGTGGTTGGAATGTTAGACAGGGTAGATGCAGGAAGGATGTTCCCAATCACCAGGGGTCACAGTCTAAGAATACAGGGTAAGTCATTTTGGACTCAGATGAGGAGAAATGTCTTCATCCAGATAATGGTGAGCCTATTGAATTCTTCAACACAGAAAGTACTCACTGCCAAAATGTTGTATGATGTCAAGGAGGAGTTGGATCTGGCAGATGGGGCTAAGGGGATCAGAGAATATGAGGGCAAAGCAGGAACTGGCTAATGAGTTGGATGATCAACCATGATCATAATGAATAGCAGAACAGGCTTGAGCGGCCGACTGGCCTACTCCTGCTCCCATTTTCTGTTTCAATGTCTTCAAATTGTCCAATCAAACACTCACAGAGATCACGATTAGGGTAAAATTCCCTTTATTTCATCCAGTGATAAATCTGGAAAGTGGACCTTCTTGCACACCAATAGGACATCATTCACAATAGCCCTGCATTGTCACCCTGAACTCAACTCCCTGCTTATTGCTAGTTCGAAAATGATTTTGTATGGTATTGCACATCCATTAGAAACAGGGTGGAAAATGTCTCGAAGTGCCAATTCACACAGGGTAACCCGAGCTGGCAATGGAGACAGGAGACTTTAGCCACCAGAGATAATGGGAACTGCAGATGCTGGAGAATTCCAAGATAATACAATGTGAGGCTGGATGAACACAGCAGGCCAAGCAGCATCTCAGGAGCACAAAAGCTGACGTTTCGGGCCTAGACCCTTCATCAGAGAGGGGGATGGGGAGAGGGAACTGGAATAAATAGGGAGAGAGGGGGAGGCGGACCGAAGATGGAGAGTAAAGAAGATAGGTGGAGAGAGTGTAGGTGGGGAGGTAGGGAGGGGATAGGTCAGTCCAGGGAAGACGGACAGGTCAAGGAGGTGGGATGAGGTTAGTAGGTAGCTGGGGGTGCGGCTTGGGGTGGGAGGAAGGGATGGGTGAGAGGAAGAACCGGTTAGGGAGGCAGAGACAGGTTGGACTGGTTTTGGGATGCAGTGGGTGGGGGGGAAGAGCTGGGCTGGTTGTGTGGTGCAGTGGGGGGAGGGGACGAACTGGGCTGGTTTAGGGATGCAGTAGGGGAAGGGGAGATTTTGAAACTGGTGAAGTCCACATTGATACCATATGGCTGCAGGGTTCCCAGGCGGAATATGAGTTGCTGTTCCTGCAACCTTCGGGTGGCATCATTGTGGCAGTGCAGGAGGCCCATGATGGACATGTCATCTAGAGAATGGGAGGGGGAGTGGAAATGGTTTGCGACTGGGAGGTGCAGTTGTTTGTTGCGAACTGAGCGGAGGTGTTCTGCAAAGCGGTCCCCAAGCCTCCGCTTGGTTTCCCCAATGTAGAGGAAGCCGCACCGGGTACAGTGGATGCAGTATACCACATTGGCAGATGTGCACGTGAACCTCTGCTTAATGTGGAATGTCATCTTGGGGCCTGGGATGGGGGTGAGGGAGGAGGTGTGGGGACAAGTGTAGCATTTCCTGCGGTTGCAGGGGAAGGTGCCGGGTGTGGTGGGGTTGGAGGGCAGTGTGGAGCGAACAAGGGAGTCAAGGAGAGAGTGGTCTCTCCGGAAAGCTGACAGGGGAGGGGATGGAAAAATGTCTTGGGTGGTGGGGTCGGATTGTAAATGGCGGAAGTGTCGGAGGATAATGCGTTGTATCCGGAGGTTGGTAGGGTGGTGTGTGAGAACGAGGGGGATCCTCTTGGGGCGGTTGTGGCGGGGGCGGGGTGTGAGGGATGTGTCGCGGGAAATACGGGAGACGCGGTCAAGGGCGTTCTCGATCACTGTGGGGGGAAAGTTGCGGTCCTTAAAGAACTTGGACATCTAGGATGTGCGGGAGTGGAATGTCTTATCGTGGGAGCAGATGCGGCGGAGGCGGAGGAATTGGGAATAGGGGATGGAATTTTTGCAGGAGGGTGGGTGGGAGGAGGTGTATTCCAGGTAGCTGTGGGAGTCGGTGGGCTTGAAATGGACATCAGTTACAAGCTGGTTGCCTGAGATGGAGACTGAGAGGTCCAGGAAGGTGAGGGATGTGCTGGAGATGGCCCAGGTGAACTGAAGGTTGGGGAGGAAGGTGTTGGTGAAGTGGATGAACTGTTCGAGCTCCTCTGGGGAGCAAGAGGCGGCGCCGATACAGTCATCAATGTACCGGAGGAAGAGGTGGGGTTTGGGGCCTGTGTAGGTGCGGAAGAGGGACTGTTCCACGTAACCTACAAAGAGGCAGGCATAGCTGGGGCCCATGCGGGTGCCCATGGCCACCCCCTTAGTCTGTAGGAAGTGGGAGGAGTCAAAAGAGAAGTTGTTGAGTGTGAGGACGAGTTCAGCTAGGCGGATGAGAGTGTCGGTGGAGGGGGACTGGTCGGGCCTGCGGGACAGGAAGAAGCGGAGGGCCTTGAGGCCATCTCCATGCGGAATGCAGGTGTACAGGGACTGGACGTCCATGGTGAATATGAGGTGTAATGGGCCAGGGAATTGGAAGTCCTGGAGGAGGTGGAGGGCGTGGGTGGTGTCACGGACGTAGGTGGGGAGTTCCTGGACCAAAGGGGAGAAAATGGAGTCCAGATAGGTGGAGATGAGTTCGGTGGGGCAGGAGCAGGCTGAGACGATGGGTCGACCAGGGCAGGCAGGTTTGTGGATTTTGGGAAGAAGATAGACTTTAGCCACCAGCCTGCACTGAGTGGGAATTCACAAACCACTTTGCCAGTCTGCTTGCTGTTGCTGATGGAAGAAAGGTGAGCTCAGCTCCGGGCTCTGTGTTGGCAGCCCTAACATTACAAACTTCCCACTCAGTGCCCATTAAGCAGAAACACTTACCCCCATGGTACTCGCTTGGTGATGATGAAAAACAGCAAAAAACCAATAAGGATCAAGCCCAGGAGAGATCCTATGACTGCTCCAATGATAATAGCTGCACGGAACAAGAAATATACGGTTAGCCCGAAGCATGCAGTCAGCAATTGATTCGGATAAATGCAGATGTGCAGGGCTAATCATAGAGTCATACAACACAGGAACAGACCCTTCAGTCAAACCAGTCCATGCCGACCATAATCCCAAACTAAACTAGTCGCATCTGCCTGCTCCTGGCTCATATGCTTTCAAATCTTTCCTATGCGTGGACTAATCCAAATGTCTTTTAAACATTGTAATTGTACCCTCATCCACCACTTCTTCTGGAACTTCATTCCACACACGAACCACCCTGTGTGTCAAAAAAAATGCCCCTCATGTCTTTTCTCAGGTCACCTCTCAACCTCATACGCTCCCGTGAAAAACTCCTAGCCTTTCTTTATAACTGAAATCTTCCATACCCAGCATCATCCTGTTACATATCTTCTGAACGCTCTCCAGCTAAATAATATTCTTCCTATAACAAGGTGACCAGAACTGGACATAGTACTCCAGAAGAGGCTTCACAAACATCCTGTTCAACCACAACATGATGTCCAACTCCTACACACAAAGGTCTGAGCAATGAAGGCAAGCATGCTAAATGTTGTCTTAACCACCCTGTCTACATGTGATGTAAATTTCAAAGAATTATATACCTGAATCCCAATGTCTCTCTGTTCTACAATGCTACCCAAGGCTGTACCATTAATTATATATGTCCTGCCCTTGCTTGTTTGACTATCTCATATTTATCAAAAGTAAACTGCACCTGCCACTCCTTAGCGCATTGACCAAATTGATCAAGATCTCTTTGTAATTTGTCCGAGAAACGTTTTTACCCAGAGGTTGGGAGAAATATGGACCATGCTGCCTGAAAGATGGAGAAGGCAGACACCCTTGCAATATTTATGAAGCATCTGGATGAGCACTTAAAATGCTGGGATATTGTCAGCTACGGACAAGAGCAGGTAAATAGGATTAGTGTAGATCGGTGTTTGTTGGTTGGCATAGATATGGTGGGCCAAAGTGCCTGCTTCTATGCTTTATGAATCTTTGGGTTCATGGTGTTGAATTTTTATGGCAATGGCGTTATAATGATCACCATGGCTGAGACTAGATTTCAATTCCAGGACATTAAAAAAAATGTTGATTCCTTTAATTCAATTCAAGTTTCCGGATGTGATTGGATTTGAACCCATGGATCATCCAGACCGTTGCATTAGCTTGAGAGCCTAGATTACTAGATCAGTGACATTAACACTATGTTTCTCTCTGCTTTTAAAACTGAATGGGAATTTTATCGCTGTGACAGATAGTCTAGTGGATTCATTAGTGTGAAGAAGATAGACATCCGTAAAACACTGATTCTCCATTTCCTCCTCAGTTTAGTCTTTTCCTTCTCTGAAGATGCTGATTCTTATTGGGCAACATAGTGAGAGCGGTCTACTGAGAATTCTTAGAAAAATACACTGGTCCCAGATGAGACAGGAGAAATAGTAAATAAAAACCGACGGAATGCGGATGCTGTGAATCAGGAACAAAAACAAAGTTGCTGGAAAAACTCAGCAGGTCTGGCACCTGTTGAGCTTTTCTCGCAACTTTGCTTTTGTTCCTGAGACAGGAGAAACATTCGGATCTGAAATACTCACGGGTTGACTTGGTCCAACATTGCTGAGTTATCCTCGCGCTGTAAGACTGGCCAGTTTGTGTGTAGATGTGGAATGTGTATTTCCGTCCAGGCTGCAAGTTTTCAACCAGAAAATCGTATTTCTTTCCGATGGTCTGAGCAGTTAGTAAGTGGCCTCCATCATACAAAGAGATGTTGAATCCAGTGCAGTTACCCCGTGGTCTGCTCCATTCCACAAGGAATGAGTATCCTGAGATCTCACTGCACTGAAGGCTGGAGACGGGACCAGGAACTGTAAAAGGAATTGAGGGATTAGGCTCAGCGCAGCGCCTCCTGCTTTTAACGAGTCAACGTGAACTGTCGTGGAGTGGGACGGGGTCACAGAGGACAGGTGGGAATTAGAAAATGGATTGTTACAACGCACGGAATAATGACCAAAAAAATAAACAAAGAGATGCAATCAGAGGAACAGTGAAAAAGAAAGTGAGAGAGGACGAGAGAGGGGGGAGCGAATGCAAGAGAGAGAGAGAGAGGGGGGAAAAAGGGAGAGATGATGAGATGGAGAGGATGAGAGAGACGGAAAAGGAGAAAATGAATTACAGAAAGAGAGCGAGGGACCATATGAGAGGGAGGGGAAGAGAAGGAGAGAGAAAGAAAGAGGACAAGAAGAAGAAGGGAAAAGGAGAGTAGGAGAGTTGGTGGAAGAGAGAGTGAAAGAGAGAGGATGACAGACAGGGGGCGCGAGTGAGAAACAATGCCAGAGAAAAACTGAGATAACACGGTGTTAGGCAGGCCAAGCAGCGTCAGAGGGGCAGGAAAGCTGACGTTTTGGGTCTGGAGCCTTTTTCAGAAAAATCATGGGCACGGCGAGAGAGACAGAATGGTGGCTTATTGGAGAGATGAAGTGACAGATAGAGATGGAGAGGGAGAGGGCAAGATAAAGTGAAAAAGTGCTAGAGACAGAGAGAAAGAGAGAGAGAGAAAGAAGGCTTGACCTATCTTGATTCAATATGAAACTTCAAAAAGTCATTCATGAAAAGGAAAGAGCTCTACGGCGATGGGGAAGGAGCTGGCGACAGGACTTAATTGGATAGCTCTTTCAGAGAGCTAGTAGAGGTATGATGGGCTGACAGGTCTGGTTCTGCTGTAGATAACCCAGATCCCAGTGCTGACCGCATGTGGTCTGTCCTGGTTTTAATTGCTATTTGATTGAATGTTTCTCAGGAGCATGATTTGGATACATGTGTCCAAGACACTGCCTGCTCCAGGAAAGACATGCTCCCTCTCATGGTCAGGAGCACTCTGTGTACCTGGTTCCAGCCTCATGCTATATGTAGCACAGTCTATCTCTGGGAACATTGTCACTTTTTTTAATCCTAAGGATGGTGGGAAGGGGGAAGATTTGTAATTATAAGGCTTCTTACTTAACCTCAAAACATCCTAAAGCATTCCTCAACACTATACAGTATAGGAGTTGGGACATCAAGGTGACATCGTTCAAGGCATTGGTGAGGCTTCTTCTGGAACACAGTGCCCAGTTCTGGTCACTTTGTTATAGGAAAGATATTACCAAGCTGGAGAGGTTCTGAAGAGATTTACCAGGATGTTGCCGGAATTGGAGTTTGAGTTATAAGGAGAGGCTGGATAGGCTGGGACTTTTCTCAGTGGAGCATGGGAGGTTGAGAGCTGGCACTGTAGAGGTTTATAAAATTATGAGAAGTATAGATAAAGTGAATGGCAGATGTCTTTTCCCTAGGGTGAGGGAATTCAAGACTAGGTGGCATATGTTTAAGGTGAGAGGAGAAAGATTTGAAAAAGACATGAGGGCAATTTTTTTTTACACAGAGTGGTTTGTGTGTGGAATGAACTTTCAGAGGAAGATATAGATGTGGGTACAGATACAACACTTAAAAGTCATTTGGATTAGTACATGAATAGGAAAGATTTGGAGGGATATGAGCCAAGTACAGGCAGGTGGGGCTAGTTCAGTTTGGGATTATGGTCAGCATGGACTGGTTGGGCTGAAGGGCCTGTTTCTGCATTTTATGACTCTGTGCGTACATGCTGTGAGGATGTGCACTTCTTTAAACATGTGACTTTGGATCACAAATAGGCTATTTGAGCCCAACAGTCTTTTCTGCTATTCAATAAGATGCTGCCCGATCTCAGCTCTACGTTCTTGCTTAACCCTCCACCCACTGACTTCCTCATCAGACAAAGATCTAAGATTAGATGGTAGCTGAGAATGGGTTCAGCCACATCAGATGCAGTGGGCTAACTCGCTGATATCAGTGACAGGAGGATGCAGGAAGCTGGACTTGAATCATAGAACAATACAGAAAGAGGCCACTCAGCCCATCGAATCTGCACTGACCCTCTAAAAAGCATCCCATCCACACTGACCACCCAATTCCGTGACCCCGCATTTCTCATGGCTAACCTACCTAGTCTGCACATCCCTGGACACTATGGGGCAATTTAGCATGTCCAAGCCACCTCAACCTGCACATCTTCAGACTATGCAAGGAAACTGGGACACCCGGAGGAAACCCATGAAGACACGGGGAGAGTGTACGAACTCCACAGCTGGGAGGGTGGAATTGAAGCCGTGTCCTTGATGCTGTGAGGCAGCGGTGCCCAAGCAACATCCCCAGACAGAGTCAGCTCCTTCTGGAAAGAAAGGGAGGAATGAAGAGTGAGGAGGGGCTGTTTAAGAGAAGAGGGCTGAAAGTCATGTTAGCAGCAGTGATCAAATAAGCTTTTGAAATATTGCCGTGTGTATCGACTGCTACTTTAAGAACTGCAGGCTTTTACTTACGGGTGGCAATACTCAACCTCTTTGGAGCGCTGCTTGTGCCCTCAGGAGTGACCGACTCCACCTTCATGTCATAATATGTGCCAGGTACAAGGGATTTCACTTGGAACTTTGTGCCTCCAGGTGATGTAATGCTGGTTGCACTGCTATTCACAGACTCAGCACTGACCCTGTATGTGTAGTTTAACGCTCTCACATCATCAGGTGCTGCCCAGAGCAGGGTCAGGGTTTCTGTTGTCCTGTTAGTCACAGATAGATCAGTGACTGAAGAGGGGTCTGTCAATAGACAGGCAGAGAGGGAGAGAAATAGTTAATGAATGTAATACCTCCTTCGCACTGTAGATTTAATAGGAGACCATCACTGCTGCAAAGAATGCTGGGATAATACAGCTCCATTGCCTTGTTGCTCCCTCTCTCTCTCTCACTCACACACACACACACACTCACACACACACACACGGTCAGGTTTTGTTTTTAATTTTTCCATGGGAAGTGGGCGTCACTAATTATTCCTTTCATTTATTGACATACCTCAATTGCCTTTGAATTGAATGGCTTGCTGGGTCAATTCAGAGAGCAGTTAAAAGTCAGCCCCATTGTTGTGGGTCTTTAATCACGTGTAGACCCAGACCAGATAAGGATGACAGAATTCCTTCACCATTCATGAATGGCTTTTTACAATGACTGGTAATAATTTCAAGGTCACCAGCTCTGAGACCCTCAGCTTTCAAGGGGGGACTTGAACCTCCTGGCTCAGGGGTAAAGACACTACCCCTCTGGCACAAGAATCTTCTACAAAGCCCATGCACATAAGGAGTTAGAATTGTAGAATCCCTAAAGTGCAGGAAGAGGCCCTTCCCCTGCTTTGCATGCCCCTGCGGTTGGATGCTGTGTCCCACCTGGTCTATACTGCCCTCAGCAACCTTGGAAGAGGCTGTATCTGAATACTGGATTCAGCCCTTCTCTAACTGAGCCCCCCAGCAAGTGGTTGCATCCTTATAGGATAGAGGGTAACTTAATTATGGTAATTTACACAATCGCAGGGTCACTGTGTGTTCTCAGGAGTGACTGCCTTCACTGCCAGCTTATATCCGAGCCCGGGTACCAGGGCTGGGACTTGGAACACATCCTCTCCTGGTACTGTGGAGTAGGTCACACTAGAAGACCCAGCATCATTTGTGACTGTATTATTGTATGTATACTCGGAGACTTGTATATCGCTGGGCTGAGACCACCTTATTGTCAGTCAGTCTGTTGTCCTGTTCACCGGAGACAGTTTAGGGACTGTGGATGGTTCTGTGAACAGAAAGGCAGATGTGGCGTTAGTGTAGCCCAGGCTCTCCGAGCAGCTTTCGGCTGGCGTTTGAGAACTGGTGCCGGTTGTCCTTTCAACCTGTAATCTGACACTGAAACTGATCTGTGTTTTATCTCCAGCATGCTATCTGTAGCTGCTGAAGTGATGCTTATGCTATATCCCATAACATAACAACTAGTCCTGATTAATGAAGTATTGAAAGATCCAACAAAATATTTATTATTGCTCACTGTTATCTACAAAGATTAGATTCACAGATGCATACTTTCTGGGCTAATATGAGGCTATTTGGTTAGAATGAGTAGGGCGTCATGCTCTGAGTGGTCTGAGTAAAGATGGAGTCAGGGTCCTTTATACCCTCAGAGCATATGCAGCCCTGATGTCATGAACAAATCATTGAAAGGTATAGTGACAAACTATCATGGAGACATCACGCATCAGAAAAGGACCAACATCTGGCACAATTTAGATCAGAGCCTTAGACACGGCTTTGACAGCACAGTACCTCTCAGGTAAATCCAAGGCACATTTTCAGTGCCATAGCCAAGGGAGTGTAAGAGGCAACATCTTACAGATGAAACTTTAAACCAGGAGTCCATCTGGTGCGTCAAATGGGAATAAATCAAAAGCTTCCCTTTGGAGAAGAGAGGGGATTCTCCTCAAATTCCAAGTGTGCATTTCTCTTGCCATTGCTCACAGAACAATCAACTGGAGACAGCCAACAGCCTGTGGGCTCTGTGCCAAAGCGTTGTACAGTCACACAGCATAGAAACAGACCCTTCAGTCCAACCAGTCCATGCTGAACATAATCCCAAACTAAACGAGTCCCACCTGGATGCTCCTGGCCCATATCCTTCATATTTGTTTTGTAACTGTACCCACATCCACCACTTCCTCAGGAAGTCCACTTCACATGCAAACCTGCCCCTGTATAAAACATGTGACGCTCATGTCTTATTTAACTGTTTCTACTCTCACCTTAAAAATGTGCCCCCTAGTCTTGAAATTCTGCATTCTCGGGAAAAGACAGCTACAGTGAAGACGGGATCTGGAGGGGGCCAATCAGCCCACTGAGCCTGTACTGCAACTCGATGCCAATGGGATTGATCTCTGATTATCCCTATGCCTTCAGTTGTTTGGGTAACAAAATGCATCAATCTCAGCTTTAAAACTAGTGATTTACTGATTATCAATTGCAATATGCAGATGAGAGTTTCAGATGATTCATCTGGTTCACTGATGTCTGTTGGGAAAGGAAACTGCCATCCTTACCTGGTCTGGACTACATGTGACTCCAAACCCACAGCAATGGGGTTGACTCTGCACTACCCTCTGGAATAGGCAACAAATGCTGGCCTAGCCAGCGACACCCTCATCCATGAATGCACAAAGGAAAATGTTTTTTGCCCAGTCTTTGCAGGAATGCTTCTCAATAACATCACTAAAACTTTTAGACTAAGCCCAAACTCTGAGTCAAATTGTCCATTAATTGACCAGTCTCTATGGAGTACAATTCCTCTTTGTGTAATTTAAGTCCTGGAGCTACCAACTGTTGTGGTGCAGTGGTAATGTCCCTACGTCTGGGTGAGAAGGTCTTTGTTCAAGTCTTACCTGCATCAGAGGAATGCTATAACATGCCTAAGTAGGTTGATGAAAAATATAAGCCTTGGTGCCTGGGCATCAGTCTGCTCAATCTACACTGCATTCCCTCCCAGGCCAATGTGTCCTCAATAGCAAGTCACTCCAATTCAAAACTAATTCATTGGCTACGGGGTGGTTTGGAGCATCTCGAGAATACAAAATGCTACAACAGGCAATCGTTTCTCTTTCTTCACACAATCTTCATTGGGCTGAGCTCTTACTCTCCACTCTTTTGAACAGGCTGCTCTTTGTGAATCTGCCTTCTCTTGTTACTGTGTGAGCTGGAGCTACCCTAGCAACTGTATCCATGATGAACTACATCTCTAGGTTTTATAGATTCATTTGGAGTTTGTCTCTGTTGTTACAGATTCTGAACTAGTCTATTTTCCACAATAGTCTCTTCCATCCAAACTCTACAGCTGGCAGGTAAACGTTAATCTGCAAAAAGTGAGTACCCACCAGAGTGCCTGTCCCTTTAATTGATGGAGGGTAACTTACTTGTGGTACTTTGCACAATCACAGGGTCACTCTGTGTGTTCTCTGGAGTGACTGCCTTCACTGCCAGCTTATATCTGAGCCCAGGATCCAGATTTGTTACTTGGTACATGTTCTTTCCTGGTCTGACGGAGTAAGTTGCATTGAAAGCTGTAATAGTGCTCGTGACTGTAATATTATACATGTACTCAGAGGCTCGTTTATCAGTGGGAACTCTCCATTTTAATGTCAGTGAGTCAGATGTCCTGTTCACTACAGACAGGTCAGAGACTGCAGATGGATTTGTGAACAGAAAGGCAGAAGTGGGGTTAACATGGTCCAGGCTCTATGGGCAGCTATAGGATGATGTTTGAGAGCTAGCTGCAGTTTCCCTGTGACTCTGTTATCAGAAGGATGCAAATCTGACATATGTTCTAACAGGGGACATTGGCGGCACAGTCGCTCAGTGGTTAGCACTGCTGACTCACAGCACCAGGGGTTCAGGTTGGATTCCACCCTCTGGGGGTCTGTGTGGAGTTTACACATTATCCTTGTGTCTGTGTGTGTTTCCTCTGGGTGCTCCAGTTTCCTCACGTAGCCCAACGATGTGCAGGCTGGGTGGATTGGCCCTGGAAAATGCAGGGCTATTGGGATGAAGTGGGTCTGGGTGGAAAGCTCTTTGGTGAATCAGTGTGGACTCAATGAGCTGAATGGCCTGCTTCCACACTGTAGGGATTCTATGACATAGTTCAGACAGCACAGTATCTCTCAGATGGACCAGTAGAATAACTAAGGATGTGCTGGCAAACTGAGTCTAATTGTCTCATAGGTAGGCACCCATTCCCTGTAAATGACAGGAAATAATTCCAGTTCAGAACTACAGTGAATGACCCAGGAGCTTGTAGGGAGTACAATTCCTCTTTGTGTAATTTAAGGAGCTACGTGAGGAAACTGGAGCACCCAGAGGAAACACACACAGACACAAGGATAATGTGTAAACTCCGCACAGTCGCCCAGTTGTGTGTAATAGTCTTTCAGGGTATGAAAAATGGTGCAAAAAGGTAGCAAAAGGAAAAAAAATACTAACCATGGTACCAGCTCTTGTGGTACAGTGGCAGTGTCCCTACCTCTGAATCAGGAAGCCTGGCTGAAGCCCCAGCTGCCCGCTGAAGTGTGTAATAACATCTCAGAACAGATTCATTTGAATAATATCTACCCTGGGGAACTTGAGGGCTCTTACAATGCAGTGGAAGTGTCCCTACCTCTAAGCTAGGAGGTCTGGATCATATCTCTTTTTTTTAACTCATCAATGGGATGAGGATGTCACTGGCTAGGCAGCATTCATTGCCTATCCCTAACTGCCCAGAGTCAATCGCATTGCTATGGATCTGGAGTCACATATAGGCCCAGACCAGGTAAGGATGGTAGTTTCCTTCCCTAAAGACATTATAGAACATAGAACATAGAACATTACAGCACAGTACAGGCCCTTCGGCCCTCGATGTTGTGCCGACCTGTCATACCGATCTCAAGCCCATCTAACCTACACTATTCCATGTACGTCCATATGCTTGCCCAATGATGACTTAAATGTACTTAAAGTTGGCAAATCTTCTACCATTGCAGGCAAAGCGTTCCATACCCTTACTACTCTCTGAGTAAAGAAACTACCTCTGACATCTGTCCTATATCTTTTGCCCCTCAATTTAAAGCTATGCCCCCTCGTGCTCGCTGTCACCATCCTAGGAAAAAGGCTCTCCCTATCCACCCTATCTAACCCTCTGATTATTTTATATGTTTCAATTAAGTCACCTCTCAACCTTCTTCTCTCTAATGAAAACAGCCTCAAGTCCCTCAGCCTTTCCTCCTAAGACCTTCCCTCCATACCAGGCAATATCCTAATAAATCTCCTCTGCACCCTTTCATAAGCTTCCACATCCTTCTTATAATGCGGTGACCAGAACTGTACACAATACTCCAAGTGCGGCCACACCAGAGTTTTGTACAGCTTCACCATAACCTCTTGGTTCCGGAACTCGATCCCTCTATTAATAAAAGCTAAAACACTGTATGCCTTCTTAACAGCCCTGTCAACCTGCGTGACAACTTTCAAGGATCTGTGTACATGGACACCGAGATCTCTCTGCTCATCTACACTACTAAGAATCTTACCATTAGCCCTGTACTTTGCCTTCTGGTTACTCCTACCAAATTGCATCACCTCACACTTGTCTGCATTAAACTCCATTTGCCACCTCTCAGCCCAGCTCTGCAGCTTATCTATGTCTCTCTGCAACCTACAGCATCCTTCGTCACTATCCACAACTCCACCGACCTTAGTGTCGTCTGCAGATTTACTAACCTATCCTTCTACGCCCTCATCCAGGTCATGTATAAAAATGACAAACAACAATGGATCCAACACCGACCCTTGCGGTACACCACTCGTAACTGGTCTCCAGGATGAACATTTCCCATCAACTACCACCCTCTGTCTTCTTTCAGCAAGCCAATTTCCGATCCAAGCTGCTATATCTCCCACAATTCCATTCCTCCGCATTTTGTACAATAGCCTATTGTGGGGAACCTTATCGAACGCCTTGCTGAAATCCATATACACCACATCAACCGGTTTACTCTCATCTACCTGTTTGGTCACCTTCTCAAAGAACTCAATAAGGTTTGTGAGGCACGACCTTCCCTTCACAAAACCGTGCTGACTATCCCTAATCAATTTATTCTTTTCTAGATGATTATAAATCCTATCCCTTATAACCTTTTCCAACACTTTACCAACAACTGAGGTAAGGTTCACTGGTCTATAATTACCAGGGTTGTCTCTACTCCCCTTCTTGAACAGGGGAACCACATTGGCTATCCTCCAGTCACCTGGCACTATTCCTGTAGACAATGACGAGTTAAAGATCAATGCCAAAGGCTCGGCAATCTCCTCCCTGGCTTCCCAGAGGATCCGAGGATAAATCCCATACGGCCCAGGGGACTTATCTATCTTCACCCTCTGAAGGATATCTAATACCTCTTCCTTGTGAACCTCAATCCCACCTAGTCTAGTAGCCTGTATCTCAGTATTCTCCTTGACAACATTGTCATTTTCTAGAGTGAATACTGTTGAAAAATATTAATTTAGCGTTTTCCCTATCTCATCTGACTCCACACACAACTTACCACTACTATCCTTGATTGGGCCTAATTAGTGAACCCATTGGGTTTTTACCCCACAATTGACAATGGATTCATGGTCATCATTAGACTCTTAATTCCAGATATTTTATTGAATTCAAATTCCACCATCTGCCATGACAGGATTTGAACCCAGGTCCCCAGAACATTGCCTGGGTCTCTGGATCAACAGTCCAGCAATTATACCACGAGACCATTGCCTGCTCCTGGACATATCCCTCCTAACCTTTCCTATTCATGTACTAATTAAAATGTCTTTTAAACGTTGAAAGAAATAAAAAGAATAAAAACCTTGTATTTGTGGAACATAATAAATTTTTTTATTCTTTCATGGGATGTGAGTATCTCTGGCTAGGCCAGCATTTATTGCCCATCCCTAACAGCCCAGAGAGCAATTTAAAAGTCAACCACATTGCTGTGGGTCCGGAGTCACCTGTCTGATGGACCAGGTAATGATGGCACAGTTTACTTCCTTAAAGGACGTGAGACAACCAGAGGGTTTTTCTGATAGCCGGCAATGGATTCATTTTCTTCACGAGACTCTTAAGTCCAGATTTTTAGAAAACTGGAAATTAATTCAAATGCCACCATCTGCTGTAGCGAGATTGAAACCCGGGCCCCCAGGATATTATCTGGGTGTTTCTGGATTAATAATCTAATGTTAATACCACTAGGCCATCATCTCCCCTATTGCTATAATAAGTCTTTAAGTTTACCTACAATCCCAGGAGTTGCTGAAGATCAATTCCGTAAAAATGGATTCCAGTACGACACCCTTAGAATAGATTCCCTAACCAGCAAAAACAGTTTCCTCTCACCTACACCATTAATTCCCTTAATACCAGAAGCTTTAAAATTTCAATTAAATCACAAACCATTTCATTTTCCAGGAAATACAATCCCTAGTTTGTGTAATCTCTCCTTGCAATTTAAGCCTTGAGTTGAGGTATCATTCTGCTTGACCCCAGAACAACATCTCCTTCAAAGCTGCTGCACTTTGCTACAGACAAGATGCTGGTGAGACCACATGTGGAGTACTATGAGCAATTTTAGTCCCCTTAATTAAGGAAAGATATAACTTCCTTAGAGGCAGTTCAGAGAAGGTTCAGCAGGATGATCCTCAGTACGGAGGGATTTACTTAAGAGCAAAGGCTAAACATGCTGGGACTCTGCTCATTGGAGTTTAGAGGACTGAGAGGTGATCTCATTGAAGCATATAGGATTCTTAAGGGGCTTGATAGGGTAATTGTTGATGTTTCCTCCTATGGGAGAGTCTATAACCAGAAGCCGTAATCTCAGAAAGCAGAGGTGCCAATTTAAGACTGACATGAGGAAGAATTTCTTCTCTCAGAGGGTTGTGAGTCTTTGAAACACCTTGCCACAGAGAACTCTCTGTGGGGGCAGAGTCCTTGTATTTATTTAAGGGGAGACAGGTACATTCTTGGTCAGTTGGAAAATCGAGGGTTACAGGGAAAGGGCAAGAATGTGGACATGAGGAATGTTAGGTCAACCATGATCCTATTGAACGGTGGGGCAGGCTCGGGGAACCAAGCCCGGGGAACCAAGCAGCCTACTCCTGTTCCTGTTCCTTATGGTTTTACAACAATCGCTACAATACACAATTAATTAATCGGCTGTAAGGTGTTTTTAAAAGGGTAAAGAATATGAAATGCTCAGACAGGTAACTTTCTGTCTTTCTGCACACAAAGCGCAGTAATGTGAGCTCTGCTCTGTCTCTCCTGTCCCTGCCACATTCAGTCTCCATTCTTTTGCAAAGCCTGTTCAGATTTATGACTTGTCAATGTGCTTTTCTCTTGGGACTGTGTGCATTTCAGTTATCTTAGCATCCGCATCTCTGATGAGCTATATCTTCAGGCACAGCAGATTCAGTTAGTAATTGTCCCTATTGTTAAAGGAAGGGTGTGATTGCATGAGCAAGGGTGTAGAGGAGATTTAGCAGGAGTGGAGGGTCTGAGTCACAAGGAAAAGTTGGATAGATTAGGGTCATTTTCCTTACAACTGTGATGATTGAGATGGAAATGAAAAGATCAAGTAGGGCTTAGACAGGGTGGAGAGGATGCACATCTTCCATTAGTAGAGGGAAATAGATTTAAGGTAAGAGACAGAAGGCTAAGAGGAGAACAGAGTTTATTTTTCACTCAGAGGCTTGTGACAGTATGGAACTCATTGTCTGAAAGGGTGGTTTAATCAGAAACTAATATTCAAGCAGTATTTAGATATTGACTTGCATTGCCATAGGCTACAGAGCTGTGGGTCAAGATCTTTGTCAACTAGCATGGACATGATGGGCAAAATGGCCTCTTTCTGCACTGTAAACATTTACAAGGTACTGGATTAGTATAATGTTCGCAAAACTCTCCACATTCTAACCCTGAACTGTGTAAATGCCAGCACAAATTGCAAAATGCACACACTCTAAACCCTCAGTGGAGTTAGTGCCCCTTTAAATGACAGAGGGTGACTTACCTGTGGTAGCCCTCACAGTCTCAGGGTCACTCTGTATGTTCTCAGGAGTGCATGCCTTCACAGTCACGTTATATCTGAGTCCAGGTTCCAGAGCTGTCACTTGGAAAATATTCTGACTGGTGCAGTAGGTCTCATTGAAAGATTCAGTTTCATTTGTAACTGTGATTTCATACGTGTATTCGGAGGCTCGTTTATCAACAGGCTCCGTCCAGTTTATTGTCAGCGTCTCTGTTGTCCTGTTCACCACAGAGAGGTTGGAGACTGGAGAGGGCTCTGTTAACAGAAGGGCAAAGAGAGAGTTGGAGTGAATCTGTCCTGTGTCTTCTTGCATTCAAGAAAGTTGGCATTCATGAGGCGTCACAGGCTAGGTGCAGCATCTATTGCCTGGGGCACAGTTAATTGTTGTGGATCTGGAGACAACATGCCCACACTGTGAGACCTCCAAGTGGGAACATTACCCCCACACTGCAAGATCTCCATGTTGGAACAAGACCCCCACACTGAGAGACCTCCATTTTGAAACAGTACCCCCACACTGAGAGACTTCTATGTTGGAACAAGACCCCCAAACTTAGAGACCTCCAAGTTGGAGCAAGACCCCCACACTGAGAGACCTCCATTTTGGAACAACACCGCCACACCTCAAAACCTTCTGCCCTATATTGTTTTGGGGTCTTGCTGTGTGCAAAGATACATTTTGGTTGTGACAGCAGCAACTGCACTTTAAGAGCAGTATGTTGTCTGTTGCCAGGCGATATCATATACAAATCTGTCCTTTAAGGACTCAGCAGGTAATGATCATCAGTTTAGTTTAACATGGCATGTCATCTCTTACTCTCAGAGGAATAACAGAGGTGGAGGGTAAATTACATCCTGTGCTGTTTACATTCCCTAGCTCAACCATAATGTAGTCGAATGGTGGAGTGAGTTCAAGCATGGACATGATGGGCAAAATGGCCTCTTTCTGCGCTGTAAACATCTACAAGGTACTGGATTAGTTTAATCTTCACAAAACTCACCACGCTCTAACTGCACTGTGTAAATGCCAGCACAAATTGCAAAATGCACACACTCTAAACCCTCAGTGGAGTTACTGCCCCTTTAAATGACAGAGGGTGACTTACTTGTGGTAGCCCTCACAGTCTCAGGGTCACTCTGTATGTTCTCAGGAGTGCATGCCTTCACAGTCACGTTATATCTGAGTCCAGGTTCCAGAGCTGTCACTTGGAGAATATTCTGACTGGTGCAGTAGGTCTTATTGAATGATTCAGTTTCATTTGTAACAGTGATTTCATACGTGTATTCGGAGGCTCGTTTATCAACAGGCTCCGTCCAGTTTATTGTCAGCGTCTCTGTTGTCCTGTTCACCACAGAGAGGTTGGAGACTGGAGAGGGCTCTGTTAACAGAAGGGCAAAGAGAGAGTTGGAGTGAATCTGTCCTGTGTCTTCTTGCATTCAAGAAAGTTGGCATTCATGGGGCGCCACAGGCTAGGTGCAGCATCTATTGCCTGGGGCACAGTTAATTGTTGTGGATCTGGAGACAACATGCCCACACTGCGAGACCTCCAAGTGGGAACATTACCCCAACACTGCAAGATCTCCATGTTGGAATAAGACCCCACACTGAGAGACCTCCATGTCGGAACAACACTCCCGCACTGAGAGACCTCCATTTTGAAACAGTAACCCACACTGAGAGACCTCCAAGTGGGAACATTACCCCCACACTGCAAGATCTCCATGTTGGAATAAGACCCCCACACTGAGAGACCTCCATGTCGGAACAAGACCCCCGCACTGAGAGACCTCCATTTTGAAACAGTACCCCCACACTGAGAGACCTCCATGTTGGAACAAGACCCCCACACTGAGAGACCTCCATGTCGGAACAAGACCCCCACACTGAGAGACCTCCATTTTGAAACAGTACCCCCACACTGAGAGACCTCCATGCTGGAACAAGACCCCCACACTGAGAGACCTCCATTTTGAAACAGTACCCCCACACTGCAAGATCTCCATGTCGGAAAAAGACCCCACACTGAGAGACCTCCATTTTGAAACAGTACCCCCACACTGAGAGACCTCCATGTTGGAACAAGACCCCCACACTGAGAGACCTCCATTTTGAAACAGTACCCCCACACTGAGAGACCTCCAAGTTGGAGCAAGACCCCCACACTGAGAGACCTCCATTTTGGAACAACACCGCCGCACCTCAAAACCTTCTGCTCTATATTGTTTTGGGCTCTTGCTGTGTGCAAAGATACATTTTGGTTGTGACAGCAGCAACTGCACTTTAAGAGCAGTATGTTGTCTGTTGCCAGGCGATATCATATACAAATCTGTCCTTCAAGGACTCAGCAGGTAATGATCATCAGTTTAGTTTAACATGGCATGTCATCTCTTACTCTCAGAGGAATAACAGACCCTTTAAGAGGTGGAGGGTAAATTACATCCTGTGCTGTTTACATTCCCTAGCTCAACCATAATGTAGTCGAATGGTGGAGTGAGTTCAAGCATGGACACGATGGGCAAAATGGCCTCTTTCTGCGCTGTAAACAACTTCAAGGTACTGGATTAGTTTAATCTTCACAAAACTCTCCATAATCTAACTCTGCACTGTGTAAATGCCATCACAAATTGCAAAATACACACACTCTAAACCCTCAGTGGAGTTACTGCCCCTTTAAATGACAGAGGGTGACTTACTTGTGGTAGCCCCCACAGTCTCAGGGTCACTCTGTATGTTCTCAGGAGTGCATGCCTTCACAGTCACGTTATATCTGAGTCCAGGTTCCAGAGCTGTCACTTGGAAAATATTCTGACTGGTGCAGTAGGTCTTATTGAATGATTCAGTTTCATTTGTAACTGTGATTTCATACGTGTATTCGGAGACTCGTATATCAACAGGCTCCGTCCAGTTTATTGTCAGCGTCTCTGTTGTCCTGTTCACCACAGAGAGGTTGGAGACTGGAGAGGGCTCTGTTAACATAAGGGCAAAGAGAGAGTTGGAGTGAATCTGTCCTGTGTCTTCTTGCATTCAAGAAAGTTGGCATTCATGAGGCGTCACAGGCTAGGTGCAGCATCTATTGCCTGGGGCACAGTTAATTGTTGTGGATCTGGAGACAACATGCACACACTGCGAGACCTCCAAGTGGGAACATTACCCCCACACTGCAAGATCTCCATGTTGGAACCAGACCCCCACACTGAGAGACCTCCATGTCGGAACAAGACCCTCGCACTTAGAGACCTCCACGTTGGAGCAAGACCCCCACATTGAGAGACCTCCATTTTGGAACAACACTGCCACACCTCAAAACCTTCTGCCCTATATTGTTTTGGGGTCTTGCTGTGTGCAAAGATACATTTTGGTTGTGACAGCAGCAACTGCACTTTAAGAGCAGTATGTTGTCTGTTGCCAGGCGATATCATATACAAATCTGTCCTTTAAGGACTCTGCAGGTAATGATCATCAGTTTAGTTTAACATGGCATGTCATCTCTTACTCTCAGAGGAATAACAGACCCTTTAAGAGGTGGAGGGTAAATTACATCCTGTGCTGTTTACATTCCCTAACTCAACCATAATGTAGTCGAATGGTGGAGTGAGTTCAAGCATGGACACGATGGGCAAAATGGCTCCTTCTGCGCTGTAAACATCTACAAGGTACTGGATTAGTTTAATCTTCACAAAACTCTCCACATTCTAATTCTGCACTGTGTAAATGCCAGCACAAATTGCAAAATGCACACACTCTAAACCCTCAGTGGAGTTAATGCCGCTTTAAATGACAGAGGGTGACTTACTTGTGGTAGCCCTCACAGTCTCAGGGTCACTCTGTATGTTCTCAGGAGTGCATGCCTTCACAGTCAGGTTATATCTCAGTCCAGGTTCGAGAGCTGTCACTTGGAGAATATTCTGACTGGTGCAGTAGGTCTCATTGAAAGATTCAGTTTCATTTGTAACTGTGATTTCGTACGTGTATTCGGAGGCTCGTTTATCAACAGGCTCCGTCCAGTTTATTGTCAGCGTCTCTGTTGTCCTGTTCACCACAGAGAGGTTGGAGACTGGAGAGGGCTCTGTTAACAGAAGGGCAAAGAGAGAGTTGGAGTGAATCTGTCCTGTGTCTTCTTGCATTCAAGAAAGTTGGCATTCATGAGGCGTCTCAGGCTAGGTGCAGCATCTATTGCCTGGGGCACAGTTAATTGTTGTGGATCTGGAGACAACATGCCCACACTGCGAGACCTCCAAGTGGGAACATTACCTCAACACTGCAAGATCTCCATGTTGGAACAAGACCCCCACACTGAGAGACCTCCATTTTGAAACAGTACCCCCACACTGAGAGACCTCCATGTTGGAACAAGACCCCCACACTGAGAGACCTCCATGTCGGAACAAGACCCCCGCACTGAGAGACCTCCATTTTGAAACAGTACCCCTGCACTGAGAGACCTCCATGTTGGAACAAGACCCCCACACTGAGAGACCACAATGTTGGAACAAGACCCCCACACTGAGAGACCACCATGTCGGAACAAGACCCCCACACTGAGAGACCTCCATGTTGGAACAAGACCCCCACACTGAGAGACCTCCATGTTGGAACAAGACCCTCACACTTAGAGACGTCCAGGTTGGAGCAAGACCCCCACACTGAGAGACCTCCATTTTGGAACAACACCGCCACACCTCAAAACCTTCTGCCCTATATTGTTTTGGGGTCTTGCTGTGTGCAAAGATACATTTTGGTTGTGACAGCAGCAACTGCACTTTAAGAGCAGTATGTTGTCTGTTGCCAGGCGATATCATATACAAATCTGTCCTTTAAGGACTCAGCAGGTAATGATCATCAGTTTAGTTTAACATGGCATGTCATCTCTTACTCTCAGAGGAATAACAGACCCTTTAAGAGGTGGAGGGTAAATTACATCCTGTGCTGTTTACATTCCCTAGCTCAACCATAATGTAGTCGAATGGTGGAGTGAGTTCAAGCATGGACACGATGGGCAAAATGGCCTCTTTCTGCGCTGTAAACATCTACAAGGTACTGGATTAGTTTAATCTTCACAAAACTCTCCACACTCTAACTCTGCACTGTGTAATTGCCAGTACAAATTGCAAAATGCACACACTCTAAACCCTCAGTGGAGTTAGTGCCCCTTTAAATGACAGAGGGTGACTTACCTGTGGTAGCCCTCACAGTCTCAGGGTCACTCTGTATGTTCTCAGGAGTGCATGCCTTCACAGTCAGGTTATATCTCAGTCCAGGTTCGAGAGCTGTCACTTGGAGAATATTCTGACTGGTGCAGTAGGTCTCATTGAAAGATTCAGTTTCATTTGTAACTGTGATTTCGTACGTGTATTCGGAGGCTCGTTTATCAACAGGCTCCGTCCAGTTTATTGTCAGCGTCTCTGTTGTCCTGTTCACCACAGAGAGGTTGGAGACTGGAGAGGGCTCTGTTAACAGAAGGGCAAAGAGAGAGTTGGAGTGAATCTGTCCTGTGTCTTCTTGCATTCAAGAAAGTTGGCATTCATGAGGCGTCTCAGGCTAGGTGCAGCATCTATTGCCTGGGGCACAGTTAATTGTTGTGGATCTGGAGACAACATGCCCACACTGCGAGACCTCCAAGTGGGAACATTACCTCAACACTGCAAGATCTCCATGTTGGAACAAGACCCCCACACTGAGAGACCTCCATTTTGAAACAGTACCCCCACACTGAGAGACCTCCATGTTGGAACAAGACCCCCACACTGAGAGACCTCCATGTCGGAACAAGACCCCCGCACTGAGAGACCTCCATTTTGAAACAGTACCCCTGCACTGAGAGACCTCCATGTTGGAACAAGACCCCCACACTGAGAGACCACAATGTTGGAACAAGACCCCCACACTGAGAGACCACCATGTCGGAACAAGACCCCCACACTGAGAGACCTCCATGTTGGAACAAGACCCCCACACTGAGAGACCTCCATGTTGGAACAAGACCCTCACACTTAGAGACGTCCAGGTTGGAGCAAGACCCCCACACTGAGAGACCTCCATTTTGGAACAACACCGCCACACCTCAAAACCTTCTGCCCTATATTGTTTTGGGGTCTTGCTGTGTGCAAAGATACATTTTGGTTGTGACAGCAGCAACTGCACTTTAAGAGCAGTATGTTGTCTGTTGCCAGGCGATATCATATACAAATCTGTCCTTTAAGGACTCAGCAGGTAATGATCATCAGTTTAGTTTAACATGGCATGTCATCTCTTACTCTCAGAGGAATAACAGACCCTTTAAGAGGTGGAGGGTAAATTACATCCTGTGCTGTTTACATTCCCTAGCTCAACCATAATGTAGTCGAATGGTGGAGTGAGTTCAAGCATGGACACGATGGGCAAAATGGCCTCTTTCTGCGCTGTAAACATCTACAAGGTACTGGATTAGTTTAATCTTCACAAAACTCTCCACACTCTAACTCTGCACTGTGTAATTGCCAGTACAAATTGCAAAATGCACACACTCTAAACCCTCAGTGGAGTTAGTGCCCCTTTAAATGACAGAGGGTGACTTACCTGTGGTAGCCCTCACAGTCTCAGGGTCACTCTGTATGTTCTCAGGAGTGCATGCCTTCACAGTCACATTATATCTGAGTCCAGGTTCCAGAGCTGTCACTTGGAAAATATTCTGACTGGTGCAGTAGGTCTTATTGAAAGATTCAGTTTCATTTGTAACTGTGATTTCATACGTGTATTCGGAGGCTCGTTTATCAACAGGCTCCGTCCAGTTTATTGTCAGCGTCTCTGTTGTCCTGTTCACCACAGAGAGGTTGGAGACTGGAGAGGGCTCTGTTAACATAAGGGCAAAGAGAGAGTTGGAGTGAATCTGTCCTGTGTCTTCTTGCATTCAAGAAAGTTGGCATTCATGAGGCGTCACAGTCTAGGTGCAGCATCTATTGCCTGGGGCACAGTTAATTGTTGTGGATCTGGAGACAACGTGCCCACACTGCGAGGCCTCCAAGTGGGAACATTACCCCTACACTGCAAGATCTCCATGTTGGAACAAGACCCCCACACTGAGAGACCTCCATGTTGGAGCAAGACCCCCGCACTGAGAGACTTCCATGTCGGAACAAGACCCCCGCACTGAGAGACCTCCAATTTGAAACAAGATGCCCACACTGCAAGACCTCCATGTTGGAACAAGACCCCCACACCACGAGACCTCCATTTTGGAACAGAACCCCAACATCTATGCTCAGTTCGCAATAAACAACTGCACTTCCCAATCGGGAACCATTTCAACTCCCCCTCCCTTTCCTTTGACAACATGTCCATCCTGGGCCTCCTGCAGTTCTACAACGATGCCACCTGAAGGTTGCAGGAACAGAAACTCATATTCCGCTTGGGAACCCTGCAGCCAATGGTATCAATGTGGATTTCACAAGCTTTAAAATCTCCCCTTCCCCTACTGCATCTCAAAACCAGCCCAGCTCGTCCCTGCCTCCCTAACCTGTTCTTCTTCTCACCTATCCTCTCCTCCCACCTCAAGCCGCACCCCCATTTCCTTCCTACTAACCTCATCCCACCCCTTCATCTGTCCATCCTGCCCGGACTGACCTTTCCCCTCCCTACCTCCCCATCTACACTCACCTCTGCTGGTTCCATCCCCACCTCTTTAAGTTGCCTGTCTCCTCTCCACCTATCTTGTCCCCTATCCATCTTCGATCTGCCTCCCCCTCTTTCCCTATTTATTTTAGAACCCCCTTCCCCCTCCCACTTTTCTGATGAAGGGTCAAGGCCCGAAACATCAGCTTTTGTGCTCCTAAGATGCTGCTCAGCCTGCTATATTGAATTGAAGAAGAATCTTCTGAAGAAATGTCTGGCTGGACTCGAAGAGTTAACTCTGTTTCTTGTCTTCAAAGATGCTGCCAGACCTGTTGAGCATCTTCAGCAATGTCAGCCCTTGTTTCAGATTTCCAGCAAATGCAGGATTTTCCTCGTATTTGAGCAGTTGTAAATGTCTTTGACTCTATTTGCAATTCGCCAATTTTTAATCTTATTTCGCAAACACTAATGCACTTTGGGTATAATAGAGACATGGGTGGCACAGTGGCTCAGTGGTCAGCACTGCTCTTTCACTGCACCAGGGACCCAGGTTTGGTTCCACCCTCAGGTGGCTGTTCATGTGGAGTTTGCCCCATATTCGTTCGAGTTTCCTCCAGGTGCTCTAGTTTCCTCCCACAGTCCAAAGATGTGCAGGCTAGTTGGATTGACTATACTAAATTGTATATGTGTCCAGGGATGTGCAGGCTAGGTGAATGAGCCATAGGAAATGCAGGGTTACAGGGATAGGGTAGGTCTAGGTGGGCTGCTCTTTGGATGGTTAGTGTACACTTGATGGGCTGAATGGCCTACACAGTAGGGATTCTGTCACTGTTATGACCTGGGAGTACAGCATTTGTTGGGTCTGTAGAATACAGTGTGGGATATGTTAGTAGCTGGAACCTGTTGTAAATTATGGAGTTGGCACCAATCCTAAAGTAGGATCTGAAACTAGAGTGGGGCAAGAAATGGTGTGGTGTTGAAGATCTCCATGTGCGTACAGTGTGAATACTATGGTTCACAATGTGATATATTGAGGCTGACCAGGGCTCAAGAATTGGTTTAGAATGTGGTCAGTGTTGCATAGGGGTGTAAGGACTGGGTTAATACCTGTGGAGTACTTTGAGCATCACCCAATATCATAATAAACTTGGTGGGAGAAAAGTGAAGGATTCGAAAGGAGAAAAGATCAAACATCCACGTCCTCTGATGTAACTGGTTGCTAACATACAATGAATTCCATGTTGGACCAATGAGGAGTTTTCCTCAACCATACCAGACCCAGGAGGCCCTGAACGAAGACGGTGTTTGCAAACCTATCCCATAGTGGGCAATAGTGCCAACAGCCTCATACGGCATGGTGGTCTGCACCCGTCCAGCTGGACACCCCTGGTCCCACCACTGAGATGTGAGATGAATGGTGGAAGACACTGTCTGCTGTAAGGAGTGAGGCCTGGGTGAGGTGTGTCGGTAGAAATTCTCCAACTGCCTGCATGCTAGTTCTGATCTTCACAGTCTCGTTTGTGTCTCTCTCTGGCTGGCACGGTCCTGTTGCACTGTCCCAAGGCGCAATAATTATTTAAAAAGTAAGCTTTTCCTTCCAGACCCAGAGTGGGTCTGTGGGGAGAGGGGGGTTGGTCACAGCTTAAGGATATAGGGTGGGCCATTAAGGACTGAGATGAGGAGAAATGCCTTCGCCCAGTGAATGGGGAGCCTATGGAATTCTCTGTCACAGAAAAGAGTTGAGGCCACAACATCGGGCATTTTCTGAGGAGTTGGATACAATTCTTAGGGCTAAAGTGATCAAAAGAATATGGGGAGAAAGTGGGAATTAGGGACTGATTTGGATGATCAGTAGAACAGGATTGAAGGGCTGAATGGCCTACTGCTCCTATTTTCTACATTCCTATTTACCTTGACCTTTTCTGTAAATGTTTTAAAAGCAACTTAAAAAGACCAGTAGTTGAATGGTAGAATAGGCTGAAAGGGCCAAATGGCCAACTGGTGTTCCAATTCTCCGTGTTTCCACATGTCAAGACAATTTGTTAGCACAATGCATTGGGCAGGCAATGGTCCAGTGGTATTATCGCTGGATTGTTAATCCAGAGACCCACATAGTGTTCTGGGCACTTAGGATTTGAATCCTGCTAAAGCAGATAATAGAATTTGAATCTAATTTTTAAAAAAAAAATCTGGAATTAAGAATCTAATGGTTGACCATGAAACTGCTGTCACTTGTGAGGAAAAACCCATCTGGCTCACTAATGGCCTTTAGGGAAGGAACCTGCCTCCTTATCTGATCGGACCTACATGTGAGTCCACAGCAATGTGATTCTGAACTGCCCTCCAGACAGTTAGGAATGGACAATAATGATTGCCTAGCCAGCATCGCCCTCATCCTGTGAACGAATAAAGGGGATAAACAAACTATTGGTAGCAAGTGTGACCCTCGGACTTGATTCTAATCTGACCTCATGTTGAAACACCAGAGGGACCTTTTGCCAGCGAGATCTCTGACCTCTTCCCACAGCTTGCTCAATTACAGAACCTTTATTAACACCACTCTATTACCTTCACATCAAGTTTAGGCATGAGACTGAGTGAGCTCTACAGGAAGTTGAAGCATTTTAAATTAGCCATTGACATGTAAGCAGGAAAGATTTTGACAAATGTTTCAATTTGCACCTTAGAACAGAGCTTACTTGTTGTTCCCATTTGTACTTCTTCGCATGTGTTGTTATTGTATTTGATGTGAATTGAAATGCTATCATTCATCCCTTTCATAAGACCATCGAATATCACTTCGCCGCTTGTCCTGTTGTCTGTTTTTGTGACATTTTGTAACGTCAGTTGAATCGATTTGAAATCTTCTGTCAGATTTGTCCAGGTAACTTTCAGGGCCGTAGTGTTCTCAGGAAGAATGGAGACTGCTGCTACTGGAAGGGGAATGGAAATAAATTAATAAATACATACATTCTGTTCAAAATGACTTGAGTACTCGTGTGATTTCTTTCACAATAAAACTGCTTGGGCAACTTTGCCCTGGAAAGGCCTTGTACGCACAAACAGTGAAGGTGCTCAAAATGGAAAGAGATGCTTCCTTGGGCAGGCAGCCAGGTGTAAGAACAGACAAAATGGCCGACCAGAAATGATGAACTGATTCTATGTCCCTCATTCAATCTGTTTTAAGTTTTAAGGTAAAGGAAGCCCTTTGGGTATATTTTATGTTTGTCTGATTCTCTCCGCCCATTGGAGTTTATTGAAGATAATAGAGGCATGAAGGGGTATGGAGACAAATTTGGCGTTGAGGTAATGGATAAGATTGAACACTGAAGCAGGCTCAAACTAGCCAAAGGGCCTATTCCTATTCCCTGTTTCTATGCTTAGAGAGGCACAGGTGGTTGGTTAGCTCAGCTGTCTGTACAGCTGGTTTGCAATGCAGAACAATAGTAATATTGTTGGTTCAATTCTTGCACTAGCTGAGGTGACTGCGATGGATTATCCTTCTCAATCTTTCCCCTTCTTGCCGGTGTTGTGACCCTCAGGTTAAATGACCACCAGTTGCCTCTGTCTATCAAGCGTGGGACAACAATGACTTTACCTTTTCAGTGAAGCATTTTCAATTTTTTCCCAAACTATCTCTTCCAATCCCCTTAAGAATTTCCTCTTTGTGTGTCTGCCACTGGACTTTCAGTACCTGCAAACATCTCAGCTCCAATCTTTCATTCTCAGCTGTACATTGACCTCCTCCTGCAGCCTTCCAACTCTGTTTCAAAGTCAAGGAGACAAGGGAATGGATTTAAAGCTGTTGAATAAGTGTGAGGGATTGGCTGGGGAACAGGCAGAGAGGATCTTGTGTCTCATTGGATCACCATTCCCATGAGTCCCTGACAGTTTGGGGAAACCACTGCTGGGCCAGAGTCATGAAATTAGTGAAGAGATCTCCTCACAAGGTCAGCAAGTTTTCTCACTGTATTTTATCAAATCCATTTTATTAACCAACCCCTAAAGCATCCCCCATGTCAAATTCCAGCTCTGTCCTCCAACATGCATTTCCAGGAACATCTCACCGCTCACACATACTGGCTGGGAATTCACCAACATCCCTTGAGCCCGCGCTGTCTTTAAATGCCCTTAGTGCCCCCAGAGAAGCATTGTCCACCTGGAGCGGCTCTGCTCAGTTTCTTTCATTTGCCCTCAACAGGGTGGTAGTGGTGCCCAGCTTTGTGGGCAGGGACCTTGAAGTCCTGCTGGTCAGGGTGGTGTGGAGGCTGAGACACCAGCCCATGCCAACCGGGCCTGAGGGTTAGAGCAGTCTCAGCCGTCTGCTGTAATGCCTGATGCTGTAGGAAGAAGGTCAATGACCTTTGCCACTCTGCCAGGGTGGGTGCCACCACCTGCTCTCTGAGTGCTCACACACACTCTTTCTCTGCCACTGCATCCACTTCCCACCAAGGCTCACCCTCACAATTGGCTGCAACATCATCCCTCATGCACTCTCACCCACCCCGACCCCCAACACACTCACCCTGCCCTGCCCTCCGCATTGCCCCCTCACTAACTCTCACCCACCCCGACCCCCAACATACTCACCCTGCCCTGCCCTCCACACTGCCCCCTCACTCACTCTCACCCACCCCGACCCCCCAACACACTCACCCTGCCCTGCCCTTTGCAATGCCCTCTCACTCACTCTCACCCACCCCAACCCCCTAACACACTCACCCTGCTCTGCCCTCTGCATTGCCCTCTCACTCACTCTCACCCACACCAACCCCCAACACACTCACCCTGCCCTGCCCTCCGCATTGCCCTCTCACTCACTCTCAGCCACCCAACCACCCCAACACACTCACCCTGCCCTGCCCTCTGCAATGCCCCCTCACTCACTCTCACCCACCCCAACCCCACCAGCACACTCACCCTGCCCCGCCCTCCGCATTGCACCCTCACTCACTCTCACCCACCCCAACCCCCTAACACACTCACCCTGCCCTGCCCTCCGCATTGCCCCCTCACGCACTCTCACCCACCCCAATCCCCTAACACACTCACTTTGCCCTGCCCTCGGCATTGCCCCCTCACTCACCTGAGGGTCACCTCCCCACCTGAGCCGACAGTAGCCATTGTGCCACCCACTGACCTCTTCTGCAATAGTTGCCTCTCCCTCATTCCAGGGGGCAAACCACCCACGATGCGAGCCGAAAGAGTCAGTGGGCTTTCTAACATGGACAGCCCCCTGATTCTGTGCCAAGTGGCTGACTGACTGTGTCCAAGCCCCTGGACTGGTATCGGAGACTGTCCTCAGGCTCACTGTGCTGGGACCCTCCACCTCTAGTATATCCCCCTCAAGTTGACTGCAGCCAGCTGACAGCTCGGACAAACTTCCTGGCTTTGTGTCTGTGCCACAGGGCGAGGCAAGGCAGCAGCAATGTGAGATAACAAAGTGTAGAGCTGGATGAACACAGCAGGCCAAGCAACAACAGAGGAGCAGGAAGGTCTAGGCCCGAAACGTCAGCTTTTCTGCTCCTAAGATGCTACTTGGCCTGCTGTGTTCATCCAGCTCCACACTTGGTTATCTTGGATTCTCCAGCATCTTCAGTTCCCATTATCTCAGCAGCAATGTGAGCCTGGGTACCTCTGGCTGAGGGGGAAAAGTGAGCCTTCCTCAAAACTGATGGTGGCGAGGAAAACAGTTTATATGCAGAAGATTGGGTGGGTGGAGACGGGCAAGAAGTAAACATTAGGTGGAGAGAGCACTCAATGAGAGAGTAGAATAGTTCAGTGAACAAAGGAGTGGATAACGATCAGGCTCGGACACTGAATAGCTATTAATGGGGGCTGTTAGTGGCTAACAATGGGTTATGTGTAATCGCAGACTATGTGATAACAAGGCCAGGTTTGTAGGGTTGGGATAAGGGCATAGGAAAAGCTCCAGTGCTGAAGTTGTTGAACTCGATATTGAGTCCATAAGCCTGTAGACCTCCCAAGAGGAAAATGAGGTGTTGTTCTTCCAGTGATATCAAGGTGTAGAGCCGGATGAACACAGCAGGCCAAGCAGCAACACAGGAGCAGGAATGCTGACGTTTCGGGCCTAGACCCTTCTTCAGAAAATTTTTGAAGAAGGGTCTAGGCCCGAAACTTCAGCCTTCCTGCTCCTCTGATGCTGCTTGGCCTTCTGTGTGCATTTAGCTCTGCACCTTGTTATCTCAGATTCTCCAGCATCTGCAGTTCCTGCAGTCTCTGTTGTTCTTCCAGCTTGTGCTGAGCTTTGCTGGAGTAATGCACAAGCTTGTGACAGAGAATGTTGGCTGGGGAACCTAGCTACCACCTGTTCTGAGGAAGAGTCACTGGATCCAAAAAGTTCACTCTGATTTCTCTCCACAGATATTGCCAGAGCTTTTCCAAAAATTTCTATTTTTGTTTCTGATTTCCAGCAGTTATTTCAGTTTTTATTAATGAGCTGAGTTGGGCTGTTAGCAAACTGCTTAAAAAAAAATTCCCCTTAATTGGTCACCTGCTGCTGCTTGCCTTAAGCATTAAAGATGGAGTGAGGTATTCCTGTTGTTGAGATTGTCCTTGCTCCCTGACACAAATATTGCCACTGCCCATAATATTCAAACCCTGAAAGTTTCTGCTTATGGTCTCAGAAGGTGATAAGGTGCTCTGTCATTACAGAGAGATGGCTGGGGTGGGGGTGGGGTGCTGTGGGTCTGGTGAGGAGGTTCACCATGCCTCCTCAGAGGGTCACCCCACAGTAACCCCAGCTGGTACAGAAAGTGAACTTGTCGCGTGTTGTTAACACACTTCATTGCAAACCAGCTCTGGAACTAACCGACCAGTCCCTACAGTAGCAGCTGTTCAACATTTCGATTTCCCATCCTGTTATCAAATTCCTCTAGGGCCTCAAACATCGTAGCCTCCTGTAACCCTGCACCTTCTCCCCTTAGATCCCCAGCGTCTTTCCATCTCTGACAATTTGAAGCATTTCCATGTTTATTGCTCCACAGTCAGAGGCTGTATCTAGGCCTTGAATTCCGGAATTCCCTTTTTAAATCTCTCCACCTCTCTGTCCCCATCTTTAAAGATGCTCCTTGAGCTTTGCTCTTCCCTGCATTTATGTCCATCTGCCCTAAAACTTCCTGTGGCTCAGCGACACACTTTGCTTATTGATGCATCTGTGAAGCACTTTTGGGATGTAAAGGCAAGTTGTTGTTACACTCTAGTTACAGGACTCCCTTGGTGCTGGGAAAGCTTCACCTATTTAGTCTGTCAATTTTTATTATTACGATCTCTAGAATTTCGACTGAGGCTTCCTCGAAGCATAATCTGCTCTAATGTGAATAATAGTTGGCGAAGGTTAATAATTCATCCAGTTTTGTGTTCTAACAGAAAATCTGATGACACAAAAAAACGTCCCTGTATGGGGGAATGATCAGGGCTAATTGTACTTTTTCTCCAAAACACTGCGGCCACGGAATGATTAGGATAACAGATTACATGTGGGTGTAAATACAGAAAGATTTATCAGATAAACTTCACAAGCTGCTTTTGTCTCCTCTCTTGCATTGGTCTGCATTGTTCTGTCTCTCTTACCTTGGCAAGAATAGAATGGGGTCAGGAAATACTTAAGAGCTAAAATTTCATCTATGCTGAATAAAATAAAGCTATAAAATTGAAGATTAATTTAGGCATTTCCTTGACGAAGTTATATGAGTGTCAAAGCAGTCATAGAATCGTAGAGCTGTAAAGCATGGAAATAGACCCTTCAATCCAACTTGTCCATGCCAATCAGATATCCTAAATTAATCTAATCCCGTTTGCCAGCATTTAGAACATAGAACATTACAGCACAGTACAGGCTCTTCGGCCCTCGATGTTGCGCCGACCTGTGAAACCATTCTGAAGCCCACCTAACCTACTCTATTCCATTATCATCCATATATTTATCCAATGACCATTTAAACACCGTTAAAGTTTGAGAGTCTACTGCTGATGCAGGCAAGGCATTCCATGCCCTTACTATTGTCTGAGTAAAGAACCTACCTCTGACATCTGTCCTATATCTATCACCCCTCAATTTAAAGCTATGTACCCTCATGCTAGCCATCACCATCTGAGGAAAAAGGCTCTCACTGTTCACCCTATCTAAACCTCTGATCATCTTGTATGTCTCTATTAAGTCACCTCTTAACCTTTTTCTCTCTAACAAAAACAGCTTCAAGTCCCCCAGCCTTTCTTCATAAGATCTTCCCTCCATACCAGGCAACATCCTGGTAAATCTCCTCTGCACCCTTTCCAATGCTTCCATATCCTTCCTATAATGCAGCAACCAGAACTGTACACAATACTCCAAGTGTCGCCACACCAGAGTTTTGTACAGCTGCAACATGAACTCATGGCTCCGAAACTCAATCCCTCTATCAATAAAACCGAACACACCATACACCTTCTTAACAACCCTATTAACCTGGGTGGCAATTTTCAGGGATCTATGCACATGGACACCAAGCTCTCTCTCTCTGCTCATCCATTTGGTCCATATCCCTCCAAACCCTTCCTATTAATATACCCATCCAGATACCTTTTCAATGTAATTGTACCAGCCTCCACCACCTCTTCTGGCAGTTCATTCCATGTACACACCACCCTCTGCATGAAAAATTTGCTCCTCACATCCTTTTTAAATTTTTCCCCTTTCACCTCAAATCTATGCCTTCTAGTTTGGACTCTCCCACCCTGGGGAAGAGGACTTGACTATTCACCCTATCCATTTGGAGATCTAGAAACTATTGCAAACACTTTCCAGTGCAGAGGTTTACTTTGCCAAAGCCTGCTATGAGTACAGGTTAGCTCATTTGGCTGGATGGCTGGTTTGTGATGCAGGGAGCTGTTAACAGTACAGGTTCACTTTCCACACTGGCAGAGGTTACCATGATGGTCCTAATTTCTCGACATTGCCCCATGCCTGATGCATGGAGACCCGATAGTTAAACCAATGGTCCCCTGGGATTGTGGCTGCTTCTACTACAACTTGGAGTCACCAGGAAACAGAGGGATCTTGGGGTAACTATTCACAGGTTGCCAGTGGAGCATGTGAATAGGATTACTAAGGCATATGGGACACTTGCTCTCATCACTCATGGTATAGAGTCTAAGAGCAAGGAGGTGATGTTGGAGTTGTACAGAGTGTGAGTCAGGCCACAAATGGAGTACTGTGTGCAGTTCTAGTCACCTCACTATGGGAAGGATGTGATAGCACTGGAGGGGGTACAGAGGAGATTCACCAGGATGCTGCCTGGGATGGAGACATTGAGTCATAAGGAGAGACTAGGTAGGCTTTGATGTTTACCTTACAGCAGGGAAGACTGAGATGGAACATGATTGAGGTGTTGAAGATTATGGGGGATAAGGACAGAGTGAATAGTGAGTAGCTATTCCCCTTGGTTGAGGGGTCAATCATGAGGGGCCATAGTTTTAAGGTAAAGTTTGGGAGATTCAGGAAAAATATTTTTCAGTCAGCAGGTGGCGGGAATCTGGAATGCGCTGCCTGGGATGGTAGACCAAACTGGAAACCTTACAACTTTTAAAAATTATTTGGATGAGCACTTCAAAATCACAGCATTCAAGGATCTGGGACACGTGCAGGAAATTGGGCCTCGATTGCTTTTAGTGGTAGGTATGTCGGTGCAGACTCGATGGGCCGAAGGGCCTTTTCTACTCTGATTAATCCGTGAATCAATTTGGAGCCATCACTTTCTGTTAATAAGCCGCACTCTCAGGAATTTACTGTAGGTTTCCAATTTGAGAAGTCACTGTTAGCAGTGGGCGCAGTCGTTGCTGGTTTGATAAAATCATGCTGATTGTGTATGTTCCCATTCGAACAGCACCACACTGCTGATGCAGCACTTCCCTTTCACAACTGGGCTTTATGGATAATAGTGGGCTTGGCATGAGTGGGACATTCAATGCTGCCTTGAATGGGACAAACCGGGCACCTTGGCACTCCCCATGCTTCTCTACAGACTTAGGTTTCTCTTTTGTAGGTCTATATGGCCATTTTGTTCTGCGCAAAATCAGACATTGGCATGATGCCACCTTAATTGATATCTTAATCAGCTCAACTCTGCTGCTCACTGAACAACTGTTTACTTTACTGAACTCCATTTACACTTCTTGTTGCCATGGAAAGATTGCCAACATCATCGAAGACCCTTTCAACCTCTTGGGTCGGGCAGAAGATACAGAAGCTTGAAAGCACGCATCAGTGGGCTCAACAACAGCTTCTTCCCCGCTGGTATTAGACTGCTGAATGGACCACTCTAACTTCAAATCTAATGTTGACCTTGGAGACAGCAAGAGCTGCGGATGCTGGAGTCGGAATCAATACAGCACAGAGCCGGATGAAGACAGCAGGCCAGGCGGCATCAGAGGAGCAGGAAAGGTCAATCTTTTGGGTTTAGGGTGTAAACCCAAAACGTCAACTTTCCTGCTCCTCTGAGGCTGCCTGACTTGCTGTCCCCCTCCGGCCCCACGCTGTAGCGTTGAGCTTGCTTTTGTGCGCCTCCTGTGCAGCATTACCTTGTGTGCCTCGCTCTGTCTAAGCACCCTATGATCTGTCTGGCCTTGTTAGCTATGATCTGCCAGTACTGCTCGCAAAACAAAACTTTTCACTGTGCTTTGCTACATGTGACAATGAATCAAATCAAGTGAAAATAAAAAATCAAAAATGAGGCACAAACTCTGGGACAAAGATTCTGAAGAAGAGTCAAATTGGACTTGAAACATTAACTGGTTTTCTCTTCGCAGATACTGCCAGCTGTGTTTCTCCAGTGTTCTCTGTGTTTATTTCAAATTATTCCAATTTCCCTATTAGCTGTAAATGATCTCACAGAGGAATGTTGAAACGTTGAGTTTGCTCTGCAAGTTCTCAGCAATTTCACTGTGTCAGCACTCCCCTTCCCTCTGTTATAAAGCATGCTGTAACATTTTGGGCTTTTAATAGATACCAGCTGGGAGTAGGGATCTTGTTTCGGTTCGTGAATTACTACGTTGTTTAAAAAAAAAACAGCAAATGCTAAGAACCAGAACCGAGGCTCATAGTCTAAGGGCTACAGGTTAGGCCATTTAGGGCTGAGATGGGGAGAAATGTCTTCACCCAGAGAGTGGGAGGCCTGTGGAATTCTCTGCCACTGAAAGCGGTTGAGGCCAAAACATTGCATGGTTTTAAGAAGGAGTTAGACAGAGGAGCAAATTAATGCGGATGCTGGAATCTGTATCAAAAACAAAAAGTGCTGGAGATCACAGCAGGTCAAGCAGCATCCATGGAGAGAGAGTAAGTTAAAGCTTCGAGTCTAGATGACTCTTCATCAGAGATGAAATCTGCAACACATATACTCCTTAGAGCTAAAGGAATCAAAGAGTTTGGGGAGGAACGGGGGTCTGAGTTGGATGATCAGCCATGATCATTTTGAAAGGTGGAGCAGACTGGAATAGCCTACTCCTGCTCCTAGTATTTGCTATGTTTCTAAGCATTCATCCACCACTTAAATTGCTAATGAGAATGGTTCCCGAGTGAAGGTACCAGATGCGTCATCCTGCATGAACTCTTTAAAATGTCACATTAGCTGTTAAGATAATACAGTTGTCAAAACTGCAGGAGTCATTCAGCAAATGGTCATAGTATTGAGAAAACATCTCAGCCCAGCAACGTAGAAGTTTCATTTTTCATTTCTCATCAGTGTGGGAAGTGGCTGTTGCTGGGAAGTTAAAAGAAAGAGGAAGATGCGTGTGAAGTCATTCAGGAACAGTGAACCTGGTGAAGTAGATGAGGATATGGCAGATATTCCAGGGACAGCTGTGTTGTAAATCAATTGGTACTACAGTAGCACATGGGATATTAAAGAGAGATTCTTGTTCACTTGTGTTTGATGTTAAGATCAACCTCATCTCATTTGGATTCCTCGTCAAGTCACTTTCCAAAGAGGGGAACATTCCTGATAGTATGTTCAAGGCCTCAGGGATCCAGTGGATCTGTATGATCCCTTAGATCATGCCAGGCATGGGTTTGTAAAGGCCCACTCCAGATCACTGCAGATGCAAGGACCATTAACAGTATGGAGAATGGAAATGAGCACAACTATTAAAACCTGCATTTACAAAGCACCTTTGACAAAACTGCTGCATGGGAGCATTATCTAACAAAACATGACACCCAACTCAAAGGTGATTCTAAGTCAGGTCAAAAGCCTGCTGAATAGGAGCAGTGTCTTAAAGGAGGTAAGTGGGGTCAAGAGGTAGGTGGGAGGGATTTCGAGAGCTGGGAGCCAAAGCAGTTAAAGGCTCCGATTAAAGTGGATTTCAAAGATTGAAATCGAGGATGAGCAAAATGCCAGAAAAAGGAGAGTGTCAACATCTCGCAGGGTTGTGGGCTAGAGGAGAAACAGTGAGGAGTGAGGCTACGGGGGAATTGGAAAATGAAGGGGAGGGGGGTAGTTTTATGATCAGGACAGGAGGCCAGCAAGCAAGGGGTTGACATTAGAACCTCTAGTGCTGGACTGTGAACTCTAGTCCCTGACTAAAGCAATGCCATTTTCCTGCTGAGCTGAAGTTAAAATGTTATTTTCACGAGAGCAGAATTAACCTCAAAGGAGAACCAACAGAATATTCAACAATGCAATCCACCTGCACATTTATTGTATTTTATAATCTCAGTAGAATTATTGAACTTACCAGAACAATTCAGGCTGTATACGACCTCCTGTTGATTGAGAAAGAAATTGCATTAGTGTTGGGTTTGTATACACTATGCCTATCAAAAGCTCAATTCCTCAGCTAACCTACCTTTATTTTCCATTCCCTGATTATCGGAAATGATGACTTTTCCAAAGAAATGGTGTTGTCAGTATCATGACACAGCTGTGCTCAGAAACCCTTCTTTATAAATTCTCACCTTTTAGTTTAACATCCGACCCATATTCAATGTGGCCACCTTTAATCACTGAATTCATATTTCTCGGCTCAGATTGATTCAGAATTTCTCCATCTAACTTCCAACTCCAGGTCTTCCCCTCTCACTCCCTCCCTCGAACTTCATCCCTCAGTTTTCATGTTCCCTCCATACCACACCCCCACCACCCTTTACCCCATCTTCTCATTCTCTGTCTCCCATCCCCTCTTTCACTCATACATCTGCAAATGCAGCATATATTTTTAGAATTAGTATTAGCTTTATTAGTTACAGTGCCATCTTAGGCACAAAGGTCCCTAGGCTCGGTTTCTTCAGTTCAGTCTTTAGGAAAATAGAGAAGTAAAAAGTTCAACAATGCAGGAATAAATTACAAAATGGAGGAAAAACAATATTCAGTCCAACGGTCTTCCAGCCCAGTCCATGCTGGCACTTAGCTCCAGTCTGTATTGGTTCTTAACTCTAGAACGTGTATGGCTTCCCCTCAGGGTTCACAAAGCCAGGAGATTGCTCTGGAATCACCTCGAGACCGGAAGTCCATTCTAAGGCCAGTTATTGGGTCAGTTAGCATGACAGCTGGTTTGCAATACAGATTGATACCAAAAGCATCAGTTCAATTCCTGCACTAGTTGAGAATGACTCTCCGTTTCAAACCTCTCTCTTCGTCTGAGGTGTGGTGATCTTTAGGTTAAAACACCATCGTCATCTGTGCAGGTCTGCTGCAGAGAGTTCTTGGAGTGAGGTTGGAATGTTTATCTTTTTAACTTTATTTCTTGTTTTTCTGACCTATGGTTATACAGTGTATAGCTGTAAAGTAACTAATTTACTTCATTTCTCTAGGGTTGTACCAAAGATTATACTGTAAGTGGTGACTTATAAACTTTTCGCTGTACCCATTTGAGTACATGTGACAATAAAGCTAATTCATTCATTAATTTATTCAATCATCTCTCTCTAATGAGTGAGTGGCTCCTGTGATCTGGTAAGGCTATGGTGATTTTCCCTAGTGTAATCATTAGAACGAGGTGGATCACGTTGACTATGAGATCCTTGACTGGGATTATTAACTCGAGCCAATCAGGAAACACTGGCTGACTAATGTAAATGGCAGATTTAGAATCACCTCAGTTCAGGGACTGAATCTGAGCCGGCTGGGGGACGCACCCAGTGTACTATGCACAAGTAGGTGAAAGGTGAATCAGTGGCAGGATACCGGCCTCTGAGCAGTTAGTTCACCCATACTTTTTATTTATTTATGGGATATGGGCTTCTTTGGGTGAGCCAGCATTTGCTAGTCCTCCCCAATTGCCCCTCAAGAAAGTGGTTGCGAACTGTCTTTCTGAGTCACAGCAGTTCCATGCTTTAGAGACACCCACAATTCTGTTAGCGGAGGAGTTCTCGGATTTTGACCAAGCAACATTAAAGGAATGGTGATTTAATTTGCATAATATATCATGGTCTCTATGTGCACATTTCCCAACATTTCATGTCATGGGCTATAATAACACGACATACGCCATAGAGTATAAAACGTATATCGCACCAGCTGTTATATGATTAATGGTCATTTTCCCTAAGGTGGGGGATTTCAAGACTAGGGGGCATATTTTTAAGGTGAGAAGGGAGAAATTTTAAAAAAACATAAGGACACATAATTTACATGGAGGGTGATTCGTGTGTGAAATGAACTTCCTGAGGAAGTAATGGGTACAATTACAATATTTAAAAAACATTTGGATAAGTACATGAAAAGGGAAGATTTGAAGGGATCTGGGCCAGGAGCAGGCAGGTTAGACTAATTTAGTTTGGGATTATGTTTAGCATAGACTGGTTGGACAGAATGGTCAGTATCTGTGATGTATGACACTATATTATCTGCAGTTATGTATCACAAAAATGGTGAACAGCGTGTGATTTACATGTTAATATCATTTTATCTTTAGAATTTGGATTTCAAACTAGTGGTACGTTGATTATTTTGTTATTAGGTTTAAAAATTAACTAAGCCAGATTTTCTGGAACCATGATTTTAAACCACTATATACTTCCTGGTATGTTTTTATGATAGTTAATGATCCAAGAGAGGAAACATTAAGCCATCAGTTTAGCAGAAGTTAGGATGAGCAATTTGTTTTTAAATGCAGCTCAAAAGCTTTTGAGTTCAGCTCAAAGAAGGCCTGACTGGGGTCAGATGCAAATAAAACCTTTCCTGAAAAATGAAGTTGTCCTGAGCACTTAAAGAATTACCTCTGTGGAACAGTAAAGTTTGTGGAACTTCCAGATCAGCAGTGTATGGTTAGAAACCCGCATTCTTTAGTCAAAGCTGAGAAAGCCTAAGATTTCAGCTGTGTGGGTGATGAAGGGGAAAAGGGCACACAGCCCACAGGACTGGAATTGGGAAGAAGCAGTTAACTTACAGAAGCAAACTTATGAATTTGATTGAGAAGGGATTTCTCTGGATCTGATTAAGCGTAAAACAATGGAGTTGGGGAATAGATGGGATTTTGTTTTGCTGGATATTTTGAAGTTTTTCAGTCTGTGCTTTATTTAGAGATCTTGGTTTATTTCTTTTTAATTCTTTATGTAATAAACTGTTTTATTATTAAAACTAAACCTGCAGCCTTGTAGGCTCATAGTTCAGTGAAATACTGCCACATCAAAAAAAAAGCTTATATGATCTATCAACCCAGATTTCATTCTTGTTCAGTGGTAATATCAGCTAGGATCAGACACAATGCCGATACCACAAAGTCATGTGTCTCATGAAATATTATGTCATATATTACATAAATGTGGGCTCATAATAAGCAGAGTTATGAGAACTTGTAAGGAGGAATAATAAAGAGCCTCGGTGAGACCACATTTGGAGTGCTGTGTGCAGCTTTGGTCTCCTTAACAAAAGCAAGGCATACTTGTCAAAGGGACAGTGCCACCATGACTGGAAAGGAGGGATTGTCCAATGAAGGTTAAATAGACAAGAGACTGTGTCTCTGAGGTTAAGAAGAATGGAAGCTGATCTTCTTCAAATATAGAAAGTACTTACAGTGCTTGATAGGATTGAGACAAGAACAATCTTTTTCCTGGCTGGGCAGAGGGTTGTGGTGGGAATTGATGGTAGTGGTGAGTATTGGTGGTGATGGTGGGCACTGATGGTGGAGTGTTGGCGGGTATTGTTTGCGGTGTTGATGGGAATTGATGGTATTGATGGTGGGTACCGGTGGTGTTGATGGTGATATTGGGTATAGTGTTGGTGTGTATTGGTGATGGTGGGTGTTGGTGCTGTTGGTGATGGTGGGTGATGGTGCTGTTGGTGGTGGTGGGTGTTGGTGCTGTTGGTGATGGTGGGTGTTGGTGCTGTTGGTGATGGTGGGTGTTGGTGCTGTTGGTGTTGGTGGGTGTTGGTGCTGTTGGTGTTGGTGGGTGTTGGTGCTGTTGGTGTTGGTGGGTGTTGGTGCTGTTGGTGTTGGTGGGTGTTGGTGCTGTTGGTGTTGGTGGGTGTTGGTGCTGTTGGTGATGGTGGGTGTTGGTGCTGTTGGTGTTGGTGGGTGTTGGTGCTGTTGGTGTTGGTGGGTGTTGGTGCTGTTGGTGATGGTGGGTGTTGGTGCTGTTGGTGTTGGTGGGTGTTGGTGCTGTTGGTGTTGGTGGGTGATGGTGCTGTTGGTGGTGGTGGGTGTTGGTGCTGTTGGTGATGGTGGGTGTTGGTGCTGTTGGTGTTGGTGGGTGTTGGTGCTGTTGGTGATGGTGGGTGTTGGTGCTGTTGGTGTTGGTGGGTGATGGTGCTGTTGGTGGTGGTGGGTGTTGGTGCTGTTGGTGATGGTGGGTGTTGGTGCTGTTGGTGCTGGTGGTGTTGGTGCTGTTGGTGATGGTGGGTGTTGGTGCTGTTGGTGGTGGTGGGTGTTGGTGCTGTTGGTGTTGGTGGGTGTTGGTGCTGTTGGTGTTGGTGGGTGTTGGTGCTGTTGGTGTTGGTGGGTGTTGGTGCTGTTGGTGATGGTGGGTGTTGGTGCTGTTGGTGATGGTGGGTGTTGGTGCTGTTGGTGCTGGTGGGTGTTGGTGCTGTTGGTGTTGGTGGGTGTTGGTGCTGTTGGTGATGGTGTGTATTGGTGCTGTTGGTGATGGTGGGTGTTGGTGCTGTTGGTGCTGGTGGTGTTGGTGCTGTTGGTGATGGTGGGTGTTGGTGCTGTTGGTGATGGTGGGTGTTGGTGCTGTTGGTGTTGGTGGGTGTTGGTGCTCTTGGTGCTGGTGGGTGTTGGTGCTGTTGGTGATGGTGGGTGTTGGTGCTGTTGGTGATGGTGGGTGTTGGTGCTGTTGGTGATGGTGGGTGTTGGTGCTGTTGGTGATGGTGGGTGTTGGTGCTGTTGGTGATGGTGGGTGTTGGTAGTGACGGTGGGTGTTGGTGCTGTTGGTGATGGTGGTGTTGGTGCTGTTGGTGATGGTGGTGTTGGTGCTGTTGGTGATGGTGGGTGTTGGTGCTGTTGGTGTTGGTGGGTGTTGGTGCTGTTGGTGTTGGTGGGTGTTGGTGCTGTTGGTGATGGTGGGTGTTGGTGCTGTTGGTGTTGGTGGGTGTTGGTGCTGTTGGTGTTGGTGGGTGATGGTGCTGTTGGTGGTGGTGGGTGTTGGTGCTGTTGGTGATGGTGGGTGTTGGTGCTGTTGGTGTTGGTGGGTGTTGGTGCTGTTGGTGATGGTGGGTGTTGGTGCTGTTGGTGTTGGTGGGTGATGGTGCTGTTGGTGGTGGTGGGTGTTGGTGCTGTTGGTGATGGTGGGTGTTGGTGCTGTTGGTGCTGGTGGTGTTGGTGCTGTTGGTGATGGTGGGTGTTGGTGCTGTTGGTGGTGGTGGGTGTTGGTGCTGTTGGTGTTGGTGGGTGTTGGTGGGTGTTGGTGCTGTTGGTGTTGGTGGGTGTTGGTGCTGTTGGTGATGGTGGGTGTTGGTGCTGTTGGTGATGGTGGGTGTTGGTGCTGTTGGTGCTGGTGGGTGTTGGTGCTGTTGGTGTTGGTGGGTGTTGGTGCTGTTGGTGATGGTGTGTATTGGTGCTGTTGGTGATGGTGGGTGTTGGTGCTGTTGGTGCTGGTGGTGTTGGTGCTGTTGGTGATGGTGGGTGTTGGTGCTGTTGGTGATGGTGGGTGTTGGTGCTGTTGGTGTTGGTGGGTGTTGGTGCTCTTGGTGCTGGTGGGTGTTGGTGCTGTTGGTGATGGTGGGTGTTGGTGCTGTTGGTGATGGTGGGTGTTGGTGCTGTTGGTGATGGTGGGTGTTGGTAGTGACGGTGGGTGTTGGTGCTGTTGGTGATGGTGGTGTTGGTGCTGTTGGTGATGGTGGTGTTGGTGCTGTTGGTGATGGTGGGTGTTGGTGCTGTTGGTGATGGTGGGTGTTGGTAGTGACGGTGGGTGTTGGTGCTGTTGGTGCTGGTGGGTGTTGGTGCTGTTGGTGCTGGTGGGTGTTGGTGCTGTTGGTGTTGGTGGGTGTTGGTGCTGTTGGTGCTGGTGGGTGTTGGTGCTGTTGGTGCTGGTGGGTGTTGGTGCTGTTGGTGATGGTGAGTGTTGGTGCTGTTGGTGTTGGTGGGTGTTGGTGCTGTTGGTGATGGTGGGTGTTGGTGCTGTTGGTGATGGTGGGTGTTGGTGCTGTGTTGGTGATGGTGGGTGTTGGTGCTGTTGGTGATGGTGGGTGTTGGTGCTGTTGGTGATGGTGGGTGTTGGTGCTGTTGGTGTTGGTGGGTGTTGGTGCTGTTGGTGATGGTGGGTATTGGTGCTGTTGGTGATGGTGGGTGTTGGTGCTGTTGGTGTTGGTGGGTGTTGGTGCTGTTGGTGCTGGTGGGTGTTGGTGCTGTTGGTGATGGTGGGTGTTGGTGCTGTTGGTGTTGGTGGGTGTTGGTGCTGTTGGTGATGGTGGGTATTGGTGCTGTTGGTGATGGTGGGTGTTGGTGCTGTTGGTGTTGGTGGGTGTTGGTGCTGTTGGTGATGGTGGGTGTTGGTGCTGTTGGTGATGGTGGGTGTTGGTGCTGTTGGTGCTGGTGGTGTTGGTGCTGTTGGTGATGGTGGGTGTTGGTAGTGACGGTGGGTGTTGGTGCTGTTGGTGCTGGTGGGTGTTGGTGCTGTTGGTGATGGTGGGTGTTGGTGCTGTTGGTGTTGGTGGGTGTTGGTGCTGTTGGTGATGGTGGGTGTTGGTGCTGTTGGTGATGGTGGGTGTTGGTGCTGTTGGTGTTGGTGGGTGTTGGTGCTGTTGGTGATGGTGGGTGTTGGTGCTGTTGGTGATGGTGGGTGTTGGTGCTGTTGGTGTTGGTGGGTGTTGGTGCTGTTGGTGATGGTGAGTGTTGGTGCTGTTGGTGATGGTGGGTGTTGGTGCTGTTGGTGATGGTGGGTGTTGGTGCTGTGTTGGTGATGGTGGGTGTTGGTGCTGTTGGTGATGGTGGGTGTTGGTGCTGTGTTGGTGATGGTGGGTGTTGGTGCTGTGTTGGTGCTGGTGGTGTTGGTGCTGTTGGTGATGGTGGGTGTTGGTGCTGTTGGTGATGGTGGGTGTTGGTGCTGTTGGTGATGGTGGGTGTTGGTGCTGTTGGTGTTGGTGGGTGTTGGTGCTGTTGGTGATGGTGGGTGTTGGTGCTGTTAGTGTTGGTGGGTGTTGGTGCTGTTGGTGATGGTGGGTGTTGGTGCTGTTGGTGATGGTGGGTGTTGGTGCTGTTGGTGATGGTGAGTGTTGGTGCTGTTGGTGTTGGTGGGTGTTGGTGCTGTTGGTGATGGTGGGTGTTGGTGCTGTTGGTGTTGGTGGGTGTTGGTGCTGTTGGTGATGGTGTGTATTGGTGCTGTTGGTGTTGGTGGGTGTTGGTGCTGTTGGTGTTGGTGGGTGTTGGTGCTGTTGGTGATGGTGGGTGTTGGTGCTGTTGGTGTTGGTGGGTGTTGGTGCTGTTGGTGATGGTGGGTGTTGGTGCTGTTGGTGTTGGTGGGTGTTGGTGCTGTTGGTGTTGGTGGGTGTTGGTGCTGTTGGTGATGGTGGGTGTTGGTGCTGTTGGTGATGGTGAGTGTTGGTGCTGTTGGTGATGGTGGGTGTTGGTGCTGTTGGTGTTGGTGGGTGTTGGTGCTGTTGGTGTTGGTGGGTGTTGGTGCTGTTGGTGATGGTGGGTGTTGGTGCTGTTGGTGATGGTGAGTGTTGGTGCTGTTGGTGATGGTGGGTGTTGGTGCTGTTGGTGATGGTGGGTGTTGGTGCTGTGTTGGTGATGGTGGGTGTTGGTGCTGTTGGTGATGGTGGGTGTTGGTGCTGTGTTGGTGATGGTGGGTGTTGGTGCTGTTGGTGTTGGTGGGTGTTGGTGCTGTGTTGGTGATGGTGAGTGTTGGTGCTGTTGGTGATGGTGGGTATTGGTGCTGTGTTGGTGCTGGTGGGTATTGGTGTTGTTGATGGTGATGGTGAGTATTGGTAGTGCTGTTGGTTATGGTGGGTATTAGAGGTGTTGATAGTCATGGTGGTCTTGGTGCTGTTGGTGGTGGTGCTGGTATTGGTCTAGAATGAGAAGACATAGTTTCAGAATCAAGGACAGGCCATTCAGATTGAGATGAGGAGGAATTTCTTTGCTCAGAAGTTTGTAAATCTTTGGAATTCTCTGTCCCAGAAGGCGGTGGGGGACATCTAGTTGCTGAATATGTTTAAGACTGAGACCAATAGATTTCAACATATTAAAAACATCAAGAGATACTCAGACAGTATGGCAATACACGGATAGTATAGCAAAGAGGTGTTGAAAGAGAGAATCAGTCATGATCCCATTAGATAGCAGAGTGATTTCAAAGGACTGAATGGCCTATATCTGTTCCTATGTCTTATGTTTTTATGTACAACTGCATAAATAACATATGTTGCAACAAATATATATCACCTAACCATAAAATCTTTACAGTGTGGAAGCAGCCTTTCAACCCATTAAATCCACACTTTCCGCGGCTAACCCATCTAGCCTGTATGTCCCTGGATACTATGGGCAATTTAGCATGGCCAGTCCACCTAACCAACACATCTTTGGACTGTGGGACGAAACCAAAGCACCTGGAAGAAACATATGCAGATACAGGGAGAGTGTGCAAATTCTACACAGGCAGTCACCCAAGGCTGGAATTCAACCTGGGTCCCTGGCATTGTGAAGTGCAGTGCTAAACGCTAAGCTACCATCCTACCTAGAAATATTAAATTTGATTTCCTCATTCAAATAGTTGATGTATATTGAGATTGAAAATATTTGGGGTCCAAACACTGATGACTGTGGTACCCCACTAGACAATGCCTTCCATGAAAGAAAAATGTAATCCTACCCTCCATTCCACGCCTGTGAACTAATTCTTAAAAAAAGTCAACATCTTGCACCGCAGCCTCTTCTGTCAGACTTTAAATAAACCTTCTGAACATTCATCAAACCCATCTAATATCCATCATATTGCCTGACAGTAAGCAACACTGAGCTTTATTCATCAGCTGTGACTGAAACTGTGCCAAGCTCATTGTCATCCAGCAGTTAGTATTCATCTCATCCAGCTAACCCTTTCCTTTTCAATAACACGCTGGAAAGCACTTGTGGTGTGTGGCAAGGTGATCTTTCCTATCCCTACCTAACTAATTCACTGACAAGTGGAAAGTCCTATGGACACTGAAGCCAGTAAGCTTACTTAGTTGAAAGCCATTTGTACATTGGAGGCTGCCAGTATGATATCTCAAACAAAGCGTGAAAACAGTCAGCAGGCTGGGTAGCAAGTAAGGAAAGAGACCAGAGATTCACAAAATTGGTGTTTAGCCATTTCAGATGTTAACCTGTACTCTCATTTTCACAGACGGGACATGTTTTTGTGGAGACCATTTACCTTCAAGGCTTTCAATTACTTTCAAAATCTTCAAGACCCAGAATTGGTTTCTCTAGTTGCTTCACAAAGGGAATCTGCTAGTTCAGTTGGCTGGATGGCTAGCTAGCAGCATGGATTGATGTTGCTAGGCAAGGGTTCCATTCCCACACTGGCTGAGGTGAGATATCTTCCCCGAGGCATGGTGACCCCCAGATTAAACCACTACCTGTTGTGTATCTGAGAGAATGAGACTACAATGATGTTATCTTCCTTGTCTTGCAGTACCCTTTGGTACTGAATTTCTTATGTGTCCTGATCTGTCACAGGTCTTTCCTTTTCAAATCCTTTCAATTCTCCTTATTGCGTCTTTTTGCCACACTACTCCCTATACTCATCTCTAATACCACTCCCTCAGCCTCTGGCTTTGCAGCTCCTTCTCAGACCCTGTAGCTTCTTCCAGCCAGGTCGTCCAACTGAAAGAGAAATATCTCCCTCCTTTCCCTTGTATGATGCGTTGTGTATTCCACTTGTTTCTATTCTTTAGAGTGAACTGACTGAATACGGCTCTACGGAGACGCAGAATGGATTTGATGGGTAAATCTCTTTCTGTACCAAAATCGCTCTAAGAGAAGGATGGTGGATCCTTTCTGCCTGCTGACAAGATACCTGTAACTCGCTTGAGTTTCCTCACTCCACATAAAATTGGGCTGCCCTAAATGCAAGAGGAGTCAGTGCACCCTTTGCTCATAGGATCCCTAAACTGTGGAAGCATGTCATTTGGCCCATTGAGTCCAGACCGACCTTCCAAAGAGCAGCCTGTAACCCACATTTCCCGTGGCTAATCCATATAACCTACTCAGCTCTGGACACTAGGGGCAATTTAGCATGGCCAATCCACCCAACCTGCACATCTTTGGACTGCATGGGGAGAATGTGCCAACTCTACACTGATAGCTACCCAAGGGTGGAATCAAACCCAGGCCCCTGGCGCTGTGAGGTGGCAGGGCTAACCACTGAGCTATTGTGCCATTGTTCAGGAATGCCAGGTCCACAAGTGGTGTTAACGAGGAGACATTTCTAACTGAAACCAGATAGATATATTGTCTAGGCAAAAATAAAATTACTTGGTTGAATGCAAATAAAGGTAAAGTCACCACATGTCTGTTCTACCCTTAGAGAGAGAGAACCAAGTCATGGTTTAACTTGAGGGTCACCATTCCTCAGGAGAGGGGAGAGGTTGAAAAGAAGAGTCCTTCATGGTAACTTCAGCCATTGTGGGACTTGAATCAATGCTTTTGGTGTTTTGGCTATAGCAAAATAGAGACATCAAGCCAACTGCGCTCACTGATCTTGCTGCAAAAATAGTGTGGGGTAATGATGCTTGACCAGCTGTCCAGCTCACTGTTTCCTACCCACCTCCCCACCAACTAACTCTTTACCAGGTAGATGGTGGTTGGACTGGAAATAGAACATAGAACGGTAAAGCACAGAACAGGCCCTTCAGCCCACAATGTTGTGCCGACCATTGATCCTCATGTATGCACCCTCAAATTTCTGTGACCACATGCATGTCCAGCAGTCTCTTGAATGAACCCAATGACCTTGCTTCCACAACTGCTGCTGGCAACGCATTCCATGCTCTCAACTCTCTGTGTAAAGAACCCGCCTCTGACATCCCTTCTATACTTTCCTTCAACCAGCTTAAAACCATGACCCCTCGTGCTAGCCATTTCTGCCCTGGGAAATAGTCTCTGGCTATCAACTCTATCTATGCCTCTCATTATCTTGTATACCTCAATTAGGTCCCCTCTCCTCCTCCTTTTCTCCTCTACGTCTCTACTCTTATGCTCCAACCCTCATGAACCATCAACATTTCATTAGTCTTCCTGATTATCTGCTGCAACTGAATTGGCTAATTCCTTTACTTTTATGAACACACACTAAAATTTCCAAAAATAACTAAGGTTACACAAGGATTAAATTATAAGAACAAATTGAATAACCTGGTCCTTTTTTTCGGCATAAATTATTGTGGGTGGTCTGATTGACCCGTTTCGTTTAAAATATCCAATTTGGTCAAAGTGTTCAATAGGCTAAATGCAGCAAAGTTACTTTCTCCATAGGGAGGATACAGAACAAAGGGATCAAATCTTAAAATTCAATGAATAATTTTGGATTGACTGTAATCAGTAATACTACAATGACAACGACCCACAATTGTCATAAAAACCCATCTGAATCACTCGTGTCCTGAAGGGAAAGAAATCTGCTATCCTCATCTGGTCTGGCCTACATGTGAATCTAGATGTACAACAGTGCATTTGATTCTTAGCTACCCTCTGAAATGGCCATGCAAACCTCTCAGTTAAGGGTCCCTCTCATTTCTTTTCGGTGCTAAGACCTCCAGGATCTGGGCACAACAGTGATTTCTGAAATGGAAAGTCAATGCGTTGGCACATAGATTGGCATGAGTCACAGTGAAGAGAACACCGGCAACAAATTCTAGGCTTGCTGGCAGCATCCAAATCCCATAAAAGGTTAAAACAGGTTCAATTTCAGTTGAAGATGCAGACGTGACACAGTGACTTGTAACCGGAAGGTTTGACAGTACCTGAGAATATCGAGCACACACCCAGGCTGACCTGAGGTCTGGGTCCCAATGTTGTTGGGCATTGCCATACAGGCATCGTTCCTAGCATCTGGTACGGTGCCCAATAAACTTCTTGGCCACCACAGCCCTCTGTCAGTGCTGCAAGTAAAGTGCCATTCTTAGATCCACCTTCTGCATTTCCCAGAATTTCTACAGTGCAAGAGGAGGGCAATTCTCCTGTCCCATCATGCCTGGGGGAAAATCTCTGACAGAGCAATGCAGACTTTGTCACCACCACTTCTGCACACCTTTCCCTAGAACCCCTACAGAATGGAATCAGGCCATTCGACCCCATCAAGTCCACGTCAACACTCTGAAGAGCCTCCCACCCCCATAACCCTGCATTTCCCTTGGCAAACGCATCTAGCTAACATAGCCCAAGATGCTTAGGGGCAATTTAACAAGGTCAATCCACCTAACCTGCACATCATTTGACTGTGAGAGGAAATCTGAGCACCCAGAGGGGACCAGCACAGACACAGAGAATGTGCAAGCCCATACACCTGAGGGTGGAATTGAACCTGGGTCCCTGGTGCTTTGATGCAGCAGTGCTAACCACTGAGCCATCAAACCGCCCTGCTTCCTTCTCAGATAACAATCCAAATCCCACTTGAAATGAATCTTTTCAGGAAAAACAGTTTCAGGGTCAGCTGTTCAGCCTAAAGCATGGCAATAACCAATATAATTAAAACCTTATCAGGGATTTGAGGGGTGTGGTGCATGGGGGATGGGTAGGTAGATTAGATTCGATTCCCTACAGTGTGGAAACAGGCCCTTCAGCCCAACAAATTCACACTGCCCACCCAGACCCAACCACCTATAACCCACATAGCCCTGAACACTACGGGCAATATAGCATGGCCAATCCATCTAGCCTGCGCATCTTTGGACTGTGGGAGGAAACCGGAGCACCCGGAGGAAACCCACGCAGACGCGGGGAGAATGTGCAAACTCCACGCAGAGAGTTGCCTGAGGCTGGAATCAAACACGGGTCCTTGGTTCTGTGAGGCTGTAGTGCTAACCACTGAGCCACTGTGCCACCCCTGTCAACAGGACATTCCTGGCCTTCCATAGTTTTGAGGAATCATGGATTTCTGTGGGGTGGAAATGTGTTGTGTAAGACTCCCTTTTCCGTGTGTAATTTCTGATGCTGCACAGCTCCATTCTGGGTAAACTAATAAATATAATCACGTTTTGGATGTTCCTGCATCATGTCCATTTGACCTCTGAGTAAACAACATCTCCTGCACCTCAAATGCCTTTCCAGAGTTCAAAGCTCATAAGGTTAGTGCCTTCATTAACTGGGCCATAGTCCGTCATTGATATACTCAGGGGATTTTCTGCCAGCTCTGCCCAAAACGCAGAGGAAGAAGGACGTCATATCAAATTTGTCACAGCATGGCATTGTGCCATGTCCAGTTACACCCAAGTGATCAACTGAGGTGACAGTCGATGGTTCCTCCCAACCAAATCCTCTCAAGATAAACAGGAGTGCTACTTGGAGCTTTTCCATGAGTCCCCCTGGGCTGGTATCATGGAAAGTGAACCTACAGGGTGTTTCTCTAATTAGGCATGTCTCCATGGCAACTTCCCTTTCTCGTTATTCTGTACTGGGTACTGGGATGCTTACATTGCTGCCTAGGCCAACATTAATAACACATACTTAGCTGCTCTGAGAAACTGTTTCGGCAGCAAGGATAAAACGGAAGAGTTGCATTTATGTAGCACCTTTCCTGACTTCCTGATGGAAAGTCTGAAAAGTTAACTCCACCTCGATCCACGGAGGCTGTGTGACTTGCTAAGGTTTTCCAGCATTTCTGCCTTCTATTGTCCAATTTATACACAGCAAGCTCAAACAAAGAGCAAGGTAATAATGACTGGATAGTCTGCATCTGAAGTGACAGCCGAGGATATCGGAGATAGCTCCCCTAACCTATTTTGAAACACTTGATAACATCCGACTATAATTGCACAGTTTAATGTCTCTTCTGTACCTCCTGGAAGGGCAGCATTCACTCAGTACTGCATTCGCGTCTCAGCCACCATATCTGCTCAAGTGCTGCAGTGAGTCCACCCTGGCATTTTCTCCCAGGGTTGAAGTTTCAAATACAAAAGAACACAGCTTCAAGGTCAGAGGGGGAAAGTTTAAGGGAGATGTGCGAGGGAAGTTTTTCACGCAGAGAGAGCCAGGAACGCACTACCAGAGGAGGTGGTGGAAACGGGCACATTGAAGGCATTTCAGAGGCTCCTAGACAGGTAAAAGAATAGGAGGGAATAGAGGGATACTGATTGAAAAATGGCAGGTTTGTTTTTTATGTTGATTAGGGCATGATTATTGGCACAGGCCTGGAGAGCTGAAGGGCCTGTTCCTGTGCTGTACTTTGACATTTCATTTGTTCATTGTTTTGAGGGTAGCAGTGACAGTGTCAAGACTAAACCCATTGGGACCCAAGGAAACAGATCATATCTTTTTCTTTAACTTGCCAATGGGATGTGTGCGAGGCTGCTGCAACAGCATTAATTGCCCCATCCCTAATTGCCCCTTGAGAAGGTGGTAATGAGCTGCCTCCTTGAGCCGCTGCAGTCCATGTGCCGGAGGTTGACCCACAATGCCCTTAGGGAGGGGATTCCAGGATTTTGACCCAGCGACAGCGAAGGAATGGTGATATATTTCCAAGTCAGGATGGTGAATGTCTTGAAGGGGAACTTGCAAGGGGGTGGTGATCCCATGCTGCTGACTTTCTAAAGGGTACAGATGCTGTTTTGGAAGGTACAGACCTGATAGAGGTGAGACTTTAGTGAAATGATATATACACCACCTCTGTGTCAGTCACTTTTTCAAATATCCACTTCCTAACCCACTATCTAGTGTCTGTAACAACGCTCTATACCCATCACTGTAACCTCCCACTATCCCCATTGCTGTATCCTCCCGCTATCCCCATCGCTGTAACCTCCCGCTATCCCCATCGCTGTATCCTCCTGCTATCCCCATCACTGTAACCTCCCGCCAGCCCCATCGCTGTAACCTCCCGCTATCCCCATCGCTGTATCCTCCCGCTATCCCCATCGCTGTATCCTCCCACTATCCCCATCACTGTATCCTCCCGCTATCCCCATCGCTGTATTCTCCTGCTATCCCCATCGCAGTATCCTCCCACAATCCCCATCGCTGTAACCTCCCCCTATCCCCATCGCTGTATCCTCCCACTATCCCCATCTAATATAACCCTGTCTAATCTCACAACATTTTTCCCATAGCGGGGAGGCCAGAATTCAATGCAGTATTCTAAAAGTGGCCTAACCAATATCCTGTACAGCTCCAACATGACTTCCCAACTCCTGCACTCAATGCACTGACCAGTAAAGGCAAGTATACCAAACACCTTCTTCACTATCCTATTTACCTGTGACTCCACTTTAAAGAAACTTAAAATCATCGCCTGGTGTCATACTAATTAATACTGATCTGGCTTGATTCCAAGTTTTGCATTGTTCACCCACTTCATTTGGATGCCACCTTTGCCTCAGTGACACTAGGTTCAGAGAGGAAAGATCCTAGACATCTCCCAGTGACTTGCCACAGAAGCCCGTCTGGTGTGAGACATTCAGGGGCACTGGAGGACTACTGGCTCTGGCAAAAAGTAAAGGCCTTGGCTGAACTTCGGGCCCCATTTTAACCCAGCAGCGGCCGCCAAAAAATCAAGGTCACTTCCTGACAACCGAGGTGAACGAGAGGAGGGGAGAGTCGTGGTGCTGAGTGGCTGGCCAAAGGTGATAAGTGTGCAAGAGGCCAGGGTAAGACCAAACTGCTAAAGAGACCTAGACGGCGAATCACACCTCAGGTAAGATATAAAACGATAACACATGGATCTCAAGCTGCCATTTTCTCTCAGAAGTTGCTATGGTAAGTGATGGCCAATATTGTATTTGAATCTGAATAAGATTGTGTCCATGAGGCTCCATGTTCTGCTTTCAACGACTGGGCCCTGGCAGTGAGAAAGAACTTTCTTTATTCTTTCCCAAGAGTGTGAATGTCTCCAGCCAGGTCACTGCTCATGACTAATTGCCCTTGAGCTGAATGGCAGGTTCGGCCTTTGCAGAGGGCAGTTTGGAAACAGCCTGCCGGAGTCTGGTGTCACATGTAGGCCGCACGAGGTAAAGATGGCAGATTTCTTTCCCTAAATAAAAGCAAAGTACTGTGGATGCTGGAAACCTGAAATAAAAACAGAAAATGCCGGAGAAATTAAGCAGGTCCAGCAAAGAAATCGTATTGAACTTTGAGATGTTAACGCTGTTTTTCTCTCTCCACAGAAGCTGCTGAAATCTGCTGAGAGGCACAGTGGCCCAGTAGTTAACACTGCTACCTCACAGCGCCAGGGAGACAGATTTGATCCCACTCTCGGGCGACTATCTATGTGGAGTTTGCACATTCTCCCCGTGACTGTGTGGGTTTTCTCCAGGTGCTCCAGTTTCCTCCCACAGCCCAAAGAAATGCAGATTATGTGCGTTAGCCATGCTTGATGTGTCTAGGGATGTGCAGGCTGAGGTGGGTTAGCCATGGGAAATGCAGGGTTACAGGGATGGGGTGGATCTGGGAGGGATGCTCTTTAGAGGGTCGGTTTGAGCTCAATGGCCTGCTTCCACGCTGTAGGGATTCTATGATGTCTTTCCATTAGTATTAGGGGAGGTGATGGCCTAGTGGTATTACGGCTAGACTGTTAATCCAGAGACCCAGACAACATTCGGGGGACCTGGGTTAGAATCCCACCACGGCAGATGGTGGGATTTGAATTCAATAAAAATATCTGGAATTAAGAGTCTAATGATGGCCATGAATTCATTGTCGATTGTCAAGGAACAGCCATCTGATTCACTAATGCCCTTTAGGGAAGGAAATCTGCCATCCTTACCTGGTCTGGCCGACATGTGACTCCTGACCCAGAGGAATGTGGTTGGCTCTAAAATGCCCTCTGGGCAATTAGGGACAGACAATAAATGCCACCGAGATGGTGAGGCCCCTCATGAATAAAATAATAGCTGTGCCAGTCTACGCTCCAAAGCAGCACTGAGGGAGGAACTACAATCTTTTAGGTCATGCCTCAAACAGAGGCTCTGCACCTCTCCCCTGAAGAAGCACTTGAAACATTAATTCTGTTTCTCTCTCCAAAGATGCTGCCAGATGTTCTGAGTTTCTCCAGCGCCTTTCTTTTATATCTCAGATTTCCAACGTCGTCAGCATTTTGCTTTTACTCTTCTCCCCAGCTGGGGGTAAAGTTCCATTGGCATTATTTCAAAGGAGAATAGGAGATTTTCCCAAAAGTCACAGCCAAAAATTTTCTATCCCTCAACAGTACAAAAACAAACAAATTACTTCGTGACTCATCAAATTGCCTGATTGTGTCATTACTTGCTGTCATGTACTGTGGACTTCCTGAAGTTGAGGATGATTTCATTTCTTTCAATGACAAACACAAGTAGATAAGGTGGTCAAGAAGGCAGACGGCCTGCTTGTCTTTATCACTCTGCTGGAGTATAGAAATTGGCAAATCATGTTGCAGCTGTATCGAATATTAGTTAAACCACATTTGGAATGTTGCATGTTTCTGGTATCCACACTACCAGATGGATGTGGAGACTTTGGAGAGGTTACAGAAAAGGTCCCTGGTTTGGACGGAGAGATTGGCCAAATTCGATTTGTTTCCATATGAATGTCAGAGGCTGAGGGGGCAACCTGATAGAAGTTAGCAAAATTATGAGGGGTACAGATAGAATGGACAGATGGAGTCTTTTTCCTAGAGTAGGAATGTCAATTACTTAGGCACATAGCTTTAAGTTAAAGGGGGAAAAGTTTAAAGAAAACATTAGAGGCAAGTTTTATTACACAGAGGGTGACAAGTGCCAAGAATGTGCACTCAGCAGAGGCCGTAAAAGCAGATATAATAACATTTTAGAGGCATCTTGACAACTATAGGTATTGGCAGGGAATAAAGGGATACATGGACCACAGAAGGCAAAAGGCTTTCAGTTTAGAAAGGCATCATGCGTCCCAGCAGGCCTGGTGGGCCAAAGAGCCTGTTCTTGTGCTGCATTGTTCTTTTGGTCTTTGAGATATGATGGCATAAGTTGAAGGAAGTCACCTACCAGGGCCTCATTACCGTAGAGGTGAACTCTAATGACGCACAGAGCGCAGTGTGTCATAAGGTCAGAGAATGGGGTGTTTTATGAAGCAGATTCTCTGTTGTTTCAAAAATCAATTTCATTTAAAGCACAACACTTATGAGAACATAACATTTAGGACTTTAGAAAGGAGGAGATTAGCACGTTTGGATAGAGGTGAGGGGTTGGACAAGATAGATAAGTAAACTGTTTAATTGTTGGGAGAATTGAGAACCAGAGGACAATGAGTTAAGGCAATTGGATCCTTGAGATTAAATGACTGAATCTTCCACTATCCGTATTCTGGGAGTTATCCTGGACTATAAACAAAACTGGACCTGCCACATAAACACAGTGGTTGCAAGAGCAGACCAGAGGCTAGGAATACTGCAGCGAGTAACTCACCTCCTGACTTCCAAAGCCTGTCAGCCATCTACAAGGCACAAGTCAGGATTGTGATGGAATATGCCCACTTGCCTGGATGGGTGTAACTCTATTCATGCCATCCAGGAAAGCCAACATAGTTGACTGGCACCACATCCACAAATATTCACTCAATAGTAGCAGAGTGTTCCATCTACAAGATGCTCTGCAGAAACTCACCAAAGATCCTCAGACAGCACCTTCCAAACTCATAACCACTTCCATTTAGAAGGACAAAGGCAGCAGACAAATGGGAACACCACCCCCTGCAAGACCCACCCCCCACTCCCCAAGACACTCACCATCCTGAATTAGAAACATGTCACTGTTCCTTCAGTACCACTGGGTCAAAATCCTGGAATTCCCTCCCTAAGGGCATTGTGGGCCTACGACCAGCAAATGAACTGCAGTGGTGCAAGAATGGAGCTCACCATCACCTTCTCAAGGGGCAACTAGGGACAGCAATAAGTCCTGGCCCAGCCAGCAACACCCTCATCAAGGGTACAAGATGTGATGCAAAGACAACATGAGGCAAAGCCTTGGGCTGGTGGTGGTAGCAATAAAGTCTTTAGTCTAGTAATCCAGCTCTTAGCTAGAGCTGTGTGAACGTGGTTTCAGATCTGATCATAGCAGACGGTGAAACCTAACCGAACAGTAGCTGTGTAACTGTAGCTGTCTAACAGTAATTACTGTTAGAACTCCTAAAATAAAATAAAGAACCGTTGATGGTAGAAACCTGAAACAAAAATTGAAATTGCTAGCGTGTGAAGAAAGTAGAGTTAATGTTTCGGGTCCAGTGACTCTTCTTCATGAGTTCTAATGAAAGGTCACCTGGTTCAAAACATTAAGTCTGTTTCTCTCTCCATTGATGCTGCCAGGCTTGCTGAGTTTCTCCAGTAATTTATATTGTTGCTAAAATAAACCATTATGTTCTCTAATGTTTTTGGGAAAAGGAAATCTTCCCTCATTCATGTGACTCCAGACCCACAGCAATGTTGTCAACTCTGAACTGCCTTCTGCGTTAACAGGGGATGGGTAATAGAACCTTGCCTAGCCAGTGACACCCGTAGCCCGTTCTTAAACAGTGAGTAGTGAGGATCTGGTGTGGTGAAAGCAAATTCTATCAAGGCCTTCAAAAGAGGATTAGATAATTATCCTGAAGGAGAAAATAAAGTTACAGGCCTGAAGGTAAAGGACAGGTCAGTCAGATGTTTCTTTTTAATTCATTCACAGGATGAGAGTATTCCTAGCCAGGCCAGCATTTTTTGCCCGTCCCTAATTGTCCAGAGGGCAGTTAAGAGTCCAGCATATTGCTGTAGGCCTGGAGTCACGTGTAGGCCAAACCAGGTAAGGAAGGCAGATTCCTTCCCGAAAGGCATTAGTGAACCAGATGGGCTTTTCTGACAATCTCGTGGAGATCGTTAGATTCTTAATTCCAGATTTTTTATTGAATTCAAATTCCACCATCTGCCATAGCGGAATGTCGAACTCATGTCCCTGAGGTCTCTGGATTAACAGTCCAGCGATAATACTACGAGTCCACCATAACCCCTGACATTGTAGAGACAGGATGGACAGAATGGACTCATTTTGTAACTGGTCTGGATCCCTGATATATAATATTGTATGTCAATGTCAGGATGGCTGATTGGCTGTAATATAATTTTCAGATTTCATGTAAGGTCGTTACCAAAGGTCTATGATTTTACATCGAAATGGGCTTTATCAATAAAATGTCCTCGTGGAAGTGTAACAGGAAACGTAAAACATTTGAGGAAGTAGTCTCTATGTTATTGCCTGAAATCACTATGTCTGACAAGAGCTTTCTTCAGTCAAAAAAGATCATTGATTGACAAGAAATCCTACTGGCCTTAAACACATTCCAGTAAGGACAATGTAGATCATATAACACAGAAAAGCCATTCTGCCCATCTAGCCTGCTGCAACAAAAACAACTCTAAATCTATACAACTCCCAGTTCCCAGCTGAATTTAGCCCTTGGTTGCTTACCAAAACTCTCCTGTGAATTGTTCACTGCTTCTATAGCTAAATTTAAGCTTTTGGCAATTATTTTTTAGCTTGAAGTTTCAGTTCCTCATGGTTTTCGGCTTATTGCTTTCTCGCTGGGTAATTCTGCTACATTCAAACAGATCATGTTACCTCCTGGCAAATTTATCGACCTCTGCCCCCCACTGATAAGACAATGTCCCTGCAATGACCTCATGCTGGCCCATGCTGGAAATCATCTTGGCTGCCTGTGGGACTGGGTGTGAGGATAAATGAGAGGTGGGATGTTCCTGCATGGTGTCGAGGGAGAAATCGTTGCTGACTTGTGCATAGCTCCCACTGCAGCTTGAGTATTTCTCGGCCACTTCATAACGGCGTTTATTAAGTCACCACCGGAACAAACTGATGCAACCTTCACAAGCTTCCCCTTTTGAATAGGAAAATGCTTTGTGGGTAGTTTCGCACCAGTAATATTCTGACTCCGCTTCTTAAAATCCATGTTTGTACTGCCTATTCATTTTATTGGAACATGATAGGCCATTCAGCCCTTCAAGCCTGTTCCACTATTCAAGATACAGGCTCTTGATTGGCCAGGGGATCAAATACAGAGACAAGGCAGAAGAACAGGATTGAGAAATAGATGATCTTATGGTGGAGCAGATTTAATGGGCCTAATGGCCTAATTCTGCTCCTATATTTTATGATCAATAAGGTCATGATTGATCTCTGGCATAATTCCATACACCTGCCTTTGGCCCATATCCTTTAATAGCTTTACTTAACAAAAAATTGTCTGATTGGAATTTAAAATTAACAACCGATCTTGCATCCACTGCCATTTGCGAAAGAGAGTTCAAAAACTCCCACTCTTATGTGTAGATTTGCTTCCTAACATCCTTCCTGAAGAGTCTGACTTTCATTCTCAGACATTGTCCCTAGTTCTAAAATCTTCAACCAGTGGAAATAGTTTATCTTTATCTACCCTGTCTTTTCCTGTTAATATCTTGAAAAGTTTGACTTGATCAACCATTAACTTTCTAAATTCCTGAGATAAAGGCCTAACACATCTAATCTCTCCTCATGGTTTAACTCCTAATGTCTGTAAACCTAGATTGTAGTCCATTCAGGGTCAATGTTTATTGAATAACTTTCAGCTTATGTCAGAATCAGCAGAGGTCATAGCATAACAGTCTATTCCTGGGATTTACAAGTACCTAATGAGCACTTGAAATCTCATCGCAAGCGAAGTCAAATATTGGAATCTGGGATTAGTGTAAATAAGTTGGCACACACTTGAGAGGCCAAAGGGTCTCTTCTGTGCTGTAAGTATAATAATCTGTACCCTTAAATTAATGTTCTAGGGATATGAGTATGGATTCCACTATGGCAGATGTGGAAATTAGAATTCTATAAAAACGTAGAATGAAAGATTAGTCTAATAGTGACCACTGTCGATTGTTGTAAAATTCTGTTGAGCTCACTAATGCCATTTAGGGGAGTAATTGCTCAATCCTACCCGGTCTGGCCTACATGTGACTCCAGACTCTCAAGCAATGTGACTGCCTCTTAACTGACCTCTGGGCAATTAGGAATGGGCAATAAATTCTGGTCCGGCCACCAGCGGCCATGTGCCAAGATTAATTTTAAAAGTGCAAAACTTCAGTGACATTGTGAACAGTTCTCTGCTTGTTGTTAAAGCTATCTCAGTAAAAGTGATCAGGCCAGTTTTCCAATGGTAAGAAGCCTTTCGGGGAGAAGCTCTGAACTAAATGCAATTACTTGGCTTTGAGAAACCAGCACCAAATCCAAATTCCTTATCTGACATCAATTCAAGTACACCTCACTGCCACCTAATCAGAAATAAATGCCAGCTGCACTTACTTCCCAAGAATTCTATGCCACAGAACTACAGAATTGAAGAAGGCCATTCAGCCCATTGTGTTTACTGGGGCCCTCCAAATAAGCATTTCACTCGGTGTCAAGGGTCTAGGCCTGAAACGTCAGCCTTCCAGCTCCTCTAATGCTGCCTGGCCTGCTGTGTTCATCCAGCTCTACGCCTTGTTATCTCACTCGGTGTCATTCTCCCTGTAACTCCACACACTCTTCCTTTCCAGATATCAGGCTAATTCTGCTTCGAACACCTTGTAAGAAACTGTGCTGACCACACTTTCAGGCAGTGCGTTCCAGAACCTAACCACTTGCTGTGTGAAAATGGTATTTCTCATATCAGGCTTTTTTATTTGTTAAAAGTTCCTCAGACCTGCACGGCAGCTTACAAAGAAACCACTCCCATTATTTTCACATCAGTCAATGTGACCACGTTGGTCATTGAGAGGAAATGTCTCAATATTCATCACAGCTGGTGAGATTTACTGTTTCTACTTAATTAGTTTCTCAGTCACACATGAAACTCCTGCTCACTCTTTCTCTTAAACCGAGGGTCAATTAGATCAGGAAATTCTTCACAACCCCACACAATTATTATAGTCATTGATTGCTGAGCACAGATTCAGAAAGGTCCTGAGTGACCCCAGCAATAACATTTTCATCGTGCAAAAATCTTTAACGTAAATTGAAACATATCCTTTACACACACTCATCCTCTCCCCCAGTCACACTCTTCCTCTCTCTGTCACACTCCCCTCTCTCCTGTCACGCTCACCCCTCTGTCACACTCCACCCTCTGTCAGTCACACTCTCCCCTCTGACAAACTCCCCTCCCTCCCTGTCACACTCCCTTCTCTCCCTGTCACACTCACGCCTCTGACAGTCACACTCCCCCCTCTGTCACACTCCGCTCTCTCCTGTCACAGTCCCCTCTCTCCTGTCACGCTCACCCCTCTGTCACACTCCACCCTCTGTCAGTCACACTCTCCCCTCTGTCAAACTCCCCTCCCTCCCTGTCACACTCCCCTCTCTCCTTGTCACACTCACGCCTCTGACAGTCACACTCCCCCCTCTGTCACACTCCGCTCTCTCCTGTCACACTCCCCTCTCTCCTGTCACGCTCACCCCTCTGTCACACTCCACCCTCTGTCAGTCACACTCTCCCTTCTGTCAAACTCCCCTCCCTCCCTGTCACACTCCCCTCTCTCCCTGTCACACTCACGCCTCTGACAGTCACACTCCCCCCTCTGTCACACTCCGCTCTCTCCTGTCACACTCCCCTCTCTCCTGTCACACTCCCCTCTCTCCTGTCACACTCACCCCTCTGTCACACTCCACCCTCTGTCAGTCTCACTCTCCCCTCTGTCAAACTCCCCTCCCTCCCTGTCACACTCCCCTCTCTCCCTGTCACACTCACGCCTCTGACAGTCACACTCCCCCCTCTGTCACACTCCGCTCTCTCCTGTCACACTCCGCTCTCTCCTGTCACACTCCCCTCTCTCTTGTCACGCTCACCCCTCTGTCACACTCCATCCTCTGTCAATCACACTCTCCCCCTGTCAGTCACACTCACCCACACTCCCCTCCGTCACGTCCCCTTTCTCTTTGTCACACTCTCCCTCTCTCTTCCTCTTTGCCTCTTCACACTTCTCTCCTCTCTCCGTCATACTCTCTCTCCCTCTCTGT